>NW_017618198.1:1687500-2130000 GCF_001879475.1 Ipomoea nil | reverse complement strand
ATTACATTTTTTTACGCATAATTTTTCTTAAAAATTAATTGTAAAATAAGGTTAAATAATTAATAACCAATTCTATTCTATTTTTTATGCAAAATCTTTCCTAAAAGATTAATAGTAAATATCTTAATGATTCTTTTCATTATTTTATTAATTCTTTTCCATTTTTCAGAGTGTAGAAAAAAATCACATGGCTAAGTGGCTAACATTTTCTTCCATTTATTTTCATTTTTTCATATTATTATTAATTTCCTTCCCAATATTATTCTATATTGTTTTGGCTTACGGCTTCCTTCCCTTCATTTTCATTTTTCCATAGTATTATTAATTGTTTAGGCAAAAACTTGTAAAGGAGGATATTGTTTTTATTAATTAATATAGAATATAGATTACCAATTAAAATTAAAGTTTTTATTATACTTGAAAAATAATATTATCAATTATTATTTGAAGATTTTGTAAAGTAATAAGTAAAATTGTATTACGGATAGGAAAATATATATACTTTAATTTTAATTTAAATTATTAATAATTAATTTTATTTTATTTTTTAACAAAATCTTTCTTAAAGATTAATAGTAAAATAAAGCTAAATTATTAATAACTGATTCTATTACAATTTTTTTAGGCAGGATTTTTCTTAAAGATTAATAGTAAAATAAAGCTAAATTATTAATAATCGATTCTATTACATTTTTTTACGCAGAATTTTTCTTAAAGATTAATAGTAAAATAAGGCTAAATTATTAATAACCAATTCTATTCTATTTTTTACGCAAAATCTTTCGTAAAAGATTAATAGTAAAATATCTTAATGATTCTTTTCCATTTTTCAGAGTGTAGAAAACATTCACATGGCTAACATTTCCTTCCATTATTTTCCATATTTCCATATTATTATTAATTTTCTTCCTAATAGTATTATTAATTGTTTGGGCGTACGGCTTACTTCCTTCCATTCTTTTTCGTTTTTTTTTTCATATTATTATTAATTGTTTAGGTGGGAACTTGTAAAGGAGGATTTGTTTTTATTAATTAATATAGAATATAAATATAAATATAGAATATAGATTACCAATTAAAATTAGTTTTTTTTTAATATTATATTTGAACAATAATATTACCTATTATTATTATTATTATTATTATTATTATTATTATTATTATTATTATTATTATTATTATTATTATTATTATTATTACTACTAAGGAGTAATTATGGCGATCCCATAATTACGCCAAAAAAGAAATACACTTTTGAACTATACAATGAAGAATTGAGCATTGATTTCATAACTGTCAAAACCGGCACCATGAGAATAAAACAACTTAACAAATCAAAACTTCAGATGTCCGATTACTTCAATAATCAACGCAAAGAACTAAGAAGAATATAATAATAGTCAATTGGTGTATTAAAGGCAATTCATGATATATCTTGTTGTGTATATTACAACAGAAACTTAACCACACCCCATTCTCCAATCACCCGTGAGTCACACATTTTATTGTGTGGCACTTGAAATTATTGACCAATGACAGTATAGCAAAAAAATGAAGAGAGAGATTAGAGGAGTCAGCACTCAGCATCCCTTTAAACGGGCAGGAGTAGGCACCACTCAAAGCGAGATTCACATGAGGCTACCTTTCATCAATGATAATGAAACTTCAATAGAAGCAAAAAATCAATATATGAAATGAACTTGGAGTAACCGTAGAAATATTCAGAATGAATCATAATGTAGGCATATGATATGAATAGCTTTTCGCTGAAAAAAGTATTAAATTTGGACAATACAACCATGAAAAACGTATTGTATCTAATCCAATCAAACTACTTGGATGTTAAACCTACCGTTAATTTTGAAACGCGACTAAACTGAATGATCAAGGCTGAAGACCTAGTGGGAAAAAAGAAATGCAATATAAAATGAAGACTTATAATTTTTGTAGTCATCAACTCATTGTATTTATAGGTGAAAAATATGAGAATTATAAATTTATAAAATTTTTCAAAAAGAAAGTGTATTTATTTATTTAAGGTATTGCCCTAATCAATTCATTATATTGATATTCCTAATCAATTCATTATATTAATATTCCTAATTAATCTTATTCCTAATCAATTCATAATATTGATATTACTAAACTTCCATTTTTCATTTGCTTACCAAATAAGCTTTATTAAGTATTTGACCAATAAAATATAAAATATTTAATTAATTTGACAACAAAAATTTGGGCGGGAAAATGAAATATGAGGATTTTACTTTTATATATATATATATAGATATATAGATTAGGTCATTTTACATGTTAATCTAAATAGCAAATTTTTTCAAATATCTTTTTACCAATCGTTGATATAATTCGCTGGTCAAATTCGCTAATATAATTCGCTAACTGCTGATTGTTAAACAAGGACATTGCGAGGTAATTCTCACTTCAATTTGTTGTGTGATTTGAATACTCTCTTTGTCAACAAATCCCTCAAGTAGTTAATATGATTGGCTTTATTAATTATATTTTTTTAATTTGTTCATGGTATTAATAAAATACTTGGTAAATAAATATATAGCATTATTTTGTATTATAACTTTGATGTTTAATTAAAAAAAAAATAGTGCACAAAAAAGATAATAGATAATGTAGTGAATATAATCAATTGATGAATTTGAATGTAAAGAATTTTACATTGGAGAAACATAAAGACAATATAACTAATAAAATTATTTCTCTTAATTAATTTATTGATAATGAATAATTTTTTTTAATAAAGACATTGTAGGGACAATGTAGCGAATATAATCAATTGATGAATTTGAATGTAAAAAAAAAATTATATTGGAGAAAAATAAATACAATATAACTAATGAAATTATTTCTGTTATTTAATTTATTGATTGATTGATAATGAATATTTTTTTTTTGAGTAAAGACATTGTAGACACATAATTCTAAATTAAAGAAATGCATATGTATTTTTTTTTTTTGTAGCTACTAAATTATTATTTAATTTAATGAAAGTAAAATAGAGTACTAATTATGTCAACTTTGATTGGGATGGGGTTCGAACCTAAGACATTTCTTCTTGAAATCAATGAGTAAGTTAACGATGAACTAACAGAAATTAAGATAATATTTAACGAAAAAGTTAACAGATAATCATATTCATTAAGAATAAATTAGGAAATATTAAGGAAAACTTAAAATTTGATCAATCTATGTCATTCATTTGATTAAAAAAATTGACCGCCATTTTTTGTGTATATATTAATATAGGGGTGGGCACTTCGGTTCGATTTATCCGAATCGAACCGAACCGAACTAGTAATAGAAAACCGAATGGTTCGGGATTTTGTAACCTGAATGGTTTAGTACCGAACTGAACCGAAACCGAACGGTTTGGCAAAAACCGAACCGAACCGAATGCTATATAATTTTTTTAATAAATAATAATAATAATAAAATAATAATAATAATAATAATAATAATAATAATAATAATAATAATAATAATAATAATAATAATAATAATAATAATAAAGTAAATCCAAGTTCCTTGATACTTGATCCGCCGTTCAGTTCTCATTCTTACTGGTACCGAACCTTAAAATTTTTATTTGATTTCTTTATAGCTTGTTTTCTACATTGCACTTTTGTTGTTTGTCGCAATTGTTCTTTACCTCACAATTATATCTAACTTGAGTTATATTTACAATATTCAGTATTTTCCTTAGTTTCATGTTTTTCTATAAATTTAATGTGCTTTATAGTCATTCTAATTTTGATTTCCAGTGCATTATAATTATTTTCTAGTACTGGAATATATTTCGAGTGCACTAGCAACGATAGATTGTGTCCAAAAATTAACTATATAGTAATTGACACTTGTTCTTTTAATATCAACTATACAGATAGATGATTATTCATCTTATCAATAAAAATATTACAACTGAATATTTTTATTTGATGTTTCATGTTTGTACTCTTTAAACATTGGATGTGAAGTTTGAACTACGTGATTCATGTTTGTAATGTTTGAACTTTGAACTTTGGATTCTAATTTCTAAGTATGTGATGTTTTGGTAATTAAATTGCTATTAGTATGTGATGTTAGTATTTACTATTTAGTAGTATGTTTAAACTTTGAATTATTATTTTGTTATATAACGTTTATATTTTAGATGTGGATTATGTGAATAGGTATTGTTTGGTAGTATGTTTGAAAAATTATGAAATGTTGAAATTTGATGATCGTAATTCTCGTAAAGTCTTAAACCGAACCGAAGCCCGAACCGAATTAAATCCGAACCGAAACCAAACCGATTGAAATCAAACCGAAGCCGAACCGAACTATAATGTTAAACCGAATGGTTCAACTTTTCTAAAACCGAAAAACCGAAACCGAAATCGAAAAAACCGAACCGAAGATCGAAGTGCCCAGCCCTACCTGTATGTGTGTGTGTGTGTGTGTGTGTGTGTGTGTGTGTGTGTGTGTATATATATATATATATATATATATATATATATATAGTAGACACATGAGCGTTATGCTGTGCAACTGTTGCACAGGGTTGCAAAAACGATGTCGTTTTGGCGTCCGACTTTAAAAAAAAAATTAAAAAAATTCAGAATTGTATAACTACACATCCATAACTTCATAACTATACATCCAGAATTACATAACTACACATCCATAACTTCATAACTATAAATCCAGAATTGCATAACTGCACATCCATAACTTCATAACTATACATCCAGAATTGCATAACTACACATCCATAACTTCATAATATACATCCAGAATTGCATAACTACACATCCATAACTCCATAACTATACATTCATAATTGCATAACAACGCATCCATAACTTCATAACTATAAATCCAGAATTACATAACTACACATTAATAACTTCATAATTATACATTCAGAATTGCATCCATAACTTCATAACTATACATTCAGAATCGCATAACTACACATTCATAACTTCATAACTATACATTCAGAATGTGAAATTATAACTTCATAACTATACATTCAGAATTGCATTCATAATTACACATCCATAACTTCATAATTATAAATCCAGAATTGAATAACTACACATCCATAATTTCATAACTATAAATCTAAAATGTGAAATTATAAAATTATGAACATATGTTTACGTAACTAACGTCAATCAAAAATGATTTTTTTATTTAAGTAAAACGACGTCGTTTTTGCATCCGTCTGCACCATGCATGGTGCACACGGATGCACAGCATAATTTGTCAGTAGACACAGAAGCGGGCTGAGATTTATCATTTACACGCCTTCAGATAATGATTTTTTTTTTTTGTCATCAATTAACAAAATAGTTTAAATACGATTAAATACAAGGTATTTCGGTATTTAATTATGAATTTTTGTTAAAATATAAACATAATAAATATAACAGATCAACGCACTTTGTATTATAAAGATTGAAATATCATTGTATTTAATAATATTT
The DNA here is from genome assembly GCF_001879475.1 of Ipomoea nil. Taxonomy (NCBI): domain Eukaryota; kingdom Viridiplantae; phylum Streptophyta; class Magnoliopsida; order Solanales; family Convolvulaceae; genus Ipomoea; species Ipomoea nil. Next base: position 2,124,496 of record NW_017618198.1, on the reverse strand, counting down.
TAATAATATTATTGATGGATGACTAAAATTGGTCATGCTACAATACTATTATAACTAAAAGAGTCTATATTGTTGAAGGATGAATCATGATCATGGTATAATGATTGAATAAAATATGAATCAACTATTCACAACTAGACTTGATAATTTAATTGGGCTGCAACAAAGGGCCTATACTGTTGAAGGATTGTTAGCCCAATGGGCATGACATATTGGGTAATTACAATTTTTTTTTCTCTAGTAACTAGAAGCAGCCTGATCCCACATGGAAGGTTGTGAATTTAAACTTCAGTAAAGATGTTATTGACTCCTTGTGCTTCAGTAAGGTGAAAAAGTAATTATAAACAAATGCTGCATTTAGAAAAATAAAATAAAAAACAAAACAAAACAGATCTATAGATATAATGAGAAGTGCTAATCCAAATAAAATTAGTTTGGTTCCCTTAAAAAAGAAAATTATTGTTTCGAGTTTGAATCTTGTGAACTCAATAAATACTTGGAGATTAAATATGATGACACTTTCTAGTAGAATATATTTTGTAGGATTGACTCAATAAAGTCGATCTTGACAAGTTAAAAGGGCAAGCAACTAGCCTGGGATGCATGCCCAAGATAAGAGGTGCATACCTGAACAAAAATTAATAGATACAACATGCTAGGTCAATGAACAGTGAAATCTTAAGTTATAATCATACTTAAGTTGTAATATTGTGGACCTTATGGAGTATGATAATATCAATATAAGTATAGGGTGGAATAATTCACTTTTAGTTCACTAAGTAATTTGAGAGGAGATTGTTTTTCAATACAAATATGAAACTAACGGTAGACTCTTAGTCAAATTGGCAACATACCAATACGAATTTAGTCTAACCAATTGATAACATCTCTCCTTCAAGTTCCTTATCCATTCTCTAATTCTTCAACACACGCAACGCTCAACTCATTTGTGCCAGTAAGTCAATTTGAGCCTCGATTAACTTGTGTTCCAAATTGACTAAACTCATCACCTATAATACAAAAGCTAAATTCATTTTTTTTGTTCAAAGATTTTTGTAAAAAAATAAAAAAAAATAACGATTTTCCTACTTTGAATTTTCTCCTCTTTTTTTTTTGGCAAAATAAAAAAAAAAAAAAAAAATCCCCATTTGAGGTTTTTTGTTGGTTTTTGTCATAAAGAAAAAAATTATGCATTGGTTTTTGACAAATGGAGAGCATAATTTTTCATTGATTTTTTCTCCTGTAAATCAAGGATCTTTGTGGGTGTTAATCAAAAGCCAAATAAAACATTATCCCGCACGGTTCACTATCAGCATTTTCTTCTTTTTTCTTTTTATTTTTATTTTTCTCCCCTCTTCTCTCTCTCTCTCTTGTTTGTTTGTTTTTTTTTTTTTTTCATATGTGACCGGACTAAAACCACCAAAAGTTTGCTACTATTAAAGATGCTCTTAGATGCTTCATTCCAGGAAATCTAGGCTAAACCCCAAGACAATGTAATGATTTCACTAAAATAGTAGCCAAATGTAGGGATGGAAATGGATTGACTAATATTAGGTACTTAATCCTCATGTGAATCTTAAGATGAGTGATACTTCAAATTATATTTGGAGGCATGTGTCCCATTTATACCAAGTAGAGATATATACGGAAAGATGATAGTGAATTCTTGTTACTTATTAATTATAATTAAGATACTATAAAATCAAGTACAATGTAATCGTGCGGGAAAATGGTTAGTCATGTTCATGTGTGATAAGTGATAACAGATAACTTTTGTCAAATATAATAATGAGTTAGTACAAGTATTATTACCAAATCAAAACAATGTGTATTATATTGTTGAGATGATAAGTTATTTATATTGAATACACGTAGTATGTGCTTTAATGACAAGTTACAAGTGGTCAATGTGAGGTTCCTTGATTAGATGGTATAAAACGGCCGATCAGGCAGTATGTTAATGTTCCGTAACGGCTATGGCAATTTATTCTTCCAAAAGGTTGAACCACAACTCTAAGGGCAATTTATTCTTCTAAAAGGTTGAACCCCAACCCTAAGGGCCCGACAAAGCATCAAATATTTAGAAGGATGTAAATCATGGTGACTCGCACAAGGAACCCCCCTCACTACCTCTATGACCAGTTAAGCTATCCATCCGGGCGGCTATGGCAATTTATGTCTTCAGCTATACATGTGTAGTATGCCTAAACTAACATTTGTAGGCCATGATGAGTTAACTGAATTTCTCCCAACCAAATAGGTTTGGATCAGTCATTGAATGTTGATTCGTGGGCCTAAAAATTTAAACTTAGCTTTTGGATTATAGCGCTATTTGGTTGGCCTATAACCTCATTAACCGCAAATTATGTTGTGCAACATGGTGCACACGGTTACAAAACAGCGTCGTTTTACTTTTTTAAAAAAAAATCATTTTCAATTGTCGTTAGTTACATAAATATATGTTAATAATTTTATAATTTTATATTCTGAATGTATAGTTATAAAGTTATGGATGTGTAGTTATGCATGCAATTCTGAATGTATAGTTATGAATGTGTAGTTATGCATGCAATTCTGAATGTATAGTTATGAAGTTATGGATGTGTAGTTATGCATGCAATTTTGAATGTATAGTTATGAAGTTATGGATACGTAGTTATGCATGCAATTCTAAATGTATAGTTATGAAGTTATGGACGTGTAGTTATGCAATTCTGAATGTATAGTTATGAAGTTATGGATGTGTAGTTATGCAATTCTGAATGTATAGTTATGAAGTTAATGGATGTGTAGTTATGCAATTCTAAATGTATAGTTATGAAGTTATGGATATGTAGTTATGCAATTCTGAATTTATAGTTATGAAGTTATGGATGTATATTTCAAATTATGCACAACATAACGCCGCTAACAGCAATCGAAATTGTTTTTTTTTTTTTTTTAAACTTGAACATTAAAATGACGTCGTTTTTGTAACTATGTGCACCACGATTGCACAACATAACTACTCGTAAACTGCATAGCCAAATGAGTGAGAAACATACGGTCAGATGAAACAACGCAGTGGATAAATATGAAACTAATTTGATGATTTCATTCTTCCCAAAAAACTTGATGATTTCATAAAATTATAGGTAGGGATGGCAATGCGCCCCATCCCTGTCGGGGATCCTCGTCCCCGTAGGGGATGAAGACGGGGACGGGGATACCCCTCCCCGTCCCGTCCTGTCCCCAAAAATGTAAAAATATATATATAATTATACATATTAGGCCTTAGCTATTATATTATTAGTTACTTAGTTATTAGTTATTTAATTTTATTAGATTATAATAAAATTAAAATTTAATTATTTAAAACACTTAAACACCGTCAGTAGACTTAGTACTATACTACTAGTCGACTATTGTCATTATTCAAATCCTAATCCCTAAGACAAAGAGTAATAAACTAATCCCTAAGACAGACAGACGGACAGATACTAAGAAGATTGTGAATAGTGAAAAATGAATAATTGAAGGCTTTTATTGTATTGCTATTGTATTTTTTGTTGTAAATTGCTATTTCGAATGGAAATTTGAACTTTGTTAGTTCATATGATATTAAAAATAGTTGAATGTTAATTGTTGAAGAACTATAGTTTCTAAAATAAGCCTATTAGGACTTTGGATTTCAATTTTTTCTTTTTGTATTTTTTAAAATTATATTAATTTGAGACTTTGATTATAAGTTGGCCGGGGATGGGGACGGGGAATTTTTTCAATTCCCCATCGGGGATGGGGACGGTGACGGGGAATATACTCTCCGCCCCTGCCCCGCCCCGTTGCCATCCCTAGTTATAGGCACAAGCGAGGGTTATGGAGGGCAATCTAGTAAAAAGAAATATAAATTTAATTTGAATAATAATGATTTCAATTCCAATCTATCCCTAACGGACAATTTTTTTTACTCATTCCAATCTTTAAATATTTAATTTTAATGTTGATTTTGGTATTCTAACCAATCCTCTTCCGCTCCACCCTCCCCCACTCCTATTTGGCTATTCTACTTTTGAAAAAAGTGACAGAGGTCATTAAATTTGTTACGTTTATGCAATTAAGTCATTAAATTAAAAATATGTACAATTAAATCAATGAACAAGTAAAAAAAAAAATGTGTAATTTGCATTTTTTACCCGTTACCAACATGTTTCTAGTTGATAATTTTTTTAGTTGTTTGTTTACATGATTTTTTTTTTTAAAGATGACATGGCAACAAAACAAAACAAAACCAAAAAAAAAAAAAAAAAAAAAAAAAAAAAAACAGGAAGAGGAGTAGAGATAACCATGATAGTTGCTTCCTCGGTAGCGCAATGGAACGACAACTTTTTTTTTTTCTTTTTAAAGAGTATTTTCAAAAAAAAATAAAAAAAATTGGAGGTCCATATCAGCTTAAAAGATAATTAATTAATAATTTTACGTGAAAACTTATTGACAATTTGTAAAAAAAAAAATAAAAATAAAAATACAGATGCCATAGTTTTAAATTAATGACTTGATACCAAGGCTACGTGGTTTAATGATACTTGGATTGGATTTTCATTTAGAAGGTTATGATTTCAAGCCTCATGTCATAGGTTTTAATTAATGACTTTTTTTTTTTTACTAACTCTATTAAATTGTAGTATCTGTTCAAATATATTTTCTCAACTTGAACATACTTTCTCAACTTACCACTAAGGTTCTGATCTCATGATTTTTTACATGGGAGAGATCATTACATATCATCCGAGCACAAGGTGAATGACTTAATTACACAAATTCGACTTATTTGACACTTTTCCTTTTTTTTTCTTTTTGTACTAAAATATTGCATCTATTCATTAGCTAAAGGGTCACATTTTTCTCCTTTCATTTCCCCCATTCAATAATATCTTATGAGAATAATACTTCACAGTTGTATCGCATAGTAGATATTTGTCCTGTCTTCACAGTAGAATAGTACACTAGATATTTTTCAAATAAAAAACACTATTGGTTTTAATTCTCAAAATCTATTTCCACATTTTATTCTCTCACACAAATTTTGTAGATAAACATCTTTTTTGAAATCCTAAAAATGAAAATAACTTATTATTATTTGTCGCATTAAGAAATAAGAATAACGAAATAGAGATTCCGAGTAAAATAATTTCAAACATAATCAACCAAAAAACAGAACAGAGTTATTTTGGCCGGGGGTGGAACGTTTTGCACGGGATATGCCTGCGGACAGACAAATAGACTTTTTTTGTGTGTGTAATCAGAATTTTCACCGTCAAACACAGTGACTAATCCCCTGACTGAATTGTAAGCACGTTGGGTAGGACAACTGGCTTGAAAATTTAAGACTACTCTATATCCAAAATCGATGATTAAATCTTTGACTTTTTATTAAGAATGAATGAGTCTCTTCCACGTTCTGTCCGGGCGGAAATGTGAACGCGAGTTTCCGCCGCCGGGTCCCTCCACCAGCAACTTGAGCCGTCGGCACATATGACTAAAACCACTCTTCTTCTCCTACAACTGTTCTGCACATTATCCTTGAATTGACGTTTGGGGGTAGAAATGGAAAGATTCCTCGCACCTGATTCGCCATTCTCTTTTATTTTTCTTGAATCTTTTTCACACGTTTCACGAGAGGTGGATGATTCATCATTCATCCTCCCTTACATATCTTTATTTCTCCTAAAAAGAAAACAAATCACTTTTATTGCTTAATCTACCAAATCTTAACTGCAGATGATGGAGATGATGATTAGTTTTGTGATCAAAATTCAAAACCCTTTAATAAAAGTGAATTTTATTATATTATTGGAAAATTTAGTAATCATCATTTTATTATTTAGGGTCAAGGGACCATTTCGATCATAACATGCTCTACTTCTTCTCTTATTAAATCAAAGAGTGAATTACTGAAATGGTCCATTGATTATAGCGAAATTATCAATTTGGTCACGAGTAAACGAACGTCCAATGGCTAAACAAACAGATGACCAATTTATTAAGATTTTTAAAGTTAGAACTTAATTAGGCCAAAAAAAAAAAAGTCAATGACAAAATTGATAATTTCACTATACTCAATGGATCATTTTGGTAATTAACTCCATCATTTTTTATTAAATTAGAAAATGGACTGTCTAAATTTAATAAGAATTCATATTTGGTATATTAAATTGAGTTAATTCCAGTTGAGGTCTCTTGTCATTGGTGACATTTTCAAATTTAGTTACAGACAATTGTTTTTATCATTTAAGGCCATCGATCTCCAAGGAGATGGCAAATCGACAAAAATTTTCGCGTATTTTAACTCCAATGAGACGCAAACCGGCAAATTTTTTAGCGTTTATTAATAGTGTTGCGCCAAATATGGCGCATCATTGTTCATCCACACCATTTATGGTGTAAAGTTTTTATTCTTATTTTATCCCTACTTTTTTTGTTAATTTCTTTTATATCATTTATTCATTTAGAGGTTTTAATATATTTTGTTAAATATTTATACATAAGTTTTATATTATTAAACATAAATTATATCATTTGAAAGATTTTATCAAGACAATTAAAACAATACTAATATTGAATATATATTAATTAAAAATTAAATTACCTAAATCATAATTTTAACAAAATTATATTGTACTAAAATATTATTATTTATATCAAAAATTATATTTTATATTAAACTAATTAAATTCGAACTACCAGGACTATGTGGTCCAATGGTACCCGAGTTGGACTTCCATTTGGAAGATTATGAGTTCAAGCCTCAGTGGAGGCGTTATTGGTTCTTTGTGTTTCAGTAGGTTGAGAAAGTATATGAACAGATACTACAATGTAATAGAGCCAGTAACTTTCAAAAAAAAAAAATTAAATTCGAACTAATAAACTTTTAAATTTTGAAAAACAAAATTAGTTTAGTGTAGAATAACATTTTGTGCTTTCTTTGAAATGAGAGATCAAATCAACACATAATATCAATCAATAAGCCAACCTCAATCCAATATGTTTTCTCATAACTCCCTTGTCTATTTTATTGTTTTCGTTATGCAATTCTAGGCTTTAGTTACAACGTGTTACATAAATTTTCAAAAGCAAAATTATAATTTGGCCATTTTACCCATTGAGTCACCGTGATTTACATCGTCTCATATGCTCTGTCGAGTCAGAGTATGGGAGACCCTTAGAGTTGGGGATTCAGCCTTTTGGGATAAGAATTTGACCATTTAGGAGGAATAATAATAATAACATGTATACTACTTATTTCTTTTTAATTTCATGTATACTAAATATTGAAATTGAAATTTTTAGTAATTATATTCCTTTAACCCAAACTACCACTTTATTTTTACATCAATATTTATAACAGGAATTGAACATCATCCTATTATTGAAAACAAGTCTTAAATGAGAGATTTCATCCATCGTACTAATGCCTTGGACTCTCGGTCACAGTACTACTTATATAATTAGTTTGCAAATGTGAACATAATTTGAAGGACAAGGGCGTTTAGGCAAATGTGGAGGGCATTTTTAAATTTTTTTTTTTTTTTGGATAAGACGGCAGGAATAATTGGGAAATCCAGGAGCTAAAATGCCAACCATGTGATCCTTGAAAAGATACTAGGGGCGCAGCGTGGACCCCACTTTGAATTGTAGTCTTCACTCCACTCTCTACTGGCAGGGGCCCCACCACTCCTTCCTTTTCTTTCTTTGCAATTAAAACGTGCTAAAAGAAGGTAGTAGAAGACCCATGTGAATATGTGATGTCCCCGCCCCCACATCAATGCCACATTTAATATTCATAATAATTCGTTTATAGTAAATTTGCTTTTTGATTTCCGAATGAAAAATGCTGCTTTCACAATTTTAAATTTATTTTACAATACTCACTTTTTGATGTGGTAATAAATTATTTATAACCTCTTTTTTTTTTTTTTAATAACCTCTTAAAAAGTGTGTTAAAGTATTTTGAGATGTTAATGGTATGTGTTTGAGTGTATGATTTCTTGGAGTAAAATCGTGTTACAGACATTCTTGTTAAAACTGCCATCTAATATGGTTGTGGTCTTCAGGTTTTTTTATCACTCGCTTTGTGATTTTAGGACATTTTATTGGAGGATAGGGTTGGCATCCCTTAGGCCATGCAAGGAGTTTTTTCTCCAACTTGTATTCTTTCTTTCGAAGTCTCTCTCAGTTCTCTTGATCCAAAAAATAAAAATATTTATGCTCATTAACAATTTATGAATTAAATGATCATATTATGTATTAAAAATAAATTTATTATATATATATATATATATATATATATATATATATGTATGTATGTATGTATGTATGTATGTATGTATGTATGTATATATATATATATATATATATATATATATATACATACATACATACATACATATATATATATATATATATATATATATATGTGTGTGTGTGTGTGTGTGTGTGTGTGTATGTATGTATGTATAAGAATTAATTAAGTTGTGACATGAAGGAGGAAAGTATAGTATTATTCTTTTTAAATTATAGAGGGATAAAGGTAATAGTGAATTTGGTTCATATTTTATAGATATTAGAGCAACCACATCAATAGATTTTATATGGTTTTTGCTATCGTACAAAGAAAATGAAATGGGTTTTTGTTGATGGTGGATGAAATTTTTTTTATGAATTTTACTTCTGCAAGAATCAAGATTTTGCAGGTTATAAAAAAAAAAAAGGACAGCGAGGCGCGCAAGTGCGTATCACTGGCTTCCCAAGCGGCCACTCTCAAAACTAGTATGTTTTGTTTTTTTTATGTTTTTTTTTTTCGTTTATGTTGATTTTTAATGCGACAATTTTTTTTTTAATTTTGCATTTGCTTTGTTTATTTTTTATTGTTTTAACTTTTCAAAAAAAAATTATATATATATGTATATATTTTTTGAAAGAATTATATATATATATATATATATATATATATATATATATATATGCAATATATTTTTAATTAAATTTTGAATGATTTAATTACAATTAAATTTAAAATGATTAAAATAAATAGCTATGTTTATTTAAATTAAGTTTTATTACAATTATAAATTTATAATTCAAATAAATAATTAAAATAATTAAAATATAGGTTTGTTAAATGATGGGTCCACAAAAAACTGAGAAAAAATTTAAAATTAAAGTAAAGTAAAGAAGGTTTTGTAGTTGAGTGAGATAATGAACAATGATGTGAATGTTGAGGCCCACAAAAAATTGAGGAAAAAACACAAGTGATAAGGATGCTCTCACATCTTTTACTTGGCAAAAATTATCATCCCACTGTCATGTTTATTTGGCAATTTGAAGAGACAATTCTTCGTCTATATATATATTTTTTTTATTATTATAAAAAAAGGATACCCTACATATACACACTACTTATCTCAAGTGAGATTCAAACCTTACACTTCCCACTTAAGGAAACAACCCAATACCAGTAGACCATAAGCCACTTGGTTTCTTCATTTATATTTTGAATATGTTTATGTTTTCTTTTAGAGTTCTCCAAAGACCACACCCCGGCTCGACATAATATTTTGAAGGACTCAATGCTCATCAGACATGGCCAAATGTCGGTGTGCACAAGGAATCTACCCACTTTAAACATAATTCCTACACTATCACCGTCGAGGTTCGAACCTTGGTCTCTTTTCCCAAATAATATCAACTAAACCATTGTACTTTCAATTCTTACTCTTTCATGTGATGGAATGATACGTTCCCACATCGGCTCCACAAGAGATTGTGGAGTGGTACTTAAGTTGAGGCCAAACCTCCACTCATGAGCTAGCTTTTGTGGTGGAGTTAGGGACTTGGCTTGAGTACTGTATCATTTGATGCTCTTGTTGAGAGGCCGGAATGTGGTGGGAAAGGGCTACTTGGAAGAGGGCTACTCGGTGCTTGATAAGGTTGGGAACCGATAAGAGTCCAGAGTGAAGCCATCCACTCATCCGGTGCCGGCCTAGCAGAGGGGGCGACCTAGAAAAGGACTACCTGGTGCTTGATAAGGTCCGGAGTGAAGCCATCTAAAGGGGAAAAGGGCTACCTGGTGCCGAGAAGAGTCCGGAGTATGAGCCGTCTAGAGTAAGTCGCTGCGGACGTCGGGGCTTGAGTACTGTATCATGGACATAGATAAATTATTTTTCCATGTGAGCCTTATTACAAGTATTTACATCAAAATTTTGAGTGTGAAAATAAAGTTAAGAGTACATAATTGAATAATTACACATAATATTTTTCTTCTTCTATCTAAACTCAAAAAAATCAATAATTCGCTGTTTTTTTTTTTTTTTTTTTGAACTTTCTAAATTTTTGGAAATAATTGTACAGGACCATGTTTACCTTTATATAGGGGTGACCGCGGTTTCAGTTTCGATTCCGCAAATAGCCAAATTGGAACATTATAGTAAGGTCCCGGTTCTAACCGGATTTATTAAAAAATATATGTGATATTTTTGGGCAATGGCCATGCTATTGGCGCCAGTATCCTGATGGCCTAGTTTTCAAATGTCAACTTCAATTTTTATTTTTATTTTTTTAATTTGAAACCGGAACCGTCCGATTCCAAATTGAAACCGACAATTTCGATTCCTTTATTACGAGAACCTTAATCGGACAGTTCGATTCCAGTTTCGATCTGATTCAATAGTGTACGGTTCGTTTCAAACCGTCATGCCTACCTTTGCATGCTCTCCCTTTTTAGTTGTATATATTTAGGCATGTTTGTTTATAGGGTTAGGCTTTACGTACGCCACTCATTTCATTTTAATTTTTATTTTTAAATTCATCTATGCTACTCCGTAATAAAGTAAGTCGTTGGCAACACCTACCACTACTCCGAGTTGAGGCTACTGAAATGGACACCTACGAAGCTGTGGGCATGGAAACCTAATTTTGTTGTCTGGGGACATGTGCTGCATGTGGAACTGGATGATAACAACAACAACAACTATATATATATATATATATATATATATATATATATATATATATATAGGGTTGAGTTCAAATGAGGACAACAATATATAGAGGACTGTGAGGAAAAATAATGGGCACACAAGAATACATGTAAGTATCAGGTTTCGAACCCAGGATCTATTAATTAACAAATGTATGCACGCGACATACAAACTGTGGCACACGACTACATTCGGTCATGCACACAACATACAGGCTAATGGCACACACTACATCTGTCCTCACAGTCCTCTATAATATATTTGTCCTCATTTGAACGCAAGTGTATATATATATATATATATATATATATATATATATATATATATACCATGCATGGTCCATCTTGAATTGACATTTATAAGCATTTTCTTTCGTAAAAAAAAAAAAACCATTCTAATAGTTAATTTTAATTATTATATAAGTACAAATATAAAATAAAAATATAATAAAAATATTTTGTCAAAATATAACGCATAACAATTCAACAAAGAAAAGAAATAATTTAAAATTAAATTAGAAGTGACTTTCTTCATGCATATTTAGATACAAAATTATTCACCAAATTCTAATCTCATTTCTTCTGAAATTTTACTTTTAATTGTAAGTAAAACCAATATGTAAATTATAGAAACATAATAATCAATATAATTACGGAGTATAAAAATAATGAATTATATATATAAGGAGTGATCACATGTGGTCATGTTATTAGGTGTGGTCATATGGTCAATTATAGACCATTAGATTAGATAGATCTAATGAATCATATTAATCAATATTTTTTTCAGTATTTTCGCGCACATTCTACTACCCAGCAAACTGTAAGGGTAAACATGTCATGAAACACCGGAATAGGGAAAATCACATTGTTGTGTGTTTTATTACACTATTGGTGCATGTTGTCAACACTGTTGGTGTATTCTGGAACCCAACCGCTATAAATGGCCACTGTAATTACCATAACACGGGAATACATCATTGGTGTGTTTCACTGTGGTGTGTTTTATTACACTATTGGTGTATGTTGTCAACACTGTTGGTGTATTCTGGAACCCGCCCGCTATAAATGGTCACTGTAATTACCATAACACCCCCACTTACTAAAACGCGCGAAAATTCTCAGAATTACCATTGCCTTTAGATTAAACTGATTCAACGACACAGATACAACCACACGACCACACCTAATGACATGACCACATATGAGCGTTTATATATATATATATATATATATATATATATATATATATATATATATATATATATATATATATATATATGCCAAGGGCTAGCCCTATATATCGTATAATGCTATTAATATTATATATGTCGTCATTTTTAGCGCATAAGTTATTAGTAAAGTGGTAATTGTGATGTTTCTATTAACAATTATGTTAAATTTTATCATTAATATATTCATAGACCCTACTTAATTAAGGCTAATAATGAAATTTCACATCGTATTCATCTTTTGATGACGTAGCAATTATAATTTTATGTCACTATTGTTTGTTACACTGATGAATAAATATGTAGTTTGGGTATGTTTTAAGGAGAAAAAGATCAATGAGATGTGAAATTTCATTAGTAGCTTAGCCATGATTAACAAATGTTTTTGAAGACCAAAGGCAAATTTTGACATATTTATTAACGAATAGCCTAAAAGTGTCACCAATATCAAAAGTGTCATTTTACTTATTATTGTTTTTTATTACGTATAAATTATATATGTTCGTTATTGAAAAAAAAAAATTTAATAGTAAGCTAATTGTCTATTTAAGGTGGTGTTTGATTGGAAATTTTGACACCATACTATAAGTTTTGATATTCATTATCATGTTTATTTGTCTACTCTTGTTATCCTACTATTTTTTTGTTAAGCCATGAGGTGTCCTGAGTATGCCCTAACTGTAGAAGACACTTTTAAGCGTATATCATACTCACAGGGGCGGAGGCACATTGTTACTGCAAGGGGGCCTTGCCCCCCTCCCCCCAAAAAAATTAATAATACTAAATGGGGGAGCCGTGGAGGATTTATTAATTGGGCGTCTTGGGCCCTTCCCCCCCCCCCCCTCCCCCCCCTCTTTTCCCCAAAAAAATATTAATAGTGTATTATTAATTTTTTGCCCCCTTCACCAAAGTATCAATTGTTATGCCGTGGAATCGTGTCCATCTTGTAAGGTAGACACGGTTCTATATTCATAATTATAAAACTATATATTCATAATTTTTAATTTTTATATTCATAATTATTGAACTCTATATTCACAATTACAGAACTCTATGTTCATAATTACTGAATTATATGTTCATAATTATAAAGCTATATTTCATAATTTTTGAACTTCATATTCACAATTATTGAATCTATATATTCATAATTACAAAATTATATGTTCATAATTATGTTCACAACTATATGTTTATAATTTTTGAATTATATATTCATAATAATGAACAGTTTTACTATTGATTGCAATGCATTTTGTGTCATCTACTAAGTTGCTTATTCAAAATTTAAGAGATAGTGGATGTGATGAATTAGTTGCATGTGTGAAGTCTTTTTGTGAAACTGTCAACATAATTGTGCCGAATTTTGATACTCAATATATTGCAAGAAGATGCGGTCTAGGCATCAACAAGATGAATTAACAATTGAGCATCATTACAAATTTGATATTTTGAATGCCGTGATTAATTCTGAGTTACAAGAGTTGAGCAATAGGTTTGATGATAAAACAATGGAATTAATTATTCTAAGTTCATCGTTAGATCCAAAAGAGATCCGTATATCATTCAGAATTGATGACGTTTGCAAGTTGGTAGAAAAATTTTACCATCAAGTTATGAAGTTAATTATTCTCAGTTCATCACCATTCTCTCTCAAATTAATATTGGTCCTCCGCTCCAACGAATCCTGGTTCCGCCCCTGCATACTCAGACTAATTCTCATTCACACCGGATCGGCCCAATTAAGAGGCAAGTGATGGCTATATTGTTTTTCCATACGAGAGAGGGGTTCAAACTATTATTAGAATCAAATCATTTAGTGATTAAAAAATTCATTACCATTGATAGTACTAATTCTTGATTGTCGGTTGTATGTACTGTATAATATGTATGTGTATGAACAAGAAGATATAAATCAAAGCCTTTTTTTTTTATATTCATATTGCACTCTTTTTTAGAGAGAAGGGAGCTAGAGAAGCATAGCTTAGAGGGAGATCGAGTAAGAAGTGTGGAGAGTCCAAGAGCTAGTAGTGAGTGGAATCCTCTAAGTTAAAGAGCTAGAAGCCCTTTTATACGCATGGTGGCGGGTTTGACCCGTCACCCCCGACTTGGACTCGGGGACTGGGTTCCGAACCGCTTGACCATGACCTGACTATAAACGTGTTCATAGACGTACAAGTGGTCGGTGTCGGGATATATATCCTATCAACCATTTTGGGACTCATCCATCCTTAACTAACCAAAGATCAATGGTTCGATCATTTGAGAATAGAGTAGCCTTAAATCTCCAGGCCAGTTGTCCCACCTAAAAGAGGTGTCTACAATTCATCGAGGGGATTAGTCACTGTGTTCGACGGTGGAAACCCTAGGTATACAAAAAAAAAACTCATTACCATTTTACTCATTTACTTTTGAACAATATAATAAAAAATAAGGGAGAAAAAATGAAAAATAAAAATAAAAATGTCATTGTCCATGTATTAAATATGAAATTTTAATACACACACACACACCCATAACACACTTCCTAGGTTGGTTTACCCCCCTGTTGTCTTTTGCTTGTTCGATTCACAAGGCGGGCTTCACCCATAGCGCATCTTCGACTTTACCTCTCGTGGTCGATCTAGCTTTTGCTATCTAGGGTGACAAAACGGGCTTCACCTAGAGCACATATTAAGATAGCAGTTGCAAATTTTCCCATAAATCAAAATAAATGACAAAATAACATTTTCTTAGTTGAGCTCGTCAAATAGAATCTTCCTAGTACGTTTACCTCTCATGTGTAATTTGTTGACACTGCGTCTCTATACTTTTATAACTTGGGGAGTCCAATCTCTAATTTAGAGAGCCTAATTGCCCGAACTATAGCTTGAAGAACCCTAATTCCAAGGTGTTGGTGGTGGGAGTCAAACCCCCACATTGCCACTTGAATGGTAATGAAGAGAATATATCATTTTTGTATCTTTTATTATTTATGAATAGGGTGTTTGGACAATTAGTTGATAATTGATTATGTTAATTATTTTGACTAGTTGATATAATTAGTTGGTCATGAAAAGATGTTTAGTAAATTAATTTATTGTTTAAAATAAAAATGTAATAACTTGATATCAATAACATACTCATATAACTTTTTTATTGACAATAATAATCAAACAATTAAAGTTTATCAAACAAACCAAAATATAGCTAATAAGGCTTTTCTAGACACCTCCAATAAGTCTCAAATTTGTGAATTTTTATTATTTATTTTTTGGTGAGAGACAGTGAGACACCATACAATTAATCTTGCGAGAAAATTTGTGAGATTTTAGTCCATTGTAAAAATTATTTATTTTCATATTTTTATAAAAGTTTGCTAAAACGACCCTTCAACCCATACTATTGTCATCTTTGTACCAACGTATACGTCTTTTGCGATGTCACTATCATCAATTAAAATAATCGCTAAAGAAAAATAAAATAAGCAAAACTTCACACGCGATGAAATTATAAAAATTTTACGGAGTAGTATTTTACGGAGATTATTGGGGTGTGTGTACGGGACTGTAGCCGTATATGTGTATTGTATGTATATATGTACGCATGTTTGTCACGTGCCAACATTGTGTGTTGAAAATCGGTGCTTAAATTACCCACCACAATAAACTTTTTCCTCCATTGATGGCGATGGAATTCAAGCACCTATCCCTCCGGTCTCACTGTTTTTAGCAAATCTTGCATCTTTCCCACGCCTCTCCGCTTTCCCTTCTTCATGCCCACAATCAATAATCTTAGAATCAGTCGAAAGCTTCAGTCTTTGCCGGCGATTCTTGCCTTCGGCTGACACCCGGTTTCTTTGCTCCGGAGACCCAACATGTCCGGCAAGCACCTCTTATCGGACGTCAAGATCTCCGGCAGGGCGCCGGAGAAGTCCAATTTCGTGCAGACCTGCAATCTGTTGAGCCAGTTTCTTAAGGGGAGAGTTAGTATAAGAGATCTGAGTCATGGAATTGGTGTTGTCAATACAGAAGCTTCAGGTAAATTTCCCCCTTTTTCTTTTCTTCCCCCAATTGTTAGTTTCATAAATCTTTTGAATTCAGATCCTGTGTTATCAGTTCCATCTATATGTTGCTGGGTTGTTATTTTCTGGTTCTGTTAGTAATTTGTGGATGAATGAAGCTTTGGAGGGATAAAATAATCATTTTTTTCTGGCCTTTCAGTTCTTGGGTCTTCCAGTTTTAGTAGTTCTGTTAATAGTAATCATTTCATTTTTCTGGGCTTTTGATTTGGAAGTGCTTAAGTTTTTTATTGAATTCTTGAGTTTGTTCTAGAAATTTGATGAACAGAATTGCCTTGTTTTAGGAAAATTTGACATTTCTCATGGTACAACTATGGATTTCCTGACCAACATAGAAAAATCAACCCAGGACCAAGAAATGGCACCCATAGATCCTAATCCTCAGAACACTGTTAATGGTACTTCCAGAACAGTGGAGGAAGGCACTAATGCAGCAGCCAGTATTAGGTTGGTACCTTAATAAGCTTTCATGGTTGTTACTATGATGTTGGTTTTGTTGGTTTTGTGGGTGAGAATGTGTTTTGCATTTGGTTTGCAGCAAAGAAGCACCAAAAGAGGCTCCCAAGGCAGCCCAGCTGACCATATTCTATTCTGGGAAAGTTATGGTGTTTGATGAGTTTCCTGCTGATAAAGCCCGGGCGGTCATGCTGTTGGCCAGCAAAAGCAGCCCGCAGAGTGCTCGTGGCGTCTTCCAGACTGCCGGGGTGGATAAATTAGACCTACCGGCTGACGGTGCTGCTGTGGTTGCCACTTCCACCCCGGTGGATCCTCCTAAGCCGATGGCTAGTCCTCCTCCCCTGCCGCCACCGCCCGTGCCACCACCAACACAGCCAGCTGCAGCTGCACCTGCACCTGCACCTGGTGGGTCCGGTAATAGTCTTTTTGTCGAGTCATGGAGTAGTCGAAACCGTGATGGTATATTTTAAAGCATTGCAATGACTTGATGATTATGTGTTTCAGATTTGCCAATTGCAAGAAGATCGTCACTTCATCGATTCCTCGAGAAGAGGAAAGATAGGTACGATGCGTTCCATATCAACTAAAAGCTTTAATTAGTTCCTGATGAGACTACACGTATATATTATATGCTCAACACGTCCTTCACGTGTGTGGGCCGAATATTGTATGATTGGTCAAGCAACACGGGACTCTTATACTAAATTGAAAGATGCATTCCATTTCAACACTTCAATGAAGCTAGTGAGCGTTTGTATGATTGTTAACTCCATCCCGTTGTTTGGTGTTGTTTGTTTAGGGCGACTGCTAGAGCACCGTACCAAGTTCACAATAACCCATTGATTCCATCAAAGAGCGAAAGGCCATCTTCCAAGAACGAGGCTTCACCATCCAAGAACGAAGGATCGTCCTCCAAGAACGAGGCTTCATCTTCCAAGACTCGAGATCAAATCGATCTCAACTTCAAGCTATAGATCAGACATTCAGACGCCATTAGCTTCGTGCTTCTGTTGGGACTTTAGCTTGCCTCTATCCACTCTGCAGGCCTCCTAACGAACCCTTCGTTGGCTGACTTTTTCTCTAGTGGAATAGTGGATCACTATATTTATGCATACCTTTTATAGAATATTGATGATTTGTCTTACAGTTCAAACATGTTAATATCCTTAGATAAGAGATTTAACGTTGTTAATTTACCATCTATTATTATATATGTTATATATATTTCTTTTGCACTGTTTTTTTTTTTTTTTTTTTTTTTTTTTTTAAATCTTATGTAAGAAGCAAACCAAATAAATTTACATGAATCGAGGCCTCAAAACACTAATAATGTTAAAGAGTTAATTCCAAATCTTACTCCCTCAAATTTATTTTGTGATAGACTTGATAAGTTATTTTTTTTTCATGTGAATCCCTGTTAAAGTATCTACATCAATATTTAAGTTTGGGAAGAAAAATTAAGAGTAGAAAATGAAAGTATATATATAGTATTTTCCTATAATCTGTTGCCCTTGCATGTTTATCTCTATGGATGTGGCGAATCAATTAAAATTAATGCCATTAATTTCTTCGTGTCCCTTTCAGAGTTGTCATCTTAATTGTCACCAAGAATAAATTATCTTTTTAATCGGCACCAAGAATTTGACTTCAAACTCGACATATTTGTAACATATTTTACAATAAAAATAAAAACCAATTCCAATTATCTCTTTCTTGTCTCTTTCAATGTTATCTTCTTAATTGCCACAAAAAAAAAAAAAAAAAAAATCTCAAACTCCACATGTTTGTGAGAGTAACCATTTTTCCGACAAAAATAAAGACGTAGAAGAAAGCTCAATATATTAATGGAATCAAACCTACTATGATGTGATTCAATAACAAAAATGTATTTAAAAAAAATTGGAATAAGAGGTTGATAAAATTAGTTGGATATTTTTATTAGTTACTCAATATACAAGAATATTTTATTTTACAAAAAAGTATAATAAAAATCTTGAATAAGCTAGATGAAATTAGTTGGATAATTAACCCAACAGACAATAATATTTTATTTTGTGACAGAAATATTTGTTCTAACTTCTAGTAATAAAGAAGTCCAGTAGGTCTTTAAATATTTTGATAAAATGTAATTACACCCTTGAATTTCAAACAAGTTTTAAATAAATGATTGAATTGGGAAAAAGGTACAATTGACTTCAAGTTGAAGATCTTTATAGTAAATGAATTCAAAGTGTTACAATGAACATCTGCTATGAGATGCATGCAAATTATTAGGTGTCCAAGCCTCGTAAAATGCCGGACTGGGACGGATTTAATTATTGTTAATATTTTTTTAGTAAAATCTGTTAACGTGTACACAATTTTTTAAGTATGGTTTATCTTGTCCACACCTTCGACTACACAATTATTGTGTGAATTATGATTCACGTAGATATATTATATATGGACCATGAATGTAATATACATTTTTTTATATTAAAAGTACATTATTTGTGTACTGAATATACATTATTTGATAATATATATAAAAAATCATGTATTTTTAAATAATGTACTTTATGTATACAAATAATGTACTTTTAGTATATTAAAAATATACTTTTTATTTGTGATTCACACAAATATGTGGACCACGGTCCATGGAATAATGATTAATTTCGACTAATAACTCCAAATTTTCCTTGTGTCACACACAATTAAAAAAAAAAAAAAAAGTGCTCAAATTGAGGATGGGAATCCATTACAAAGAAATTCTAATTTGCAAGCCATACTCGATTGATCATTTCTAAACTGATGAAATTAGTTATTTGTTCACTTTGATAAATGATATATTGGTTGTTTTTAGGGAGAAGATAATTTGATTTGGGTTAAAATTAAAGCCCAATTTGGCTTACATTATATCATTAATATCATAGATTTATAGATTTATCTTAAACCAATTTGAAGTAATGTCAAACATGTTCAAGTTTATTTGGAGTATTACAGCTGGTTTGGTTCGCTGGAAAATATTTGAAGGGAAATGGAATTAAAATTTCATGGAAAATAAATTCTAGGAAAATTGATTCAATTGTTTGGTTGGTGGAAATGAAATTACTGGGAATATGAATTCCATTGTTTGGTTGGATTTAGAAAGATAAGGAATAATGAATATAAAGACCAATATGCCCTTAAAAAGATGAATGAATAAATAGGTGTCTATGTAATTAAGAAATTTTCATAAGGGTAAAATGGTACACTCATGTTATTTTTCTTCCCAATCTTTGTGGAAAACAAAATCCCACCTCTTTGCAAAGTATTCATTTTCCTCAACTTTGAGGAATCCATTTTCCATCCAACCAAACAACATAAATCAACATTTTCCTTCACTTTGAAGAAAACATTTTCCATGGAAAATGTTTTCCATCCAACCAAACACCCCCTTATAAAGTTAACTGTGTGAAGACCAATCTGAAACCAATGAGTTATTTTAAGAGAAAAATGTAATTTTAGTTCTTCAATTGTTATGTACTAACGATTTTAGTTCATAACTTTTTTATCGTTGTAATATATATTCTTAACTTTTCAAAAAAGTTGTAATTCTCCTAAAACAACAAAATTATTAAACTCTATTATAATTTTACTTAGTACATAATATTTTAGTACTTTTTAATGTTTCTTCTTTAATTATAATCTTGTTTAGTCTCGATATTTTATTTGTAAAATAAAAAACATGATTTTAACAAAGTCATGTATAGAAAATAGAAATAATGTGCCACAGCTGAAAAAAAAAAAATTAAGGAAGAATGTCGTCAAATCTCTATTTTGCAAATTAAATACTAAAACTAATAATGTTATAAAGAATAAAGATAATAAAATTTTAAAATATTTAAGTACTAAGTAAAATTTTAATAGAATTTAAAAATTGTGTTGCTCTAGGGGGTTATAAATGCAACTTTTTGAAGAATAAGGGGTGCGTATTGCTATAGTAAAAAAGTTAGGAACTAAAACCGCTAGCAATAAACAATTGAGGTACTAAAATTGCATTTTCCCTTATTTTAATTTTAAACATTATTTTCTTTAATTTTTGGTTAGTTTGTTTCATTAGGTTTTTTTTTTTAAATATATAAAAATAATCCTATAAGGTAAAAAATGGGATAAAATCTCATCCATTGATCTAGACAAAATTAACAGCTCATAATGAATACAATTTTTTTTTTTTTTTTAATGCGGTGAGCCGGTGACATTATGGTAATTTTGCGTAAGTTCAAAGTTTAAGATGCGTATGTTTAAAGCTTAAGATGCGTAAGTTTATAGCTTCATTAAAGTGCATGAGTTTATAGCTTAAGGTGCATAAGTTTATAACTTTAGGTGCCTAAGTTTAAAGCTTGAGGTGCTTAAGTTTAAAGTTTAAGGTGCATAAGTTTGTATTGCTTAAGGTGCATAAGTTGATAGCTTAAGTCGTATGTTTAAAGCTTAAGGCGTATCACTTTCTAGTTTAAGGTATATCGGTTTAATTCTTAAGGTGCATGACTTACAGATTCTAGGTGCATAAATTTCAAACATAAGGTGCATCAATTTACAGTTTAAGGTGCATGAATTTAACAATGCTGGAGTAAATTTGAGGGAGTACATCAGTACATGTATTAGAATTTAAACGGTCATGTACGATTTTAGTATATTGATTCATTAAGCAAATTTGAGAGGAAAGATCAATGTTTGAAACTCTGCATGCACAATCCTGACATTATGAGTTGGAGATTAAACTTTTTTGGGGAAGGAGAAGAATTCAAACTGTAATGTTGTTGTTGTTTTTTTTTTTTTTTTTTTTTTTTTAAAGGAAACTGTAATGTTTTGAAAAAGGAAAAAAAAAAAAAAATTCAAACTGAAATTTAATTGAAAGATTCTTGTTTCAGAACTGAATAGCCAATTGCAATGAAGGAGTAACTCGGCTACTACGTACGAGTGAACGACCAATTCCAGAACGGCAATTTGGTAATTTCGCTCTGACGGTAATTTGGGCAATTTGGTACTATCCTCCATTGTCCATTCCTCCTAGTAATATCCTTTCCTTTTTTATTTTTCATTTTTTTTCTTTTTTCTTTTCTTTCTTCTTCTAGGGCCTTCTTCTTCTCCCTTCCATTATTTCTCCAAACCCTACCCTGCTCTCCCCGGAAATTCATCTCCGATCATCGTTTGAACCGATCGGCGGTTGAGAAAATGCAGCATCAGAGGCTGAAGCAACAGCAGCAGCAAGCCTTGATGCAACAAGCTCTTCTCCAACAACAGCCCCTCTATCATCCTGGCCTCATAGCTGCTCCTCCGGTTAGATCTCTCTCAATTCTCGCTATCTCTCTCTCTCTCTCTCTCTTTTTTTCAGTGTATGAAAATCGTATTACTTTGAAATCATAGTAGAGTAGTTTGCTCGCCGATTGTTTTCCTTGTTTTGTTCTTCGTTTTCGTCACTATTCTAGGGTTTGATGCGTAGGCTACTGCATGATTATATGATTGTGTGTATGAGGTTTCAGCATGTATGTTTAGGATTGAGAGAAATAAGAGCTTTATTTGCTCTCAAAAAGCTCGTTCATTATTTTTTTTTTGGAAAACAAAAGCTCGTTCGTTATTAGATCAAAATTTTGGTCAGTTATTTGTCTTTTTTTTTTTTTTTTTAATATATATTTAAATTTAGTGTTTTATTTTTGTTTTTATGTGCATGGTAATTGAGCGCCTGGTTGCTTAATGCTTTGATCACTTCCTCTATGGAAATTAAACTTCTATTTAGTTTAAGTGTTCAGACAAGACAAATGTTTTTTCTTCCCAACGGGGTGAGCATGTGATGGTTGAGTGTCCTGCTTGTCTCCTTCGTTCATCTTTCATCTTTTTTCTTGCATGAGGGTAATGCATAATTGCAACTAGTCTCTTCTAGGTTGGTAGACAGTTATGAGCTACTAGTGGGTGTAATGCTGCGTGTTTCTATGTTGTTTTTCTCATAAATAGTGGAATGGTTTTTGTCAGTCAGTAGAAGCTGAAGGCTCCAATGCCAGTGACCCCAGTGTCTGTCATTCACTCTTCGAGTTTTTATTGGAAATTAATTATACACTGCATTGTCAATTTTCTGAGTTTATGCAATCCAAATAATGAAATTACAGCTATTATTGTGAGTTGTGACACTATTCTACTTCATTAAGAGTTCCTAAGAAGAATGTGCCAACTGCCTACTTTCCTTTTTAGTTTTATTAACAGCTACCAGCCAACCTGCTATTATTGGTACATTCTTAATTATCCAAGGAAATGGGTTAACAGTTTGAAGTGTATTGAGGTCATTTTGCCACATAGTACTTGGTTACTTTCTATGTTCAGTAGCATGACAATGAAAGGCAATTAGATATGATTTTACAGTATGGATTTTCCTTGCTAAAATGAGTGTAGAGATTGGATTTGAATTAATAGAGGGAGTAGGCTTCAATTGGGATACCTTGTTGATTCCTTTTTCTTTATTCCTGTTGCTGTCTTTTAAGCATTCTTCTTATACTCGAATCCATTAGGCAACAACTGGTTGGATTTTTATTTTTATTTTTTCACTTGCTATATCTCTTGGTGGTTTAAAAAAGCATATGTGCATGTAGAATAGGTTTTTAATTTATTATTTTTTCTTTTTTTACACATTTTCATTTTGCAGATTGAGCCTATTCCAAGTGGAAATCTGCCTCCTGGATTTGATCCAAGCACATGTCGTAGTGTGTGAGTGTTGGGACATTTTTTTTCTTGGTTTTCTTTCTTTTTGTTTTTTTTCTTTTTCTTTTTGTTTTGTTTTGTTTTGTTTTGTTTTTTTTTTTTTTTGTTTTTTGTTTTTTTTGTTTTTTTTTGTTTTTTTTTTCATGTTTGTTGGTTCAT
Source organism: Ipomoea nil (assembly GCF_001879475.1). Lineage (NCBI taxonomy): Eukaryota > Viridiplantae > Streptophyta > Magnoliopsida > Solanales > Convolvulaceae > Ipomoea > Ipomoea nil. Next base: position 2,100,864 of record NW_017618198.1, on the reverse strand, counting down.
GTGTATGCAGCATGTAAGTCACAAGTTGTTAGAGATTACTTGTTTAATTTTGTGCTTGCTGAATCTTTGCAACATTAGGAATTTATAATGATCCAAGTCGGCAAGTCCTGTTTGTCTCAAACTAAACAAATCTCTGATTATTTCTGCTTTTTGAGGAAGTCTTTACTCATTTATGTGGCCTATTTTCTAATTCATTAGCTGGACGAGATTCTTATAAATATGGTTAATTTTTCCTTTTTAAAATCTTCTGATTTATTTTTGAGAAAATGCAGGTATGTTGGCAATATTCATCCCCAGGTGACTGAACCACTTCTGCAGGAAGTTTTCTCTAGTACTGGTTTGGTTGAAGGCTGTAAGCTTATACGAAAGGAAAAGGTACTTTATGATATTTGCAACTTTCCAGAATTTTGGAATTCGTTTTACTGATGAATGCAGTCTTTTCTTTTAGCTTCTGTAATTTTTCCTCGATCCTGATTTACTGAAATATTTCCTTTCTGTGCAGTCATCCTATGGTTTTGTTCATTATTATGATCGTAGATTTGCTACCTTGGCTATATTATCACTTAATGGAAGGCATCTGTAAGTAGAAACTAGACATTTCTGTTACAATACTCGCTTCTCTTTTTTTGGTGGTTCTTATACAGTTAATTGCAGATTTGGTCAACCTATTAAAGTGAACTGGGCATATGCCAGCAATCAGAGAGAGGATACTTCAAGTCTGTATTCATGAACTAGTATTATGTTGTTCACTTGATCATCTTCACAAACTCAGATTTAACTGGACCTTGTCCTCTTGCAGGTCATTTCAATATATTTGTCGGTGACCTAAGCCCTGAAGTTACTGATGCCATGTTATTTGCCTGCTTCTCGGTTTACTCTACTTGTTCGTAAGTGCCTCTTTGCATTCCACTCTTATTCCTTTCTGTTCAATATCAAACACCCTCCCAATTCACCCACTCCTAATTTGAAATTGGTAATCTGTTAGATGTTAATGTATGCAGCATTTAATTTAGTAAAATATGTAAAAATGGAATGATATGCCTTTATCACTTATATATGACTAGCTGATTATGACCTTTTATGCTGTTCTAGTGATGCAAGGGTCATGTGGGATCAGAAGACTGGGCGCTCTAGGGGTTTTGGATTTGTTTCTTTCCGAAACCAACAGGTACCTTTGTCTCTAGATACCGTGTTTAGCTCATGTATCTGAAGTGCTAGTCTAAATGTCTGTTTCTTCTCCAGGATGCTCAAAGTGCCATTAATGATGTAACAGGTATGGAAAATCCAAAGTTGTCTCCATAGTATCATATCTGCTTCTTGGCCTTGAAACAGAAATTGAGTACATTTAGTTCATAATAAATTTCAGATTGTATAGTTCTGTGAAAAGAATACTTGTTTGTTGAAGTAGGTGTGAATTCAATGAGTTTCTGGCTTGTTAAATTTGCTTCTACTCTTCAGGAAAATGGCTTGGCAGCAGACAGATACGTTGTAACTGGGCTGCGAAAGGTGCTAATTCCAATGATGATAAACAGAGTTCTGATGCAAGAAGTGTTGTGGAACTAACAAATGGTTCATCAGGTGCGCAATATTAACTGCAAATAGAAAAACTTAGGGTGTGTTTGGTTCAAACATTGGAATCGGAATGATAATGTGAATCAAATACTTGGAGTAATGGGTTTAATTAGAATGAGTCACTTTGTTTGGTAGTAAATAGGAATTGGAATCAAAATAAATAAATAAGTAAAATAAAAATAGATAAATATATAATACATATATACACACATACATGTGTATATATATTAAAATTCCATATTTAATGCTGCATGGACAATGACCTTTTTATTTTATTTTTCATTTTTTCTCCCTTATTTTTGATTCCATTGTTCAAAAGTAGATGAGTAAAAGGGTAATGAGTTTTGTAAATACTAAAGGATTTGAATCCAATAGTAGGATAACAAAAGTAGGTCAACAAACATGGTAATGGGTATCAAAACCCATAGTAGGGTGCAAAACTCCCCAACCAAATACCACCTTATATATGATTTAAAGGTTTTGAGCATAAATAAATTGAATCTTTGAAAGGCGTTCCTCTTGAATGAGGGAGTTGGATCCAGGTTATTGGAATGCTGAACTTGCCCTCTCCTTTAGATAGTTTTCTGTTGAATGAGTAATTTAACTTGAAGTGCCTAAAATTGAAGATGTTTAATGGGTTGCTCTTTTGCTTTTGCAGATGATGGTAAAGAAGCAACAAACAGTGAAGCCCCTGAGAATAACCCACAATACACCACCGTGTATGTGGGCAATCTTGCTCCTGAGGCATGCAACCTTTCTCTTGTTCTTTTAGTCGCAAACTTGTGCTTTCTATTTTCCTATAATCATCATGATTTCTTGGAGTTCCTTTACCCCTCTTCACCCCTTGTTTTTATTTATAAGAAACAGCACTTTGTGCTTTAGCACGTGTATCATATTGTTCTGATACTTCACCCTGGCTCATTCTCTCTCTGGGGTCCTCACAGCTTGCTACCCCAGCATGTAGCTTACTGCCTTTGTAAATATCTTACTCTTTATTTTATTTTATTTTATGTTGGAATCTCACTAGTACCCCTTCTCTGCAGGTAACACAACTTGACCTTCATCGCCACTTCCATACCCTTGGTGCAGGAGCGATTGAGGAGGTTCGTGTCCAGCGTGATAAAGGATTTGGTTTTGTAAGATACAGCACCCATGCTGAAGCTGCATTGGCTATTCAGATGGGAAATTCTCCATCACTTCTTTGTGGAAAACAAATTAAGGTTTGTCTTCATGATTCAAAGCAAATGCGTTTTCTAGTTGTTTCTCAGTCTAGGATTTGTAAAATTAGCCCATGTTTTCTTTCTTATTGCCAAGAAGGGGATTAGAACAACACACACTGCATATACTTTGTATAATGTTCAGTATGCTTGCTTCTTTCTTCCTAAGGAGTCTGGGTCTGTTCATTAAACTGTAACTTATTTCTTTTATTCAATACATTTAGTGCTCATGGGGCAACAAGCCAACGCCACCCGGAACAGCTTCAAACCCCCTGCCACCACCAGCACCTGCACCTCTCCCGGGCCTATCAGCAACTGATCTTTTGGCATACGAGAGGCAAATTGCCATGAGCAAGATGGGAGGCGTTCATGCCCTCATGCACCCTCAGGGTCAACATCCTATGAAGCAAGTGTCATTGGGTATGGGTGCTGCAGGAGCAAGCCAGGCTGCTGCCATATACGACGGTGGGTTCCAGAGTGTCGCTGCTGCACAGCAGCTCATGTACTATCAGTGAGATAGATGCAAGGAATTGGCGTTATCCTTAAATTGAGTCTCTGTTACTATATCTAGTTTTGTTTAATTATTCAAGTCTTTTTTTTTTCCTCTTTATTTGGAGAAGGTGTGCCTACTCATAGTGTGATTGCCACATGTATCAATACGTATGATGTATGTTTGTTCCAGTTTCTGCTTTTGTAGGTGTAATGGCTATCATTACTGAGAGAAGTTGCATTTGCTAGCTATTACTGCTTCACAAGTTTTGCTGAAACAGTCTAGTTATTTTAGATAATTTGCCTTGTGCATATCCTTTCAGATTTGGGAATTGAGAATTGGACTTAAGCCTTTTTCATGCACTGTTACTAGTTACTCTGTTTGTAGGTGAGAAGTGAAAGGCTATTCGTGCTTGAGACGAATGTTCATTTCAAATACTTTATCCATTCTCTAACCATCATGAATTTTGCATGTTCATTGTTCATTGAGTTTCCTTGAATATAAAAAGGAAAATACTATATGTACTCTCAATTTTTACTTTCACATTTAAAATTTTGGTGAGACACATTTACAGGGTCCATATGAAGAAAATAGTTCCCGCCACATCAGTAGAGTAGAATTCAAATAAAAATATGTAATATTTCATGTTCGATATTCAAAAAAAGTTGAGATGTTAAACTATAGACTTACTTAAATTTTGTATCAAATTAAGCCCTTTTAAATATCAGATCTGACATTTTGTTAAAATGATTAAAAGAGTAATCTCTCAAATAACATAATGATTAAAATTATGTAAAATAATTATGAACCAAAATAACAGTTCATCCATCAATAACGTAACTCGTCACTAAAGACAGGAAGATTGAGGATTTGAAAACACTTAAACGGCGTCGTGGTTATGATTTATTGCTATCCGTTATTTCTGTTAGTCTTATTTAGCTCAAAGCAAAATTGTTCCAGTTGTCCATGGCGGTTGAAGCACGAAACCACCTCACTGCAAGTGAGTATCCCATGCCGCCTCACATTATGGCTGAAAATTGGGTATCCAAACAGTTGAATTACTCTCTCTCTCTCTTATCCAATTTTCTGCTTCATAATTTCATGCATTCATTACCCAATCAATGGCGTCTTCTTCACTCTCCTCTCCGCTCCATACATGGCTTGTGGCAGCACGTCAAACGGACAACCTTTGCAACTCGCGCACCAGGAAGAGAATCGTAACTCGTTGCGGCAACCGCGGTATATTTTTCGTTTTCCAGTTTAGAAATCAATGACTAAATTACCTCGCTTCTATCTTGCTAGATTTGGTTTGATTTATCCTAGAACCCGTATGAACAATTTGAATTGATTATAGCTCATGATTTTAGTTCAAATAGTACTACTATGCATTCATATGGTCAATGATATGGTAAACCTAGTCTGCGATTAGATTTTTTGAGTGTCGAGGAAACTCAGCCTTGTGATGCTACTAGTTTAGATTGTTCATAGCGGATTTGTTCAAACTAAGAAGGCCAATAGGCTCTCCGATTGTGATTACCAAGTTAACAATCTGGCAAATTTGGCTAAGGTTGCCCCGTTTTGCCAAAATGTCATGATACACTCACACTTTAATTTCTTATATATGGAGTAGTTAAAATTCCAGGCAAAACTAGGGTTGTGGCTGAGCAATCTGCAAAGGAAGCACCGAAGCCGAAGAGGAGAGTTGTTGTGACTGGAGTTGGTGTTGTATCTCCGGTTGGGCATGAGGCAGACTTGTTCTACAATAATCTCCTTGAAGGTGTTAGTGGCATCAGTGAGATTGAGGGTTTCGACTGTTCTATATTTCCCACTGTAAATAAATTTTGATTTTTCTTTTACAGTACTGTGCTAAATGCAAACTGTTTAATTTCTTTGATGATCCGTGGATGTTCTGATTTGAATCTTGTCTCCAACAGAGAATTGCAGGGGAAATCAAGAAGTTTTCAGCTGATGGGTGGGTTTCACCTAAACTTGTTAATAGAGCAGATAAGTCTATGATTTATATGCTCACTGCTGGGAAGAAGGCTCTGGAGGATGGTGGAGTCACAGATGATGTTATAGCAGAGTTAGATAAAACGAAATGTGGGATTGTAATTGGTTCTTCTCTTGGGGGTCTCAAGGTATCTTATCAAATAAAGCAACTTCAGATCACTCATTTTATTTTTGGTTATGCCAAAAGCTATAATAGGCGCAACTTTGTTTCCTACATTTTCGAGAGGCAAGGTAGTGTTGGACTTGGCCCTTCAGGCCTCCGCCCAATAATTCCTCTCTTTAGCCACCTAGTGCTGGACTTGGCCTTTCACCGGCCTTTGCCTAACAGTTACAATAGAATAGTTTTGTGTCCCAATGATGAGTTGTTTGTGAACAGGTTTGTTCTGATGCAGTAGAGGCTTCATTGGTATCATACAGAAAAATAAATCCTTTCAGTATACCTTTTGGTTCACACAGTATGGGATCTGCCACTCTTGCAATGGATTTGGTGAGTTGAAGCTGATTCCCAATGGTAGAAAATCCATTGGATTCAAGCAGTCTTTTCTCATTTCTGAACTGCAGGGTTGGATGGGTCCAAATTATGCCATAAATGCAAATGGTGCAACAAGCAACTTCTGCATCCTAAATGCTGCAAATCATATCTTAAGGGGAAATACAGTAAGTGGCTATACCAAAATTTTTTTTTTTAGTCTTTGATTAACATCTCCATTACTTGGAAGATAATTCTATAATCGATCTGTAGCATATAGTCCAAATTCCATTTCATTTAACTACCTGGCAGGATATGATGCTTTGTGGTGGCACAGAATCAGCACTTACTCCTATAGGCCTTGGAGGCTATGTTTCATTTGCAGCCCTCTCAAAGAGGAATAACGATCCAACAAGAGCTTCTCGTCCTTGGGATAGGGTATTGATTTCATGAACTCTCTACTCTTTATCCTTCGGTGGTTTCTCCAATTGTTGTCTGTGAATTGGTTGTGTGCCATAACCACTTGTCTTGAAGATCTTAAACATGTTACAAGATAACCGAACAGATCTTTCTTGTTCTTTGTTATGCTATGGAGCAGGAGAGGGATGGATCTGTTTTGGGGGAAGGATCCGGTGTGTTACTCTTGGAAGAACTAAATCATGCAAAGGTCTGCCTCAAGTTGATTAAGAGCTAATAAACTTACAATATATATACTTATAGAACACCCAAAAACAAAACGAGAGAGAAGACATGTGATTTAGTTAGATGAGTATGACTAAGCTGAATCTTTTTCTTTTTATCTGACATTCTAATTAACGTGACAGAAAAGAAAGGCAAAAGTATATGCAGAGATACTAGGTGGAAGCTTCACTTGTGATGCTTACAACGAGACCGAGCCACATCCAGATGGTAAGCTTATGTTTTGTTAAAAACTTCGACTTGAACTATTGCTAAACCACTGATAAAGAAAGCGTGGTAATGGTTGCTATTCCTTTTGCCTTGTAAATCAGGAGCTGGTACTGTTCTGTGCATCGAGAAGGCCTTAGCTCAATCTGGGGTGGGCAAAGAAGATGTCAATTATATCAATGCTCATGCCTCTTCAACCCCAGATGGTGATCTGAGAGAATATGAAGCTGTAATCCATTGTTTCAGACAGAATCCCGAGGTAATCTCTGAAGCCCTTAGCTCTCTGGACTACAATGATTATCCTGCAGTTCTTCATTTGATTTCCCTCAACTGTTTTCTTTTGTCAGCTTAAAATGAATTCCACAAAATCTATGATTGGCAACCTCATGGGGGCTGCTGGTGCAGTGGAAGCGATTGCAACGGTTAAGGTAATCGACTATGAAGCTCTTTCACGATTTTCAGTTTTTCTACAAGAAAATTTATGTGGTACTGAAAGTGGCTTTGGGTTTTCCACATAGGCTATACAGACAGGGTGGATCCATCCAAATCCCAATCTTGAAAGCCCTGACGAAGGCTTTGTATGTTTCTGCTTCTCTAAATCTTATAAACTCTTCTGCTACATTCAGTGCGCTAGGATCACAACTCTTGAAAATGAAATCAGTTTTGAGGACTAAAGATAATCTAATCATTGAAAATATGTTTCGGTTCCTCCTTCAGCAGAATGCTGGAACCACTATTACCTTAACACACGCACACGCACACACATACACATATATAGTGAAGTTAAAAAGAAAAAGAAGGCATGAGAAGTGGTGTTGATTCCTAAGGAAACATAATACATTGGAATCACATTCTATCTTGACATGATTCTTGCTTAGGATACAAACTTGTAAGTTGTAACCACAAGGTCACGGGTTCGAATCCTACATTCTTGGTTTGAGTCGGTCAGCTATGAACCTATGAGTAACCGAGCTGGTTTACCTTCTTGTGATCTTTTACCGGCTAAAGTCACAAGGCGGGTTTCACTCGTCACCCCCAAAAGAAAAGGGGAGGCCTAGACTTTTTTTTTTTTTTTTTTTTTTTTTTCATCAAAGTATTGAGTGATGGCAGAAACAAATGAAATGTAACAGGATACAAATGTGGTGGTTGGTAGAAAGAAGGAGAGGCTGACCATAAAAGTGGCCCTTTCTAATTCATTTGGCTTGGGAGGACTCAACTCGTGTATTCTATTCGCCCCCTACAAGGATGATGACTAAAAACCCAAACAGAACCTCCGGATGGGTTGAAAGAACCTCTTTTTCGAAGAGTCACATTGTATTAGCTACCCCTATCGCACAAAAATAAAATTTTTGTAATTTAAAAAATACGGCTTAATTTTCTAATCGATGTTATCATTATTATTTGGATGAAAAGAGAAACTCGCTCTCATTACATAAGAGTTATACTAACCCTAGTCAATAAAGTACAACATGAATGTAAATCAGAATAAGTTACTCATAACTGAGTGACTCAAATTAAAAAGGCCAATAAGCCAATTGAACTTAGAACCTAGAGGCTATTATTTCTTCTTTGCATACTTGGTGGTATACAGAGCCAACAGCTAAGTGATGTTCACAACTCAAAAACAGCAAAAACATAAGCAGAATCAATTCAAGAGACTAATGAAAGATACAGCAAATGCTACTAATGAGGTAGAAAAGACATACAGTGGTTAGGAAGGACAAATAAAATCTAAAACTCAGTATAACGTTCCAAAAATAATACTCATATAGTAACTAGATTCGCCATCATTCTCTAAATTACTCTGTTTTACATCACATAGTATATATATAAAGGAATCGTCTAAGAAAACCAGTCTCACTGTAATGAGATACCGTAGAAACAATGCTTGCTCTGCATCTTGAGATTTTAAGTACCCAATATGTCCAAATCATGAATGTCTCATCCTTGATAGTTAGGAACAGGATCCGAGTGATAAAGGAATAGCCCCACAGTCTTGATATCTTGTGTTAGCTGGAGATGTCACAGTAGCATCACCAAAGCTTCTTTCTCACCCACAGAAGGAGAAAAACAACTCCAAGGACGACAGCTACAGGGGCCCATTTCCGAATCAAAGCCTAGAATTAATCAAATTAGTGATTTAACTCATAATACTTGGTACAATATAAAATAATATACATCATTGTATGATTTGTATCCAATACTACCTATTAACTCCCCCCACCCCCCCACCCCCCTACACACATATATGTGGCAAAAGTGTATGGTGCTGATTAGCAGTTGGCATTGGTGCCTCTTATACCAGGTATACAACAAAAAATGCATACATGGTTATACTGGGTACAATGAGATAAATAAACCCATTGTATACCACTCCAAAAGTTTTTTGGGTTGTTCCTGGTGCAAGAGGCACTGCGCCAATTGGTACCTTAGAATTTCCAATATATATATATATATATATATATATATATATATATATATATATATATATATATATATGATCCATGATAAATAGATATATTTTTCCATGAACATGCTTGTTGGTAGATAGCAGCTAGCTTGGTTTTATGCACAAAAAGATGAGTACCATTATAAACACATAGTATAATCACACAGCAAGTTGGCAATTACTTCATGCATATTGGGAATATTTAAAACTACAAAATGTTCGAGAAGCCCCATACATCATGTACATACTCAGATGAACAGTGCACCAACAGTTCTAGATATAGTGATGTACATACATGCATCATTTAAGCAATGGCAGTGATAGAATGTAAGGGGGAGAGAATGGTTGTTCCAACACTCTGGGTCTATAAGTTCTCCATAAATAAATTAAACTAGAAGTTCTTGATAAGGAAAAAAGTGCATCATCTTGACAATCCATATAACTAACCTGACGGTTCAAATCTTTTGCTTTATCCGCATAAACACGAGATTCTGATGTTAAGCGGCTGGACATTTGGCTAACCTCTGTAGAAGCTCATATAGGAACAATATAATCACTAATATGCAGAAAAATAAACAATACTAAATTCATAACTGTCGCAGCGAATGAATTAACTTACGGTCCAACTTTTCACCAACGCCAAGAACTTCTTGTACGTTGCGAGTCATTATTTGATGAACTTCATAAAGCTCATCATTCAACTTTGAGATATTGCGCTGAGTTCTTGTGTCCTGGTACAGTTTCTTTGTCTTTTGAATAAATGTGTCTTTAAACATGGCCAATTACCATAGATTTCAAAAAGAGTTAAATCAGTATCATTACAGGAGTCACTATATCTAAAATAACCACAAGGAACCAAGATCTTACCAAACTTAATAAAAGCATAAGGTCTAGCAGCAGTTTCAATTTGATTCCCATTGACACGCTCAAATTCATTCTTAAGGTCTTCCAGATATTGAAAGGCAAGTTTCTTGGGATAAGAACGGTCACACATTGTTAGATAACACACACGTCCTTCAATAATATAACTGAAAATCTGAGTTAAGTAACAGTAGTGGAGGCATCTCATTTAAATAAGTAGAACTAGCAGAAGTATCTAATATGCAGTAGCATGCACATTTTGGCTCAATGATAATGAAATGCACAAGAATAGAGGGGTTTTCCAGCAATGATTTATTTAGTGTTTATTTCCACTAGAGCTGAAAGTTTAGAAATTGCATCATGCATTGGACATGTAAGTCTATATACCAAAATGTAAGTTTTCAAACCATTACAGAGATTACTGCCAATTCATCCCAAAAGAGAAAACATATTTGTATGCATTATTACCTTAAAGTATTATTTAGAGTTGCATCAATACAACAGACGAAGAAAAGTGGATTTTATTACTCAAAGGATACTGGAACATATAAGGGCCAGTCTCAATTGACATTCTAGAAGGCTCATTTTGGCCTCGTGCGAGGTTCTTGAACAAGCTTTTGACCTGCTGTTTGTAGAAATCTGCATCTGGTACATCACGGCCATCATCCAATCCCTCAACTAACGGGAGGCCATCAATAACACGGGCAATCATAGTTAGTTTCACCATCTTTCTTTCACGAGAACAAAGCTACACAAGAAGGAAGAGAAAAGAGCATTAAACACAAGATAATTGACCATCTTATTGTTGTAGAGCTCAAACAGCACCAAGTGGTATTAGAATCATAGGTACACAACATGCCTTTCTCTCAAGCCCCCACCTTATCCCCAACAAATCCAATCACACCCTCCTTTGAAAGGATCATCTATGCATAAATATTTCCTTAACATAGTTTGATGGGGTTCTTATCATAAGTCATAACACAAAGAACTGGGATTTCAATATCCACAATCCTATGAGTTCTACTTTGCTTTGAAAGGAAAAATAATTTCTTCATCTTCGAGCCAATCTTTACCCAGATACTGTCAAGCAAATCAAACTAGAATGTTGTAGAAACAAAGATTGGTGGCAATCACCGGAGGTGGAGGCCTGTCTTCACACAATGTATTCTTACTCCCCCACCCATCCAATGCTAAAATATGCATCTTACAACGCAATTCTTCTATTCTATAACTTTATAAGCAGCAAAATGAGAGTTAATCCTCCAACTCAATTTCAATTATCATTCCACGAAATCACGCACACAATCACAATTCAATCACGATACCATCTAACGATTCAGAAACTAGCAAACGTTCACACATTTCAGCACAACACCCAACATACGCATATCCAATTACGGAACGCAAATCCTGAAAGCTGTGCATTAATCAAATACCTATCATACGTATATCGTTTCCGTATATGTACCGCCGATCTCGATCTCCACGAAACTTCGATAATTCAAAGAGATTCACCAGTAGATTCGTATCCTTTGCCTTCCGATGACCAAGGTTCCGTCGCACCGGAATCGGAGAAATGCGCAGGAGGGTTTTGAAAAGATCGGGGTCGGAAGGGTAAACGTAAAAATCCATTATATATGTAGCTGACTTTCTATTGAATCATTCACCTTGGTCCTATTTTCACTTTGGTTCTCCAACTTTAAAGTATTTCGATTTCTCTCACAATTATGAAATTTCTTTCAAATCATCCCATTTCAGTTTCATTTTCATTTTTGTCACACGTTTGTAAATGTTTGGCAATTATCTAATATCAAAATTCCGTTAACTATTTTGAATAATAGATAACATTAGGGAGTGTTTGGTTGGATGGAAAATATTTTCTATAGAAAAGATTTTTTTAAAAATGGAGAAAAATGTTGTTTAGTTAGATGGAAAATATTTTCCATTGGAACTTGACTTCCGTAAAGTGAAGGAAAACAAAATCCTAGCAAAGAATTGGTTTTTGTTTTCCAAAGGATTTGGGAAGAAAGTATGAGCTATATTATATTTGTGTACATAATATTGTATATGGTTAGTAGATAGTTTGACTTAGTTATCCTAAACTATAGGACTAGGTTACGTTATCTTAACCTCCATAGCTATGTATCATTGGCTGTAATCTTTTAAGTTAATCAGAAACATTAATTCTCTCACTCATCTGGTATCAGCTTAGCGTTAGACTTCCTATTTTCTCTCCACTTATCGCAAAATGTCGACCAACTCTTCCGAGCGCACGGTAACCACCACCGCCGCCGCATCTCCAGTCACCAACACCAACTCCCTATCATCAACCCACCATTTCGTGTCAATCAAACTGATGACACGGAACTTCCTCTTTTGGCGGACTCAACTCATGCCGTTCCTATGAGGTCAAGGCCTCCTTGGCTACATAGATGGTGAGCTCCCATGTCCGCCACCAGTCCTCACGGTTGTTGCACCTTCCAGCGAGTCGGCTTCTGCCGGAACGATACCCACGACTACGGCAAACCCAGCATATGGTGTCTGGATCTAACAAGATCAATCGATCTTGTTGTTGCTCATCTCCTCACTATCCGACGAGGTAATGTACCTCGCCGTCGGACGCACGACATCCCGACAAGTGTGGCAATCTGTAACGGCGGCGTTGGGGTCTTCTACCCGAGCTCGGTGCCTCAACCTAGTAACCTACTCGCGCAGTTCTAATCCCTCCGGCAGGGGGATAGCTCGTCGGTGGAGTACCTCAGCAGGGCGCAGCTCATCGTCGAAGATCTCTCCTTGGCCAGTAGTCCAATCTCCTTGGACGAACAGAACCTATATGTTTTTAGGGGGCTTCGTCCAATCTCCGGTTGGGTTTGGAATGGTATAACACAATTGGACCATTTTACCATAATAAAAGTTTATTAATTACACATATATATTATTCTTAAGGACATGTTGGTCTTTATATTCATAATTCTTTTCCACCAACCAAACAATGAAATCTATTTTCCTTGTAATTTGTTTTTCAAGGAATTTGAATTCCATTTCCCTTCAAATATTTTATAGCGAACCAAACGGGTTGTGTTACAGAGTACGTAATAACTGAATAGTTGGATGTGTATAAAACCATATATAAGAAGATTAATATATTGTTCTATTTATCTAATTCTTATTCATGTATTTTTAGATGTAAAATAGATTTTTTAGGTAGTTAATTACATCAAAGGTCCCTTGTTTTTAGTGACAATTTTAAATTTAGTCGACTATCGTTTTTGTCATTTAACATCCCAGCTATTATTTTTTGGACACTTTTTAATTCTTCTCATGACTTTTCCTATTTTTAGTAAGGGTATTTTTGTCTATTCATATTTTTCTTTATTTATTTTTTCGGTTTCAACCGATTTAATTGGTTTAGGACTTTACTAAAAATCGGTTGAAAAATATGGTTACTAAAAATCATATGTTACCTAAAGGTTTAAACTAATTAAACCGGCTGAAACTAAAAAAAAAATACAAAAATACAAAAAAACCCTTACTAAAAATAGAAAAAATATGAAAATACAAAAAAGTCCTTACTAAAAATAGAAAAAGTCATGAGAATGATTAAAATGGTCCAAAAAATAATAGTCTTAAATGACAAAAACGATAATCTAAGACTAAATTTGGAATTGTCACAAAAAACAAGCTAAGAGACCTTTGGTGGAATTAACTCTTTTTTATAATAACTTGATTTTAAAAATTATTGTTCTAAACCAACTAATAATTTAGAAAGAAACTTGTATGTTTATGATGCAATCGAAATAAATATATTTTATATTTTTTATTATTATTATACATTATTATATAAATAGAAATTAGTATCCAAACGCCCTTGATTTGATGTGAACATTAGCAAGAAAAGTGGATGTTCAATTCTTTCTGCAGATTCTGAACTCCCCATCATCAGAAATAAATAGTTGCATTCATAAATTACAAGTAACCATGAAAATAATAATCACAATTATTCTTGAAGTTTTAGCAAATTAAAGATAGGAATCAGTTGCGGTGAGATCTGGTGTCAAGGGCTGATGCAGCAGAATCAACATGAACAAGCAAGCAACCATAAACCTTCTGCTTCAGCTTCTCAACAAAGCCATGCATTTCTGAGCCCAATTCCAAGCTGCCTCTCATCATCATCTTGTCCAGCCATTCATTTGCCTGTTTGAGCAGTGACAGTGTGAGGCCAATATGGTTCGCCTCTTCTTGGCGTCCCTTGCTCTTATTCTCCTTGTTGTTATTGTTGTTCACCTGAAACCCAACATCAAGTGATGCATCCAAGAATTTGAGGAACCAGAGATGTGTTTCATTTGACAGAGATTCCCTTAGCTCCTTGGTGGCTTTTAGGCCATCCCCTCTTGCCCATTCCAGCTTCTCTGCGCCTCCGAGGTCTAGCTCGAGAGGCGGCTTCGAGGGCTTCAGCTTTCCTTTGCCAATGCCAATGCCAATGCCAAGATGATTGGAATCTGGTGTCTTCTTATTGTCTGTGACAGAGAGTTTTGTGAAGCAGTAGTCGTCTAGTGCCTTCTTTGGTTGTTCAATGAGGGCGTGGAGGGCGAAGAATTTGGTGATGGAGAGATGGGGGTTCTCTGGTGATGCAGATGAGCAGAGATCAGCAAACATACTGAAAATAATCAAAACAAATGTAAGAATTGAAGAAGAAGAAAATATTCAAACTAACTTCAAAAAATTTTCACCAGAACTGATGCTTTTACCTTAGGCATTGCAGGAGATTCTTTGCTGCCATGGCTTCTGCCTGAGCTTCTGCTGCTATCAGAGAAGCTAACTTCTTCATTCTAAGCATTCCCTTTTCACCAAAAACACCAAACACAAAGCATAAAACGAGGATTAGTCTGAGTATAGTACGAGTTTAAAGATGTCTCGTCGAGCAGTTTAAGACGGCAAATAATTGTGTGGACCATGGTCCACGCAGTGTTATGTAGACCATAATAAAATGTACATTTTTTATATACTAAATGTACATTATTTTTGTATTGAATTCACATTATTTTACAGTATACAAATATGGTCCATACAACTTGTAAGGACCATGATCCATACAATTATAATTGGTTTAAGAAAGAACCCTGTTCTGAACTCATTGGGCCTAGGTCGAGTCTAGCCTGGACGGGACCAACTCGCCGGTCCAGTTCCTATTAAAGAAGCTCTAGACCCCGCTTGAAACCGGACCAATCTCAGTTTCAAATACGGCACAAGACTGACCTAGGTAATTTAAGGTCGGTCCTCATCTGAACTTTGACCGCCTCTAACGAAAATACTGAAATACCTTAAGATTTCGTGGATTTTTATACCTTTCCAGGTTTTACAAGATTTGGTGGTAGGGATGACCATAAAACTGGGTGAGAAGACAGAATGTTTTGTCTGTTGTTGTTGGACATGAAATTGACGTCAACGTTTTCTTGTTTGTTTGTACGTTTTGGAAGTGTGTTGGTGTTGACACCATTGATGATTGTTGAATCAGAAGTGAGTAGTGCATCAGAGCGAGCAGAGGGAGTTGTTGGGCGCGCCTGAAATGCAGTAGAAAATGATCATCATATCATTTATGATGAAAAATTAGTTCCCAGCAAGAAAATATGCATGATCTAGTATACAACA
The DNA here is from genome assembly GCF_001879475.1 of Ipomoea nil. Classification (NCBI taxonomy): domain Eukaryota; kingdom Viridiplantae; phylum Streptophyta; class Magnoliopsida; order Solanales; family Convolvulaceae; genus Ipomoea; species Ipomoea nil. The sequence goes on along the minus strand of NW_017618198.1, from coordinate 2,085,241 downwards.
TTGCGTTCTTGCCTTCAAGTCAGGCTAAAATAAATTAGATATATAGATAAAGACTCCTATAGTATAGGCTTGTAGCATGCCCAATCTCAATTACGGCAATTGTTTTAGGTTCCAGCTAGACACATCCACACTAGTGGACTTTTGTTGATTTTTTGTGGAGCCCATGATGAGGTGGATGTAAGAGAATGAGAGAGAAGGAAATTTTAACTTTTGTAAGAGATGATTTTTTTTGGACCCCAAAGAGATAGAAAGAGAGAAATAGATAGAGTAAATGCCAGAGGGCAGCGCGTGTATTGTATGCGGCCAGAAATTCCTCTGGACGCGTCTCTGCACAATGCTAATTTATTTATTTTTTCTTTTCTTTTTTCTTCCATTTTCTCTTTTTCTCCTCTCTCTCCTATTTGGCTTCTAGGGAAGAAGAAAAAATTGTGCAAAAAATCAAATTGTGTGGATGCTCTTGATGTAGTTTTTGAGAAAGTCAAGCTTATATGGAGGAGATAGGGTGAGAAAAGAGAAGATCTTGCTGAATTCATGGACATGCAAGAGATAAACTGACGAACCGAAATATCTTAGTAGCCAGAGGAAAAGAAAGCACTGCATAAGAAACTTTTGCGATCTATAACAAGTCAATGAAAAAATTGGTTAAGTGGAAATTATCAATACGATTTATCTCAGATTATTTGGTATAACTTAATGTCACAAAAACAAAATTGGCAAAATAGGGTTAATCAATATTGTAGATCTAAAAAAAAGATTTAAAAAATGGAATTTATGTAAAAAAAAAAATACCAATTAAGTCATTACAAGAAAAGAAAGAAAAAAAAAAAAAAAAAAAAAGGGTCGATTTTTGGCAATATTACAATCCCGATGGAATTAACTAAATTGATGATTTACCAAGACTATGTGGTCTAATGGTATCCGGGTTGGACTTCCATTTGGAAGGTTATAAGTTCGAGCCTCAGTGGAGGCGTTATTGGTTCTTTGTGTTTCACAGATACTACAATGTAATAGAGCCAGTAACTTTCAAAAAAAAAAAAAAACTAAATTGATGATTCATATATAGTTTAATTTGTTTCATACCTGAACTTTGATCTCTTGTTGCTTCCCTCTTAAACCTCCAACAACACCTTGACCTCCTCCATTGTTCTCATTCTCATCACTCCCTTTTGCCTTCATCTGTGCCGTAGTTAACACCCCCTGCATATACCGAGAAGCAACCCCCACCTTCTCCTCCTTGATCACTATCTTCTTCTTCTTCTTCGAATTCGAATTAGAATTAGAATTCGAATTAGAATTCTTCGCGCTCTCCTTCTTCACTTCACACTCCATCTCCCCGGCGGCCTCCATCATCTGCATCAAATCCTTAGGGCTCCCGAAGAAGGGGTGGCGCCCCGGAATGGGGCGAACGCCGAGCAGAACCGGGACGGGCGTTCCGGGCTCCATTCTGTCGACGTAGAACAACTGCCCCAGCTGCAGCTTATTGTTGAGGATGAGATCGTTGTCGGGTTTGGACAACGTGACGTAGGTGGAATGGGAGGAGTCGGAGACTTTAATGAAGAAGCCATGGTCGGGCCAGAGCTCGGAGCCTGAAATGGCGGGGACGATGCTGATGACCTGCAATAGGACGGAGCGGTATTCCCCGCGGATTTTGACGGTGCAGGAATTGATGGTCTGGAGAAGCTTGATCAGTACTCCTGGCGTCAGGGATGCCATTGTTAATGAAAGATAAGAATGGGAAGAAGGAGTATAGTATAGGTTTGAATTGCAGGGAGGCCGGGATGGGAAGACGTATAGTAGGGTGCATCTAACTTCAATTCAATTCCCTTGGCTTCTAAGTCAAGTTTCTATCTTTACGTTGGACAGGTGAGAGATAGAGTGGATTTGGCACTACCACTCCTCTCCTAACAAACTACTATATGTTTTGAATTGGTAGGATGCCTAATTGCCCATTATTAACTTTACCCTCAAAACCTTTCTTACCTTAAAATGTTACTGAAAAAGTACGTAAATCACATAACATGTCTCAACTTTTTTAGAGTACTTATATAAAATAGTGTTCGATCCATTGCACGTATGCAGGTAGGTCAAATTCGATTTCTCAAAGTACTTATACAAAATAGTGTCCACGGCATCTCAAATCCGACTACCAGCAAAGCAAGCTATGAGGTTCTTCTTAAGTACAGTGCACAGTCCATTGGGCGTGTTAGGGTAGCCGCCAGACAAACCCAATTAAACTTGCAACAATTCGCGGCCTTGCTACTATCCAAGGCATGCACTACTTTATGATCAGACTAAAAAGGTGTTAATTTATCTTAGGCCGCTCCTATTAAAAATTAAACTTGTAATTTGATCAGACTAACTTGACTAGATTGCCGATGTTTGGTTTGCGGGGAAAGTGGAGATTAGATATGTTGTCCCCTAATCTCGCATTTGATTTGCCTTTGGATTTGATCAAAGATTAGACATTCCCATAACACCCAAGCTTGCTAATCCCGAGCTTATCACGCCTTAGTGTGCGGGATTACGACCAAACGACCCCAATGTTACCCACGACCCTTGTCGCTCTCTGCCATAATAATTTGACTGGTTTCACAACCCTTTTCAAGAAGAGGAGATGTTGCCATTCAGCGAGGTAAGACACCAATTTACTAGATAGGACGTACAAATGCAATTTCCCAACTAACATAATTGCCATTTAGAATAAAATCCTATTTGGCCACGAAACAACACATAATGACAATGAAATGTGAGTTGCACTCAACATACTAGATGATTTAACAAACTAACCTACAGTTCCAACCTTCTTTGAAAATTTTAATGAAACAATAAATATGCTTAGAAATTCAAAGAACTTTTTCTTGCGTGTTAAATAATGGTATTAAATAAAAACAGTCAACAAATTCATGGTAGTGCAGGAAAACTGTACCAAAATAATTGCATCCTAATCTCTAGAGTATTCACCGCTTTTTGAATACGGAGAAAGTTAATTACAAAATATGTCTAGACTAACTCTCATGAAGCCAAATATTTATATAATAAGAGCAACATTATCAAGGATTATTTTGGAGTTGATGTCAGAAAAATATGCCAACAAAGCAGAAGTAAGAGGAGCATCTGCAAGGGTTGAGAATAATGCAGAAAAGTGAGACCCACCAAAAAAGGGATGCATTGTGACAGCCCGTGCCCCGCATGGCTGTCACAATAGTGCACACGTCAGCTAGGTGCGCTGTACTATCTTTTATTTATTTTTCAAAATCAGTTTTCCTTTTTTTTTCCCCTTTTTTCTTTTCTCTTTCATATTCTCTTTCCTAATCACACTTACAATAACTCTTCAAAAATTGCAAAATATCACCAACTACTATGGATGCAAACCAATTCCATTTTATGAGTCCTAATCCTACATCCTGACAACTGTACCAAATCCTTGTAGGTCAAGCATAGGGTTTGGTTTATGCATTGACATGGCCGCAATTGTAGCACAAAGGCCATTTCTTCAAACAGACAGACTACAACTAAACAGGGCTTTTTTTTATTTTTTATTTTTGCCTTTTTTTTTTCCTTCTCTCTTTCCTACAAGGATAGAAAAATCTAAAAATATAAAAATCACACTATTGAGGATGTTCTAATACTCGAAAACGTAGGTGTGAAACTGTGAATGACAACATAGGAAAAAGAATGACTTATACCGCCAAAATTACATTGATATTCCGCCAATTGGAATTGTTTTCTCAATACAATATACAGCATAATACATACCGTCTGAAAGACACTACTAGGAATACATAAGAAGGAAACAAGATTTCACAAACCCATTATGATATACAAAAGAGTATAGATTGTATTCAGACAATTGTATACTCCTATCTCAACACCGGCTATCATATCTACCACCTTACATGTTATCAAGGCAATGCCGAACATTTGAGCAATGAACGCTGGAGCCCTTTTGGGAGAATTACCTGAGCTTTGAGTCAGTTCCCTTGTTTCGGAAGGTTGACAAGGAGAAAAAGGATCTTGGAGCTGTCAATTGAATGTAAATGTCAGAACACGAATTTTTAAATTGCTTAGATTTAAATTTTAATATCAACCGGAGTTCTATGATACAAATTGGAAACACCAACACAGTTCAGATCCAGGAACCTAGTATTCCAGAGGTCAGAAGCAGAGTAGAAAGGAGAAGACATTTAGTGACTGTCTAAATGGTTTTGCAATTGTCGATAAAGCATACTTTTAGTGACTGAAGTTTACTGCAGCTCACCAATTCAGAGTATAATTACATCCTCCATCTTTGATTAACACAGTCCTCATTTGTAGTAGTTCAACCCATCTAGGTAGATTTTAAAATTTATTATATTATTCAAGGTCCAAAATCTTTAATTCGAAGTCATGGGCAATTGACACATTCCAATGGTTCATTATGTAAAAAGACCATCACCACCGTGTAAGCAAAGTGACATAAAAGAAAACTTTGATATCATAAATGATCACCTTTTAGGGAGCTCCCGGACAAATGATCATCCCTCAGTTTGAAGTTAGCGGGAGGAGCTGGTATAGAACCATGCAAGGATTGAACTACAAAAAGAAAATATTGGATTAATAAATTGAAGCTGAGATTATAGTGATATGAATAAAAGTGGAAAAGCATATTAGGAAGAATGAGAAGAAACGAACCAAGTAAAGCAAATAACTGATGCTATGAGTCGTTACATCACAAACCGCTACACCAGCCTATTGGCTGAGCAATGGTGTTCTGTTTATTTGTGGTTTGGTGGTTCCTTTTTTTTTTTTTTTTTTCTTCTTCTTCTTCTTCTTTTGTTGGGGAGGGAGGATACCATAAAACTATGTATCATTGCAATTCTTATTGCAAAATAGTCCAATGCATATGCAATAATTTGCAGTACCATTGTACTCCACTAAACCCCCAACCCCCAACCCCCAACCCCCAACAATGCTGTTTCTTATTTCCAAAAATATTTCACGCACATGAAAAATAAGAAACTCTAAGGGCAATCCCATTAGAAGTTTTTTAGTGGTTTTTGCAGGAAGGAAAAACTAGGTAGATGTTTTTTGACAAATGGAGAGCATGGTTTTTACACAATTTCTTTTCCTGCAAGTATTGGTTTTTAGTGGGGTCCGCGAGGAGAGAAAAGGAAAAAACTGGGCAATTTTCCGGGCATTGAGCACAAAATGCGCGCCCAGTAGGCGCGTGCATACGCGCCATTCTGGGTGCGTAAAAGTCGCCTTTTAAAAAAAACATTTGTCAGACGAATGTTTTTCCTTCTTTTTTTCCTCCCCTTATTCTATCTCCTCTCTCCTAGTTGTGGCTGACAAAAACCCCCAAAAAACCCAAACTATTGAGCTTGCTCTAAACACCATATGATAAGAGCGAACGAAAAACCCTTGCCATAGTAATGATAAGTGATAAATAGTAGAATTTTTGAATAACCAAAAGATAGCATGAAAACAGATGAAATATGTGAACCATCAGAAAGAGTTATATGTCAATACATGTCATGGCTCACCTTGTTCAGCAAAGAACTCATGTTCATTGAAGTTATCATCCGAAGGATGCCCTTGCAAAAAGCTCATCCTAGACTTCCTCAAATCGTCTGATAACCGATTGGCAGGATCACGTCCATCTTCCGTATCATCATCTCCTTCGGAAGTAGTGGCAGAAATCCAATCAACCAAACTCTCTGTACCACGATTTTTCCTTCCAAATTTTAATAATCTCTTAAATCCTCGAGTCATGTCCTTGCGGGACTGATTTTGGGAAGAAGTGGCAACCAGCATGGATTTCTGAGCAGTTCCCCATTTTTTCCTCATTCTAGCTGCATCGGCCTCTGTTTGGCTTAGAGAATGAGAATTCCAGGATGCAGGGCTTCCCAGTGGGGAGTCAACAGAGGCATCAACATCAGACATCTCATGAGAATATGAAAATGGATGATGAGCACGGGAATTCCATGACACAGGGCTTTCTCCTGGTGTATCTTGCACATGTTCACCAGAGTCTAGCCTGGAAGGTATAATAGCAGGCAATTCAGATGTCAAAGATGGGTTAAAATGTGAAAAAGTTCTCACATGACTACCATTCTCTGATTCAAAATCTGCAGACTTCCCTGATTCTTGGCTCAATCTTGACTCCCCATTGTCTAAGTTAGTGCTATGCTCAGTAATCACATTCTCAAACATGTCCTCTCTATCTTTAACCAGATTCATTTTGTTGTCTGACACAAAGACTGCATCATTGTATTCTTCATCACTGTTCATTCTCTCAGACCCTAGAGAACTTATCTGCTTTGGAACACTGACTCTAGTACTAACGTCTGTACTTTTACCCCTCCTGTGGAAAGGCCTTGAGTCCACATTCTTCCTAACTTTATCAATTACCTCTTCATTTTTAAGGGTCAAAGCATCTTCAGAATTCAAAACAGCTGTCTCACTAAACTCCCCCAGATTTGCGGTGCTTTTTCTAAGTGGTTGTGATCTGGAAGATTTCTCCTCCTTGATGGGTATCTCTTCACTTGTATTTTTGCTGCGAGCATAGCTTTTAATTTGAGAACGTGCTGTTTTACTCACGGCAGAGGAAACCTTTGTATTATCCTTTTTCATGTCAGAGAAGTTAGGGACAGACTGTGCAAGAGGATTTTCAGATTGAAATCTTCTCCTACCAGCATTGCTATTAGTAGCTTTGACAGCTGACCTTGAAGCGGGTGCTGCTGAGGTGCGAGGTGTGGAAGAGGATGAACCTTTAGCAAGTAGAAGCTTTTTAACCTGACTGCTTGTAGAAACACCATCCTCAAAAAATGCATCACTTGTCTCATTGGAATACCTTCCTTCTCCATACTGTTTCTGCTCAGGAAATTTGGTTTTGTCTTCATCGTCGTGTTGGTCAAAATCCAAATGTTGCTGTAAAAAAAGAGCTTCATGATTGGTGAAACATAGTTCAACTAATAGGGAACAAAATCCCATTCGACTCCACAAAAAAAGGTTCTATAATAATAATAACATATATAAACACTGAACGGAACTAGTATTGTACCTTCTCTCTCCTCAAAATTGACCTGCTGTCATATGACTTCAGTCTCTCTGCACGCCGACGAGCAGTAGAAATAGAATCATCTTTATATGAAGATCCTGAAAACTTAGCTTTCATCTTAGCTCTAGTCTTTTCCAAGCTGTCCTGCATAGCCATTAGCTTGGCTTCCTTCTCATCTCGCTTAGAATTCCATTCTTCCCTTAGTTTTGCATCCCTTATTTGCATATATGTCTCATAGAGTTTTCCTCGAGAACCTTCCGAAGTACTAAGCTCAGAGAAATTCTTATTTAGAACATCAGTAGACCCTTTATTGTCACCAGTTTGCATGTCAGTACTATCAGATTTCACCATGCTATTTGAACTCCCATCAGCTTCAGCCAAGGTGTATTTGTCTGGAAACTGGAAGGAAGCATTAACTGCTACATTACTCCTATACAATGAACTTGCTTGTTGCTGGGTTGGTATTTCAGCAGGCCTGCTTCTACGGGCAGGATTTGAATGATCTCCAGGAGCACGCTGTTTATGTTCAGCAAAGAGCTTTTCAAGCTCATTTGCTTTTAGCTTCAACTCATCATTGAGTTCCTGATTTCCTTTGGACTGGCGTGCCCTCTGAACTTGCTGTGCAGGGGATGTTAAAAATGAAGCACAGCCCTCCTGAGCATCTGCTACCTTGCCAGCAGAGACAATCAGCTTGTTATCTATGCAAACTTGTGAGTTTTTATTCACATCAGCACCTACACCTTGCTTCTTAAACTTCATTATTGGGAATCCTGAATTATCAACTCTTGATCCAAGACTATCATCTATTTTTTCAGACGAATCTACCTTTTCCTTCTCAACTTTGTCAATTTCCATTGATGGCTGTGATCTGGATTGAGAATATGAAGAACCTCCTTCAACCCCTTTGCCTTGAGGGGTTAAAGAAGCTCTTGATACGGAACCACCTTCCAATGGCCCAAAGTCCCCTTTAGTTTTTAGAGGAGCCTTAAACCGTGACTTAGTAACCAATTGATCACTTGATTGAGTCTCCTCGTGATTGTGATGCACAATCTGCACAGGATGGTTGTGCGCATTATCAGCTGACCTAATATAATTAGCCTGGCTAGCAGAAGCTCCAAACTGCCCTGGCAAAGAGTTCTTTTCCTTCAATGAAGCAATCTCAGACTCATGAACTGCTCTCTTTTTAGCCTCTATAATTTCATCACTGCCCTGACAATCCATTGAATTTCCTTGAATAGCTACATCAACTTTTATGGTTTTATCCCGAGGAAATGATCCGAATAGCCCTTTAGATTCTGTTCTCTCTTTCAAACTGTTTTCTGATCTGTTTGACTTGGTCTTCTCACCAACATTATCTTTCCGGCCATCACTCTCTACAGTGCTTGAATTAGACCTCGAATTATAAAATTCAGAATCTTCCGCCTTCTTGTAAGAAGCAGTCAACTGTTTCGGTTCTTCTCTCTCGTTAGCATGTTGATCATGCAACTTCAAGTCTTCATGTTCTTTCAGTCTGATGTCACTAACACGATCTGTCACACTTTGGAGTTCCATCTTACCTGATCTTACTTGGTCCTCAGACTTGGACTTAGAAGCATAGGCAGAAGATGAGTTGCACAAAGGGCTCTCGCCATCCTTCTTTTCACCACTCAAATCTATGCTCATGTCACTGGCACCACTCCACCTCCTTAAAACTGCCTTCTCCACTACAGACGGGGCAACTGAGACATCCGATGACAGTCTCCGAAGTTCCACAGGTTTCCCCACAATTGGTTTCCCCCCACTCCCTGAATTCTCCTTCTGCTTGTTCTCAAACATGTTGATGCGGTCCTGCACACTTAGCCGTCTGATGTGCCGACCCTTCGTAGTTGGCTCAGGTTGATCAGAAGAAGTCTCATCATTCTTTTCTCTGCTCTTCTCTTCAGGCTCAACACTAGACTCTCTGCTCTGCTGCAGACGGAAGCCAACAGAAGAGGGTTTCAGCTGTTCATTAATGGAACTACTGGACTGGTCAAGGTGATGAGGGAATTGCTGATGCATTGCATCCAGGTCTTGGCTGATTGGGCGCATCACAGTACATTGTTGCTCTGGAGTAGTTGGGTCCTCATCTAGGGACATATCTGACCCATAAGAGGATCTTACTGCATGTTCATTTGCTCCAACTGCCTTCCATTGGTTGACTAGGTCTGGCCTCATTTTGTACAATGATATAAATTTAGAGCATGCATCACTGAAATGAGGGAAAATAGGATCTATTAGTGAAATTTTAATTCCATGAAGTCAAAAGATGAAAATATAAGAGAATCTGCTGTTTATGATTTTTTTAAAGGCTCAATGGTTGACTGAAAAGCCCAACTGCAATGAAGATCTGCTTCTTAAAGAAATTCAAACATTTACAACAATGTAGTAAAATTATAATATTCTTCTGTTTCCATTATTATTTTTTATTTGAAAAATTTTCCTCTCATATTTTCACTAAAATTTTCCCCCTTTTTATTCACTTCCTATGATTTGTTCTTCACTGAGTTTTTATTTCATTTTAATTTATTTATATATTGTTGTAATTGGTGACAAATAATAATAGGTTGGATTGAAAATTAAGCAACAGTTTAACACCATTACAGCAGTGATGGTTTTGTTTATGAATTGTTCTAAACTCCTCCACGACCATAACAGCACATTGTACCTTTTCTATAATCCGGAACTACCTGGTGTACCATTTTTTAGGAACTCTGAGGAGTCCAGCTAAGAAAGTGCAGACACAACCTCATAACAATGGCCTTCTGTGGGAACCACACCAAAAGAGTGTGTCGAAAGCAGCTGGCACGGGGAAGAAAGGGAAAGGGGGAAGGAGTTATAGGTTCTTACTTTAATCGATGAGCACCAAACTGATCTGAAAACATCTGAAGTTTTGAAACTGTGTCTAGGTTGAAACCAGCAGCTGTTGCACGACAAAAAGCTGTCATTAAGTCCTGTTGAACTGCAGCAAGCCGCACATCAATGGCTCGCAATAGCTCCTTTCTGTGTGAAAAGGTAATAGAAAATGTCATGAACTGATAGAGTCACAAAAAGAATCTTCATTTAGAAATGAAAATCATGGTATTCATATTGTGTCCTGTTTAAGTTCTTATAGACCTACGGTAATTTCAGCTGTGGGATCACTGTCTATCTCCTGATTTGAAGGCCTAAAGAATTAATTTTATATGCAAAAAGGCTCAATCCTTCCAGAAAGCTGAAAACTAAATATTAAGCCTAAGAATATGAAAAAGTTATTTATAATCGTTGATGCACCCCCTAGGTTGCAATCAGTACAAATCTTTATTAATAATAATAAAAGAAGTGCTAAGGATATTCATCTTTATTGCAAACTTTCACCTAACAATAAGCATATCCAGGCTACAGCTAACAGATATGAATATCAGATAGCACATAGTTAAAAACATGTGCTTTATATATAAATGCACCTAGTGACTTGTAATACTACCTGCACCTTTGGAAGTATGCTCAATCAGTACAAAAAGGATAGCATAAGAAGCAATAAGTCAATGTGTGAAGAAGTAGCAAGAGAGAGAGAGAGAGAGAGTGAGGAGTTACTTTGTTGCATCAGCTGCTGCAGTGGCAGAGGACATACCACCATCTGGAATAAATTAAAGATTCAGTAACAACCCTAATGTACTAAAAGAAATTTTTTAGAATTAGGTAAAGCTAAGTGCCCTTTCAGACCAAGTGAGGTGCAGCTGCAAGATTCCCATCAAGGAAAAAGGTCCAATAATGTTCCAAAACGATGGATACACTCACAAAAACTGACATAGGACACTTCAAACTTTATTTCTGGATAAATATTGCATTCTATATTTTTAAAATATTTTTCTCAACTGTAGGATATTATATGTTTTATTTATCAGTATTAGATAGATTTTATTAGATATATTTAGGCTAATTATCACATGGGGTAATTACTATTTGGATAATAACAGCTATGCTAGTCAAATTTAAATTCAAGGAGGTATAGTTAGTTATTAAAGAAAATATAGTTCTTTATTAGGATAGTATCAAGTCTTTCCCTTTGGCTCCACGCTAAATCATGAATATCCTCCAGCAAAATTAACATGTGTCTAATTGGAAGACAGCCATCAAGAAGGGCACAGTTGTGAACTAAATTTTCAAATTATACTAAAAAACTATCCTCAAATCCCTCAGCTACTGTTTTCTTTTTGATGGGGTGTCTAAATAGAAAGACCGAACCATTTATCCTAATTTCTCTGTTTAAATAACTCTGTTAGGAGGGCAAATGGATGATAATAAACTAAGAACGCATCAGCACACTCTACATAAAGTTATTTCCAAGTGTCAGATTCTAAGATTCATTACATTGAGATTTCAGACATAATTAGTACTCCATGTTGAGTAGAAGGCAAGCAATTAATTTGGACCATTGACATTTAAGGAACAACGTACCAGAACCAGAAAGTTGATCTCCCATTCCCTGTTCAATCAGGAAAAGAAGGGTTCTCTAATTTAGTTCTAGTTGCAGTCAACACAAATCCAAATGTATAGTCATAGACGTCAAAAGCACCTGGGAATATATTTTCCGAGCTGATTCAAGCTGAGCCATCTCGGCATCGTAGGTATTAACAAGCTCTATAACCTCTGGTGTACTGACAAACCTGACAAACCTAGAATAAAAACTAGTGGTTAGATTTATCTTCATCTCTGACTCTTTCCTTGAACTCCAGAAAAGAACCTTTAGGTCCTTTACCTTTCAAGTGTTCCCTTTGTAAACCATGATTGAGCATTTCTATGCCTCCCTAAATCAAGTTTAATAGAATGAACTGCAGATGCAACTTGTTCTTCTGCAACTTTTAAATGAGTCACAAATGGCTTCACTAATCCTGATGCCAGTTTCTCAGTCCTTCCATCAGTAGTAACAAACAATTCACATCTGTCCAAATAGCATGACAAAAGAAGTATAGTATTTATACTATTAGATGCATCCAAGGAGACCAAAGAAAAAGTACATGTTCTCTTTATTGTAATGGTGGCGGGGGGGTCTTACCGCGTACGCTTGGGCGACAACTGGAATAATGCATAATCAAGAAATGTGTCCGGTTCCATTTTCTTCCTCCTTAAGAAGGAAAGCTCAGGATTTCCTTGGGCCTCTTTCACCTAACTCATTCACCTAAGAAATATTAAACAGCATACTGGTTAAGCAACATAGCTGCTGCATTTGGAAACCAATATGCAATCTCCAATTGTTATTAGTTCCATAACTTAAAAGGGTAATAACATCAAACTGAAAGCCAAAATATTCACCCCAACAATATACTCATGGATGATAATACAGGAGACCAGCACAATGACAGGCATTTATAGAAATACAGATCTCAAGTTCTCAACAATACTTCTATAGTTTCAAACAGAATGTGCATAAGTCAAAGAATTACGCTCCAATCAAATTCAACTCCATGCACCCATATAATCTTCCTTCAGATCTGGCTACCAAAAATCTGACATTCAGACGCGGCATTGAATATTTGAATGTTCATCTACACTCGAACAAACAAGCACTTAAAAAGCACACATTGCCCAAAAAGAAAGAAAAAGGACAAAAAGAAGAAAAGCTAGATTGCAAAATAAGGAGCTCAATCCAAGTTCAAACTACTACTTCAAACAACTAATCAAACAAACACATCATTTGCAGGAAAACACCACACATTAGCTCCAATTCATAAGTGCCACAGTACACAATCACATTGCCGAATGCAACACGATCGCGGAAATCGAAACTAACCTCGCGAGAATCAATGCCGAGATCTTCAATCTCCGGGCTGGATCGTCCGATTCCGGATTACATTCGAGCCGACATTTCCGGTTCCTTTAGCTATCTCCCAGTCCTGGAGGCAATGAAGACAAAATTATATCTCTGCTTTTTCCCCTTTTGTTGAGAGATTTTGGGTTTTTTCAGTTTTAAGAAAACCCTACACTCATAGCTGTCGTCAATGGTTTTCGCTTTACTATCTTCTCTCTCTCCCCCCCACTCTATATGTATGTATACATTGAGGTGAATGGAGATAAATACAGTACATATATACAGAGAGAGAGAGAGAGATGAGTGTAGTAAGGAGACTGGGAGAAAGAAAGGTGAAGCTTCAGCCTTCAGGCGAGTTTTCTTTTTCTTTTTCTTTTTTCTTTTAATTTTGGTGGCATTTTCTACGATTTTGTAATCTTAGCTGGGAGGAAAGACAAAAGAGAAAAAGGCTTCCACTTTCTTCTTACGCTGCGGGTAGATGTTTTCAAATGTACGAATAGTAGAGGGACACGTGTCAAACATGCGGCTTTACGTTGTCACCATTTAACGTAAAATTTCTTGCCACAATAATTTCGTCTCCTCCGAAAACTGGCCTTAAATTTTTCAAAATCATAATTTAGCGTATTTACCACTCCATAGTCTACATATCATTCTACATTTCTACCAATAACATTGCGTACCAGTTTCTTTTCGTCTATAATAATCACGCAACAAACACAAAAAATATTATCCTAAGTCCTAACCACTTCTGTACAATTGTACATGACTACATGGTTTCCAACTGGGAACGCGCAATAACAACTAATAAGATCAACCACAATACTAATTTTTGCATAATTTTTTTTAAAGAGAGAAGATTTGAGAACTGCATGCAAAATGTTGATTTTTTTATGGATCACACAGGAGAGAGAAAATTGAGAAGAGAGGTGCCCAGCCGAGCGTGTGCAGTGCACGCGCCGGCTGACGCATTAACGCATTAACAGCTTTGTTTTTTTTTTTCTTTTTCTTTTTGTGTTAGACCTGTTTTTTATTTTTTATTTTTTCTCTTTTTCCTTCTTCTCTCTCCCTCCTCTCTCTCCTAAATGACACCTCAAAAACCATACACACATACACACAAGACTATTCCTATTGAGGTTGCCCTAAGTGACATAACCTTTTATACTCGGTCAATTCGTCAATCGATCAGCTTTATTATTTAACTAAATTTATTGTGTATAAATTATTTAAAGTTTAAACTCTCTTTTTAAAAGAATAGTTATATTGATGATAATAAAATTTGAATAATTATACAATTCAAATTATTATTTTTTTGTAAACTACGAAGTGTTTCGGGTCTTTTTTTCGTCCGTATTCCAGCTAATCCTCGTTTGTTGCAGATCAAACTTGAGTTATCTCTCGGATTGTCCCTACAAATAAGCTCTTTTGCCTTGAGCTACCCCTTTGGGTTATTCACATCACATTATTATCACTACACAATTACCCATTTTTCAAAATGGAGTAACGAGCTACTCTAATCACTTTTTCAACAATACACGCCTAGAGTTGGCGAATCGGGTCAACTCGCCTCATATGGATGTTGCATGACGGGCCATGAAAAAAAAGGCTCAATTTTTAAAACAGTTCATTCATTTGTCCATTTTATGTGACTGGTTTAATTAACGAAGTTTGACTAAAATTATTTTTTATTCTATTTTTCATAATGTTATGTTTTGTATTAGTGTATACAATTTATGGCAAAAACTTGTATGAGTGAAAGTAAATATATGATTTACAATTATTGTTCAACAAGTATATGAGTGAAAGGGTAGTGTGTTTTGTAATTACTAAATGATTTGATTCCAATAGTATGATAATAAAAGTAGTCAAACAAACATAGTAATGGATATCAAAATTCATAGTAAGGTGCAAAAAAAATCTCCACCCAAACACACCATAAAAGTAATAAAATGCATAAATAATATTTGGGAAAATTGTACTTTTAGTCCTTAAGTTATATGATAATTGTATAATTCGTCATTAATTGGTGGTGTGTGCTCACTTTTCGTCCCTAAGTTATCATTGGTGTTGCACTTCCCATCGCTTTACTAACAAAACATTATGGACGAAATCTGCAACGTTAGTATATATAGCTTAGAGATGAAAAGTGAGTACGAAAAGTTAATAATATGACGAAAAATGCAACACCAATGATAGTTTCGGTCCGAAAAGTAAACACAACCAAAAATTATAAACGAATTCTACAATTACTCTATAACTTAAGAAAGAAAAGTGCAATTTTCTCATAATATTTAAACGAACATTACTATTTTAAATTTTAAAATATACAATTATATATATGTATAAAATATGGGCGGCCCAGCCCATTCCCGCCTACACCCGCTAGCCAAGGCAAATTATGCTGTGCATCCGTATGCACCAAGCATGGTGCATACGGATGCAAAAACGACGTCGTTTTTATAAAACGCGCGTCTCCCCTTAAAAAAAAAAAATTAGGTTTGAAATTATAATTCCATAATCGATGAACTATAACTCCATAATCTAATCTATGAACTAAAATTTTCAGAATGAATGAACTAAAATTCCAGAATCTATGAACTAAAATTTCAGAATCGATGAACTATAATTCCAGAATCGATGAACTATAGTTCCATAATCGATGAACTATAATTCCATAATCCATGAACTAAAATTCCATAATGAATGAACAAAATAATGTTGTTACTAGGAATCGAACCTGAATTTTTTTTTTTAAAGGGGAGACGCGCGTTTTTAATAAAACGACGTCGTTTTTGCATCTGTATGCACCATGCATGGTGCATACAGATGCACAGCATAACTATTCACTAGCCAAGTGGGGTGGTCAGGGAAGTCGGGGTGGCCGACGGTGGCACGGTGGCGGCGGTCACCGTGCATTCGCTGGAATTAGTCGACATTTTGGGAGTGGAGAGAGAGGGATCACCTGAGGCTTAACTGATACCAGATGAATGTGTATTTTCTGCAGTGTTGCAAAAATCGGGCTTAACTGATACCAGGCTAGGCGGTCAGCCACCTAGGCGGCCTAGGCGGTCCCAGGCGCCTAGCGATTT
The DNA here is from genome assembly GCF_001879475.1 of Ipomoea nil. Classification (NCBI taxonomy): domain Eukaryota; kingdom Viridiplantae; phylum Streptophyta; class Magnoliopsida; order Solanales; family Convolvulaceae; genus Ipomoea; species Ipomoea nil. The sequence continues at coordinate 2,069,310 of NW_017618198.1, read as the reverse complement.
TTTCAACCATGATTTTTTGTAATTGAAATTGTAAACAATATAGAGATACAAAAGACCTAGGAGTCTAAGCCTAACCAACTAGCCCTATACATGAGATAAGCAGTTAAGGACTAAATCAACTATAATTAAATAATGTAACATTATAACATTACAAATATAATAGGACTAACACTTATGAGGCTCACTCTTTTCACTACCAAAATCAAAATGCACCTCCTACTTTTTTTTTAAAAAAAATACTAATCTATTGAAGTATTCAAAAGGTCAATATCGTCTCTATTAAGATTTAATCACATTACTTCCTTTATGAGGGAGGGACTTGGTGCCATTGGACTCCACGATCGTTGGTAATTCACCTCCTACTTATATAAAGAATTAGACGAGTAAAATCAATTTTGACAACTCTAACAGCTTCGCATCAATGAAAGCTAGAAGCCCATCCAAACCCACATCAATCAAATAATGAAAAAGTCATGGTTGTTCCCTTTCATATTTAAGTCTATTGTTCACAAAGTCACAAATTGAATATGACACAACTTTAATCAAATGCAATGATAAGACATAGCATGTAGGCATCTGAGGGCTATATGAGGCTGGATTTTGGGCACTTTGGATTATATTCTTCCTCCACCACCAAGTTCATGCCCACAAGCCCATATATATTCACCTTTCACTTTCATTCCAATGTCATTGCTAGCTTGGTTGTGGTCACACACACCTCATCTTTCATAATCACTGCCTTATTTTGTTTTTTAATAACGCTAAGTTTCTCAACTTCGCTGAATCATATCCTGGATTCTATGAACGCACTCATATTCATGAGAAAATTAATCGAGCCTAATCTAAACATAATCTAGTCATTATCTTATTCTTTTCCGATGATTCCCTTTCTTTACAAACATTACTTCAAATTACAAACGCATAACCTTCACAACATTACTACATTAGTATCCATTACAACCACAATTAATTGCAGTATATTTCCGTTAGTAGCATTTCCATATTTGTATATAAGTATACCACTATCCAAAAATGATCATAATAACAACACCAATCGTTATGCTTTGGAATAGTGTCCACCTTGCAAGGTGGACACGGTTCTATATTCATAATTACTGAACTATATGTTCATAATTATAAAGTTATATATTCATAATTTTTGAACTTCATATTCATAATTATTGAACTCTATATTCACAATTACAGAACTCTATGTTCATAATTACTGAACTATATGTTTATAATTATAAAGCTATATCTTCATAATTTTTGAACTTCATATTCACAATTATTGAATCTCTATATTCATAATTACAGAGCTATATGTTCACAACTACAGAACTATATGTTCATAATTACTGAACTCTATATTCATAATTATAGAACTATATGTTCATAATTTTTGAAGTATATATTTATAATTATGGACAGTTTTGAGACTGTTTCCACCTTGCAAGGTGGACTAAGGTTCCACAGCATAATTTGCCATAATAACACTTATTGGGCTAGTGGGCTTTGGTCTTAATGGGTTATGGGTAAAAGTTGTAAAACATTCCAATCTGGACTAGCCCATAACCTTCAACAGTGTAATGATGCATTTTAGTAGTAACATGGCATATATTTAATTTAATAAGTAATGATGAGTTAAATGCGTTAAGCTATTTGACCTGACCAGTAGGTCAACTTAAGAGATTATGTGTAAGTGAATGATGGGTCGATAATTATATTGTTACAAATGTGGGTCAATGGCCTAGCCTAGTTAGCATGAAGAAGTCGACCCATATATAGACAATGTACAAAGTTACGTTGTTGAAAGGATGAATAGAATTGTAATTGTATGGCGTATCTATATGCTATATATTCCATATGTAACTAGTGTGTAGGAGTAAGGAATTGAGTCATGGTGACAGTTGCCATGTCTATAATGACATTATTTCCTTGGTATAATATATTACGGAGTATTTTTTTATTTTTTTTTTTTGGGAGTGACGAGAGTAACCCATAATCATTACTAACTCGAAGTTATATATGTATTGGGTAATATATTATATTCTATATGCAATAGTGTAAATAGGTTTGAATCAAATATACTATGTTATACATAGAGGGTGTGTTTGGAAAGCAGGAAAATGGCTTCTGAAAAATGATCATTTTTCAGAAAATATTTTTCTTTACAATATTTGGTTGCATTCCATAACATTGTCTATTGTGTTTTGTTTATTTTCTGGAAAATGAGCATAATTATTTTTAATTTTAAATATTTAAAATATACAATGGTGGTGGTGGTGGTGACGGCGTGGTGATTGGCTGCTCCACTGCTACAAACAGAAAATTACTTCTCCCCCCAAAAAGTGGAAGTCATTTTCAGGAAAACCCCCTCTATTTTTCATTGACCATATCCCTATTTTCCATTGACTTCTTTTTTCCCCATCTAGCCTAGAAACCCGAAAAAAAATAATTTTCAGAAATCATTTTCCGAGTTTCCAAACATACCCTAAGTAGAATACAAGTATTAAAGTAAGATACACTTCATGGTCTAACCAAAAAAAAAAAAAAAAAAAAAAAGTGATGAGATATGTTGTAGAAAGTGTGTTTATTAGTAATATTTAAATTATACTACAAGTCCAAATAAAGGTAAGCTCGAGAAGCTCTACAATGGTTGCTAAGTGTACTAAGACTAAAGGTGTGTTTGGTTCGCCTATGAGGATTGGAATCGGAATCAAAATAGGAATCAAATACTTGGTAATGGTACGAGTTTTAGTGAAAATGTTTTGCAGGTTTGGTAGTAGGGTGAAATTGAAATAATTACTAATATTGATTTTTGGTTATGTATTACAGGAATAAATGTTTTAAAAATACAAAACTAAAAAATCAAGGCAATTGATCTCAATATAATGACATCCAAAGAATTAATTCGAACAAAAAAATCAAAACAAAAATCTAAAAGCATTAGTCAAAACATAAAAATTATATTACAAATAAGATGTAATAATATCTTTTTAATTAAGGAATAATTTTTAATTGAAGAAATAATCAAATCTCATAATTATATTTCAAAAAGTTATCAATTAAATACTAACTATAATGTTGATTCTCATTTCTAGTGTGTAAACCTATGAACCACCCTAAAAAATCAAATCATTATCGAAAGCTAGAGTACATCTTAGAGCATCCACATCAATGGTGAAAGAGGGGTTAATGTCAGATCTATTAATTTGGGTGGGGTTAATAGCAAATGTGGGATGAGATTATTTTAGGAGATATTCCTCCTGCAAATACCCAATTAATGTCAGAAAAGGAAAAGAATAAAAAATAAAAAGCAGCAAATGCTGTGCGCGTTTGCGCACAGCTAAAGGCCACACGGGCGCGTGCAGGCGCGCTGACAGCGCGCCCGCATTAACCTTTTTATTTTTTTGTTGTAAAATTCAATTTTATTTCAGTTTTTTTTCCTTTTTTTTTTCTCTCATCTCACACTCTCTTTCCTAATCACTCTTACATTATCCACATATTCTTCCCATCTAATGTGGATGCTCTTAGAACACAAGTTTGACATGACGGTTTGCTTCGTAGTTTGAATATCATCATCGTTTCTTGTAGATATTGATAAAAACTAATTAAGCATGTGACTTTTTGGATGTACAAGAAGCATGATGTGGGAAAAATAGTACTCTGTATAAAATAACAAGAAATGACATTTTAAGTGATTATTTTATGGTATAATGCTTAGTGGGATCTATTTTCAGATTGGATCAGGTCAAATTAGATTTGGGTTCTTCGTAGTGAGATAAATAGATTGATATATTGTACCATCAAAACGGATAATGGGTAAATGAGAAATTGATTCTCGAAGTAGAACTATTTTAGTTGGAAAAATGAAGGAAAAATGCTTTAAAGTAGCATTTGACCCGCATTGATTTGTGAAGTGAATTTGCACCACTATTTATACAAGAGCCTTTCTAAGGCTTATTAAATTGTATAGCATAGAGGCTCTCTTTTGTGTGCAAGGGATAAACATTTGAGTCATGTAAAATTTTAGTATAATTTTTCGAACACAAGCGTTTGCGAACCAGAATCGGTCGTTGATTATTCAATGGAACAAGTGTCGTTGGCGAGCGAACCAGAATCGTTCCTTAATTATTCAATGGTTCTCCTTAATTATTCAATGGTTCTCGCGTTCAGAGTTTTAATTCATCAGTTATGGAATTAATTTAAATTAATTTCAATTTGAATTTCGAATTCATCAGTTACGGAATTAATTTGAATTAATTCCAATTTTGAATTTCGAATAAAACTCACCTATTGGCATGCTGCTTCAGATGTTACAATATTGATATTACATCAGTTTTAAATGTCATGTTGAATGTTATTGAATTCCTCAAGTCCTATATAAGTTGTTGTAGAGCAGCTGATTTTTACACACAACAAAAAAACTATTTGTTTTCTCTACTTCTACTCCCTTTTCTCTGCTTCTACTCCCTTCTTGCTATCTGTGTTCATCCTAAGCTCTTGTTCGTTGGGTTCTTTGTTTGGGTACTCAAACATTAAACAGTAGTACGTTTTATCTTAGGAAACCTAATATACAATCCCTCTTAACAGTTTTGGGAGATAGCAAATAAGGTTTTAAGGGAATAGTGTTTCACTCGACCTGTGCTAACTACCTACTTACATATCTATTCATACTTCTCAGTTTTTTTTTTTTTCAGTTTCCAGAAAAATAATAATCCTATTCGGCTATTCTACTCCATCACTTTTACTTCTGATGTGACACACAATGATAGACTGTTCAAACATATTTTCTCAACCTACCATTGAAGCTCAGTCTCATGACCTCCCACATGGAAGATGTCACTACATGTTATCTGAGCACAAGATACTTAACGGATTATTACTATTATTATTATTAGGGAAAAGGGTCAACTAAGCCCTCGAACTTTAGCTTAAAAGTCAATTAGACCCCTAAACTTTTTAAATGTGCAATTACACCCATCAACAATTCATTTAGGTGCAATGAAGTCCAAAAACAAGTTAATGACCTGCTATCATGGGTCATTAGGGTTCAGGCTACCTTCCGACAAAAAAAAAAAAAAGTAACCGGTGACCAACCGGCGAAATTTCCGGTAAAAAAAAGTGACTGGCCACCGACAAATGGTCACCACCAATCACTTTTTTGCCGAAAATTTCGCCGATCACTTTTTTTTTTTGCCGGAAAGTGACCTGAACCCTAATGACATGTGATAGCAAGTCATTAACTTATTTTTGGACTTCATTACACCTAAATAAATTGTTGATGAGTGTAATTGCACATATTTTATCAATCATATATTGTATCAAGTCATGATCATGGGAGTCGGTGAGAATATAAGCTTCAGCAGCTATAATTTCATGCACAATAATGCATTTCATTACAAAAAGGACAAAACATAAACACAAAAAAACAGAAACAAACACACGCTCCGGCCGGTCTCCAGCCACGCGCCGCCGGGAGCTGGTCTGGTCTTCCATCTTCAAGCTAAGCAGCAAACTCTTCCGATCTACTACTTATTTATGCCACATCGATCACAACTTCCTCGTATATATCCTACGAGCTCAATCAGCTCATGATTCCTCTTCATAACCTCTAACACTCACATATACATACATATATAATCACTCACACATATTTACAGTGTACTTTCACACAGTACACATCCTTAATCACATACTATACTATATATATATATATAATATTTACATATTATATTAGGTGGGATATTTTCTCAACCCGACTTATAACGAGATCGAGAAAATACATTTTTCCTAAATAGAAAAAGGAAAATAAAACGAGACTAGAAAGTCTCGGACACGTCACCACAAGATCAGCAAAAAGTAAGGGTTTTAACTGATCCGAAGTTCAAGAAGATACAGAAATTCTGAGTTGACTTTACCCGTTCAGCGATCCAAAGCACTCATAACAATCCTGCAATATAGTATATATATCAAACAAATTTTGTTCAGAAAATAAGAAATTAAAATGGGAAATAAATAAAACTGACAATAAAAAAAGAGGATAAAAATCGAACCAGTCGTAGCCAGTTGGAGTTGTATTCCTCCTTGCCAATTTCTTGTGATTAATCCCACCAGGCGTACTCGCTATAATCACACCCCAAAAACAAAAAAAAAATTCATTTATTTGCTAAATAGATTTAAATAATAATAATTTTTTGGAAATTTTCATGCACGTAATAAAGTGATAATAATGAAGACTGACGTGAAAATGGGGAGGTGGGAGTGGTGGTGGGGGTAGAGGTGGCCGGGGAAGATGGGCCGGAGCCGGGAGAATCGACGGCGTGGAAGCCAGGGGAAGCGGAGTTGCCGCGGCGGATGATAGAAATGCTCCGAGAAACCGGGATCTGATCACCGGCGGCGGGGGTGGCGGGGGCCGAGGCGGGCGGATCACCGAAAGATACAGACAGAGGCGTCACGCCGGCGGGGCGGTCTTGAAACGTCTTGGCCTTGCGCAGTTTGCCTAGCCCGAACTCCGGTGCCGGTCCGGCAAGCGTTTCGTCCCAGAGTTTATCTAGAAAACCCATGACGAGACGATAATGATGGTGATTAACGACTAATTATTAAAAAAAAAAAAAACCAGAAAAATTGAGGATTATTATGAAATGAAAATACAATTCTTTTGTAACAACCGAATTAAAGAGGTGATGATCTTGGGGAGATCAAGATTAGAGATGGGTAAAACGACTGTTACAAAGAGAAAAGTTGGTTTATTAAGGTTAAATAATTACAAAGAGGAAAGACAAGGAAACGGTGTTTCTTATAGAGAAGACGAGAGGTGGATAAGGTTGCGGAATTTGATTGATAGCTTATGTGGGATTGAGTGGCTCCGCCTAATTAGGATTTACTTGGAGCCGCTAAGCCGCTTTACCATTAAATTGGAATAAAATATTATTTTTTCTACACCAAAACTCCAAAACCACTATTTCATTTATTATTAATATTAATGGTAAAGCTTACAATTTTATTTTTAATTTACATTGATAATAATTTATATTAATATTCTTGCCCTTGCCCATATTACTTACTTGCATGAACAAAGGGTACGATGTTTGATGGGTGATATATATCAAGTTATGAATACTTTTAAGTCAATCTCTTATAATTTGTGACAACATTTTCTTCTATATATGAATTTAGCGATTATATTCTTTTTTTCTAAAGAATGGTTATCAGCTTAACATTTTATTAATTGTCATTCAATATAGAGTGAACGACATATTATAATTGAGCGCTCTAGAAAAATAATAGTATTGAGAGCTTGCGCACAATCGCTTATTGTTTTTCTCTAGCTATCAATTAATATGGGATATCAAACTTCGTGACACACTTGGTTATTAATCTTATTGTTATGGGTTCACTAAGTCTATTATTGACATCACTGACTTCGTTACTTTGTTTAATTTTTATTTGAATAAGAATTGAATTTTTAAGCTCATAATTTAGTCGATCAACTAATTCATGACTTGTTATTTAATACGGAGTATATGGAGTTCTATTAACATGACCATGAATAAATATAATGAGGTAAATATGTTATAAAGAAGTCCTAGTTTAATTTTGTTTAAAGAAGTACATAAAATTTTAATTTTTTAAAAATTTATATAAGCATTGTTTAACCATTAGCTAAAATGAATTGAAAAATAACAAATTATGGCAAAAAAAAAAAATCATTTACCAAATTAGTAATTCTATATGTACTTCTAATTTGTACTCCCATTTTATACTTCCTATGATTTGGTATACTTTGATTGTCCAATTTAGTAGGGGGTCATGATATTTATCCATTCATTTATTTCTTCTTCCAATTAAATTTGAACACAAGTAAGAGTAAGGTTTTGGGAGTATATCAAGTATTTTCCTTACCAAATAAGAGGCAATAATTGAATTGGTATCTACTACATGTACTTCTTAATCTTACTCTCTAAATTGTACTTTCTGATGTGACAAATTCTGATAAATTATTTTTTTACGTGAATCTCAATAAAATGTATCAATATTTTATGTGTGTGAGTACAAGTTGAGAATACAAAATGAAAGTACATGTAACATTTTCCAAGACGGATACCGTTGATGTATAATGTTAGCCGGCTAGTTAGCCGAGCTACGCCAACTGAGACGGAGCCGGCTGACATGGTCGTATGGAAACAGCGTGGAGCCGTCAACAGTTGACATATTTGTCCCGTTTTTATTTAAGTGGGACACGTAATGAGATAAGATTGAGAGTGAGGGTTAGGTCTGAGGACTGAGGTGCGCTTTTGGGGGGTTTAGATATACGACATATGTGGGACCCACAAACATCTACTTCTCACGTGACAGCTCGACAACAATGTTCTAACCTTATTCGCTACCACTTTTTTATCTCGTATTATGCACGTCATTAGCTGTTTAGCAGCATGATTAGCAGCAAGTGTAGTAGGTAATCGACTAATCATCCCATTCCTTCACACTCTACATAGTGTACTTCAAAGAGTGTCATCACACTCAAAACTTGTAACCATAGTTTTAATATTTCAATTATTATGACCCGCATTGGCAACTCAACTGGTTACAGAGGTGAAACTTTAGAAGAATGACCAGGGATCGAGTCTCACCAGCGATATTGTGAGAGCAACCTCTTAAAGTGAGGGGGTCCAGACAACCTTGTACACAGTGAGCACAAGTCTAGCCTCTGTGGTTCATGTAGAGCCTTTGGAAGAATATTTCAATTACTATGTAGTGTGAGGTGGTCATATAATTAAACATGGTGATGAGGACATTGTCACATTGATTCTTTAGACGGAAAAAATTTGAGAAAGTATGGAACATATATTACCTGGTAAAAAGTCATGAATGTTTTAATTAGAATATTATTTTCATTCTTGGAAATTAATTTTTTTAAAATAGTTAGTATTGATGGTTTTATCCCTTTATGGGATCAGATCAGACTCGTCATGAATCGGGTATAAATTATTCTTTAAAATGGAAAAAAATAAATATAATATTAATTGGACATTGGATTCGAATAATATTTACCAGCAGACTAAGTAATACGAAGTAAATAACAAAGCACAAATCAAATGTGTCAAGAGATGACAAGGTAGTGAAGAAACTACTACACTATGTGTTCTGATGATAGATGTTAGAAAGGGATAAGGGTACCCTTTTATAGTAGTCTTCCCCTAAAAATAAGTGATTGTTATGTCTCAATAAATCACGTCGATCCATTTGTCGACACTAGGTTGCTACGTGTCGTTGCTCAACCCATTTAGTAATGCTTATTGTTTATTAGGGCATCCTCAATAGTGAGAATCTTGGAGTAGTTTTTGAATGTGTGATTATGAAAGAGAAATGAGTGAAAGGGAAAAAAAAAAAGAAAAAAAAAAATAAAAAATTGACAAAATCTCCCAAAATCCTCAAAACCTTGATAAACCCCAAAATTTGCAGGACCACTCCAACCCTCTCTCTCTCCGTCACATACTCATATTTTTCTTATTTCTTGTGCAAAATTCTTTATTGGGGATGCCCTTATATTGTTTTCACTTGCATGATAAATAAGGTAGATTAGTTGGTTAAAACTTTAACCATCAAATTTTGTCAAGTATAAGGACCCAACACAGACCAATATAACTCATTTTTTAAAAATAAATTATACATCAACCAAATAAAGTAAAATAAATTCTTTTATTACTCAAAATTTACGAATAAATTATACAAGGAACTTATTGCATGTGAACAAAACGGGCCATAATTACCAAAAAAAAAAAAAACAAAAAAAAAAAAACAGAAGAACACAAAACATACACACTTTTAGACATGTAATAATTATAATTTTTATAGTACTACCGACTCTATTATACAAATTATATTTTCTTTCTCTTTTTTCTTTTTCCTTCTAAATCTTATGTCGCCCTAATTTAAAGTAATATGGCTATAAAACAATCTTTGTGGGATATGGATACAATTTATATATATTTTTTTCCTTCTAAATCGTATGTCGCCCTCATTTAAAGTAAGAGCAAATACCAAATTTGATCCCATGACAGGGCGTTTGGTTGGAGGAATTTTAAATTCCCTTCCCACTTAATTCCCACCTAATTCCAAAGTCCATTAAATTTCTTAGTTTGGTTGGAGGGAATGGAATTGCAATTCCCCCATTTTCATGGAATTAAAATCCCATGTCACCCCCCCCCCCCCCAGATTTTAATTTCTGGGAAAAAAAGATAGTGATGAGTCAAAATTACCCATTTCGTTTTTAACCTTAAATTAATGTCTAACAACAATAATGGACATTTTTGACTTTATACTACTTATTCCCTTTCAATTCCCATGTATACCAAACACTGAAATTTAAATTCCCACTTTATTCCCAGTAATTCAACTCCCATGGAATTACAATTCCTTTCCCACAGGGTTCCCTGTGAGTATTAACAAAATGATATTTTTGGTACACATGTTTAATTCATACTAATTTTCATTTACGGTTATTGTTTTAGTTTCAATTTTCATCCCAACTATTATTTTAGTGTCAAAATTCATCACGCCGATCACCCATTCATTTAAGACATGTCGAAATATGAAATTATTAAGGGTAATTTCGTGCTTTTAAAATTAAGATCCCTATTTGAGCATGACTAAAGGGATTTAAGCTTTAATATCTATCTCAATTCGTAGTTTTCTTCCTCAAATTAAGGTAAGATGGAGATGAGAACTGTGAATTGAGATCGATCTTAGGGCTAAATTCATTTATTTATGCTCAAACTGGAATCTTAAGTTGAAAATGACAAAAATACTCTTAAAATTTATAGATTTCGGGATGCCTTAAATAGATTGGTGACCCATGTGATAAATTTTGGTACTAAAATAATAGTTGTGGATTAAAATTTGTACTAAAACAATATTCGTGAATTAAAATTAGTAAGAATTAAACATGTGAACTAAAACCGTTATTTTACTAATACTCGTGGGATAAAAATTGGTATTTGTTCTTTAAAGTAACATGACTATAAAACAATCTTTGAGGGATATAGATTTGTCTAGGGTATTGAATGTGAAGGGTTGTAGACTTGTAGACACGGAGTAAGGATAAGATAAAAAAAAATGATCTTTCAATCACTCTTCGTATATATATGTATGAGTTGGCATCTACAATCACTCTCCACATATATGAGTTGGCATCTATTACAATTAATATAAAGATATAAAATTATATTGTTTATGTCTCATTTTATTTCTCCTACATATAAAATTATATTGTTTATGTCTCATTTATTTCTCCTACTTACTATTTATGAGTGAAATCAACTTTTTTTTATTTGTTTATTTTCTTTAATATTTTTTATTTATTTTAATTTTTTTTTTGTTTAATAGTACTTTTAGTGTAGTTTCTAAATATATAAATTTTTTATACTAATACTAAACTTAATATTATGAAAAATTAGATTAGAATTAACTTTAGTTAAATCTCGTTAATCGAACTTAAGGAGTTGTATTTTAACATATTTGAATAATGTTATTATAAGAGTTAATATAGTTTAAACTTTTCTTTTTTAATTATAAAAAAAGGGAATACCCTATATACACACTACTACTTGCCTCAAGTACTAGGTTCAAATTTTTTACCTCCCACTTAGAAGAGTAACTAGATACCAATGAACCACAAGCCAATTGGTATGTAGTTTAAACTTTAAACCCTGAATAAGTTAGAAACACATGCATTAAATATAACATTAACTATTATGATCAATCTGAAGTATTATTCAATTATAACATCACAAATGATTTAAAACATTAAACTAATCATGTTGAGTATCTAAACATTAAGCCTTGTCTTCTTCGAGAAGGCCACCCAGAGGAATTTTTTTTAAGTAATTATTTTATTTAAATTTATTAAAATAAAAATTTCAAAAATATTTTTAAGTTTAGTAATTGTCTAGCGTTACCAGGTCAACATGTCAATTTGGGTTGAATTGTATTATTTTGTATTGATTGGGAACCTAATTGTAGTTTTTTTGAATTTGATGACCCAATTGGCCAATTGTAATTTACTGTGTAATTTGGCGGCTTATTTGATCCTTATTGGCAAATTATGCAGTGGAAACGTGTCCACCTTGCAATGTGGGCACGATTTTATATTCACAATTTCTATACTGTAAGTTCATAATTATAGAGCTATATGTTTATAATTTTATAAATATATGTTAATAATTATAGTGATATATGTTCATATTCCCAATTGTTGAACTATGTTCTCACAAATCACAGAACTATATGTTCATAATTTAATAACTATACAGTTTAGAAATTATGAATTTACAATACATGAATTATGAATCTACAGTACAGATATTATGAATCTGCAGTGTATAAATTATGAATCTACTGTATATAAATTATGTATCTACGGTTTTAGAAATTATGAATATAAAGTATAGATTTTATGAATCTACAATATAAAAATTATGAATCTACAATATAAAAATTATGAATCTACAGTACAAAAACTATGAATATGGAGCACGGTTCCACAACATAACGTTCCATCCTTATTTCTTTCTAATTTGGTTTAAAAGTTCTCTTTATTGTTCAGTAATTATTGTTTGCCTTTGGAGTGTACCTAACAACAATATTAATTAAGTTAAGTTGACCTAACATTATCATTAATTGCGCCGAATGTGAAAGTAAATTGCACAAAGGGTTCACCTTTTAAACTTTATAATTTACTCAAATAGCTTTTTCTATTTGGTTTAATGATTCACCTCTTACTATTTAGGAGTTTAAATTTTATGGTTTAGGTTTGGATTTAGTTTTCTGGGGTTATCAACAGATACACATTTTAATTTTATTTACTTGCACTCTATAGTGTTAAAAGTTGTACTTTATAGTATCGTTACTTGTACTTTAAAGTTCGAGTTGTTTACAACAGTGTCACCATAATTTTTTTTATAATTACTTATGATCCATTAAATATTTCCAAATATACGACTCTAATTGGTTCCTAATTTTCTTATTGGCCCTAGATATGATTGCGATTTTGGTTCCAATTTTGAAGGGCTATTTCACAAGTATAGGAAATGAAAAATCAGAACTAGTAGTTCTGGTTTGAACAGCAATTCAAGCCTCTTTTTTTTTTTTTTTTTTTTTTTTCTTAATCCAATTCAAAATTAGAATTGACGGTCCTGATTCTGAACCGTCCCTACAGTTTCGATTTCATTGTTCTTTTCAAAATGTTAAATCTCCAACTTAATGGCTCCCCGCGCCCCGACCATTTGGGATGATGGATGTAAATTATAGTAACTCAGCTGAAAGGTTATACATTGCCGCTGATGAGACTTGATCTCGTGTCATTGTTTCTATACTTCACCTATGTGACCAACTGAGTTGCCCTTCCGATTTCAGTTCAATTGTTACAAGTATCCGATTTAGTTAGAATCGAACCGTAGTCATTCTTACAATGTGTATGTATGTATACAATTCTACTTATGTAAAGGTGCATAAATCTATATGAGATTGAGTAATAATAAACGTCCTATAACATGTAATGAAGATGTGCTTTTATAGAGTTGCACGGCCTTAGCTCAATGATTTAGTAGACAGTATTTGGAAGAAGAGCTCAAAGTTTGAATTTCAGTGGTGAAGTTGACAAATTCTTTGTACACACAAATATTTGGTCATGTTTACTGAGCCGTTGAGTCACAGCCGAAATATGAAGGACTCTTTATTGGGGATTTAATCTTTTGGGAGAAGATTCGCTTTTATAGAGCACCATAACATATTTGCATATCAAACAGGTTTATCCTCAATACTTGATAAAAATTCAACCTATTGAAGTAAAGTAAAATTTATATAATTCATACTCTTGTTGAGCATATACCATTAATATGCAATCCAACTATTAGCTGAGATGGAGCAAATGCTTCAATTACTCTCACTTAGTAATAATGGAGTTCTCTCCTCACAAAAAATACCCATATCTATGTTGGAATCCCAATAATTTGATCATTTTATAAACATCGACCCAATTTAACACGTGAGGTGTCCCCCTCCCCCATACATCCTAGACTGTTCTAGAAATCATCCGGCAAAGAAGCTTATAGAAAAATCTCTCCTCTGGAACATTCCCCATTTCCCTTTTTATCTCGCCACTCCATCTTTCATTCCACAACTGAAACTCGTCTCTTCCATTCAATCAAGGTAGCTTTTCTCCAGTCTCCTTTCAATTTTCTGCTTCGACGATCAAGAATTCTGCTTATCGATCGTTCGGTTCCTCTAATTTCTTGATTTTCCGTTCTGGGCAGGGCAAAATAAATTTGTGAAACAACGTACGGGCGTCGGAAATGAGCGCAGTGGTGGACGCGATGGCCCAGCTCCTCAACATCCCGGAAGTGCTAGAGAGAATGGTGTCGTCGGAGTACCGGGCACCGGACGGCGGGGAGAGCCGGGGAGTCGGTAGCATTCCCGCCGACATCCTCGACACCCCTAAGGAATACGTTTTCTACCTCGACGTTCCCGGCTTATCCAAATCCGACATTCAGGTATTTTAAAGTATTATTAAAATTCTTCCGAGAGGCTGAACTCCAACTCTAAAGACCTCCGCACTCCGACCAAACAGAGCATATTTGGGAGGATGTAAATCATGGTAACTTAATTGAACATAAACTACAGAGGTTAGACTTTTGCTCTGCGCACAAGGAGCTCCTCACTTTAAGAGGTAGCTCTCACACTGCCTCCCTGGTCATTCTTCCAACTTTTCACCTGACCAGTTGAGCTACTCATGCCAGTATATTATTAATATTAATTATAGTGGTGATAGAGATACATATGAGAGATTCAATACAAAACAGATGAGATAGATGTTAAAGTGATTGGGGAATTGAATTGGATCAGGTGGGCGTGGAGGATGAGAGGACGCTGGTGATCAAAAGCAACGGGAAGAGGAAGCGGGAGGAAGAAGAGTGCAAGTATTTGAGGTTGGAGAGGAAGGCGGCGCCGCAGAAAGTGGCGAGGAAATTCAGGTTGCCGGAAAACTGCAACGTCTCCGCCATTACCGCCAAGTGCGAGAACGGGGTGCTCACTGTGGTGGTGGAGAAGCACCCTCCGCCGCCCAAGTCCAAGACGATTGAGGTGCCCATCTCCTGACCGATCGATCGAGAACACGCCCGCCAATTCTAAGCTGTTTGCATCAATTCCTAGTTTACTTGTTTAATCGGATTATGATGTAGTAGTAGTTTCTGAGTTCCATGCTCCCATATGCAAACTTGTGTTAAGTTTCATGATTGTATAAACGCGTTTTTGTATCAGCGGAGAAAGGAAAGAACTAAGGAAATGATCATTTTGCCTTTATGAATGTCATTATTAGAGTTCTACTAAATTACTTTCTAAATTTTATTCCCTGGTTCTTGATGTGGCGACAAATTATTGTGTGAATCATGATTCATATAACTTTGTAAGTGGACTATAAAAGAAATTACGTTTTTAATATATTAAAATTATATTTTTTGTGTATTAAATGTACATTATATAAATAATATAATTGTAATATTTAAATAATAAACATTTTTTGAATATAATGTTATTTTTTTTAATATACTAAATGTATGATCCATACAATTTTTGTTAAAAATTTTTTAAAAAAATGATCTATACAATTTGTGTGGACCATGGTCCACACGATAATGATGGGTAAACGGTAAATGTCGTGATGGGCCCAACCCGGCAACGCAGCCCATAGTCGAAAACACCTCTAATGGGCGAAACATAATAATGGATTAGGGTTTTAAGTAGCCCAGAGACTCCTTCAGCTCAAACAGTTGCAACTCAATTCTGACTTCCTCTCATCGTCATCACTCTCTCCATAAACCCTTAGCTAGTAGTGCAGAACGAGCAAGCGGAGCGGAAATGGCGACGACGCAGAGATCCTTGTCCACTAAGGAGGCTGATATTCAGATGATGTTGGCTGCCGAGGTCCAACTCGGCACCAAAAACTGCGATTTTCAGATGGAGCGCTATGTCTTCAAGCGCCGAAACGATGGTAATATCTCTATATATACGTCTGTACGCGCATGCATGTATGTATTTTTGCTTATATTTGTGCACATATGGAAGTTTGCAGCATGGTATTAGACACACATACATTATTGAAAGCATGTTCATATTTAATTCCGTTATCTATTTATGCTTAGCGACATTGATGATTGTTTTTGCTGGTTTCTGAAATCATGAGTTGTTGATTTGTGATCTATTTCGTGTGAACTCGTTATTTCTCGTTTTCATTATGTCATATTTATTATTTGAGATCAATGTGTACTTGCTAGAGTGTGATCATCTACAATTCAGGTTCGACTATTTATTAGATTGTTTGAAGGTTAATTGGTTATTTAGTTTTACATCTCAGAGTTTCTGTAGGGATTGCTTTCACAGTTTGTCGTTCCCCAATAAATTTCTTTAAACATTTCTACAGTATGACCAATACATTTTAATCTGCATTCTCTTGCAGAGATAAGTTGTACTTAGTTTTCTTTCTGATATGGTTTTGTCATGTTGAATGCATCTTATGTAGGGTTTCTATTATTCTTTTTTATTGTGATTGACAATTAGAGGATGTAAAACATTGATAGCATCTAATTTTTTATGGCTTGATTTTTGCTGGATTTTTCATGAATGTTTCGTTAGGTGTTTTACTGAAAAAGACTTCGATATATGCTACATGTCTACATCAAGTGTTTCTTATATCTATTTATATTAATTTGAGTAGGAATTTACATCATTAATCTCGGTAAGACTTGGGAAAAGCTCCAAATGGCTGCCAGGGTCATTGTTGCAATTGAAAATCCTAAGGATATTATAGTGCAGTCAGCTAGACCTTATGGGCAAAGAGCCGTCTTGAAATTTGCCCAGTACACTGGAGCTAATGCCATTGCAGGACGTCACACGCCTGGGACATTCACAAATCAGCTCCAGACATCATACAGTGAGCCTCGTCTTCTCATTCTGACAGATCCACGGACTGATCACCAGGTTGTTACACGTTTCGTCATTGTATTGATAATTACCAAACTAATATAGTATTTAGTGTAGTACTGTTTCTAAAATTTGTTTGCAACTCTATGCAGCCTATCAAGGAAGCAGCACTTGGGAACATCCCTACCATTGCATTCTGCGACACTGATTCCCCCATGCGGTATGTGGATATCTGCATTCCTGCTAATAACAAGGGGAAGCACAGCATTGGTGTTCTATTCTGGCTTTTAGCAAGAATGGTTCAACAAATGCGTGGAGCTGTTGCTCCTGGACACAAGTGGGATATTATGGTAAATTGAAAGTTCGGATTTCTTGAATTATTTTTATTCTCTTGTTTCGCAATATTAATTTTTTGTGCCTAGATGGATATATTGTTGTTTCTAGTGTTTTTGCTATCTTTTTGAAATCTCATATTTTGATATTGCTTCTTGGTAGGTGGATCTGTTCTTCTACAGGGAGCCAGAAGAGGCAAAGGAGAAAGAAGAAGAAGAAATGCCTGCCATTGCTGAATATACGGATTATGCTACCACAACACTTGGTACTGAATGGTCTGCAGCCAATATTCCCGACAGCCACTGGTCTGGTGATGCTGCCCCAGTACCTGTAGTTACTGGAGAAACTGGTAAGTTACCACTTCATTAATTTGGCAAAATTTGATTAGGGTTCATTCATTGTTTGTCCAACGCTAACTTAGAACCTCTTTCTATACACGATTTGATTTATTATGATGTCACATTTCCTTTTATGGGTAGTTGTCTAAATTCATTCTGCTTCTATAAATCATGTGAGTTTCAGCCGCAGTTGATGGTGGTTGGGATGCAGCAGCTCCACCAGATATACCAGTTCCTGCCGGAGTAGATGTTGTGGCAACAGGTTGGGATTCTTGATGGCATATTTTGGAGATCTCTACTTTTTCCTCTTCCATAGAATGTTGAGTTGGTAAAAAGTATCCCACCAAATTTATAGTTCTTTTTAGTTGCCTGAAAATTTTGACTAGTTTTGATCGTCCCTCAGGCTTCATGTTTTCAAATTTATTTTCCTAATTAAATCATTATTCAGTTTTTACTGGGTGTAGTCGAAATTGGAAGGTGAGAGAGTGAGACTATCTATCCAACCTACTTCACCTAAAATCAAGTTCTCACCTAATGGCTCATCCTTTCTTCTTCCCACACGGCACACCAACACAATCTAAAGAGTTCTGTGTTATTTTGTCAAATTCCTTGAAAAGTTCATCTAGAAACTTCCAGCTGTCGGATGATGGAAAAACTTTATAAACGTTACCCTAAGGGGGCGTTTGGTTCGGGTTATCTAAGATAATCAAGGTTATATTTAGTTGGTTATATAAGATTCCTATGTTTGGTTGGAGTTATGCAACATTCCCATGGAATAAAATTTACCCTCCACATCATCTTTTTCCCTCTTTTGAAGGGAATGTGATTCCCTTAGAATTCTTAGGTATTAAAAGATTCCCTTGGCATTTTACTAACTTTGCCCTTCACTATCCATCACATTGCTTTGTTTTTTACCGAAAAGTTAAAAAAAAAAATTCGAAATTAACCTTTCGGTTAAAGCAATCAAGCTAAGTTCACTTTGCTTAACATGAAAAATCAACTTTGTAGAAGCCACATTTGAATTTGTAGAAATTAAAGAATCTGTATGTATGAAGCCACGAGTCAACTTTTCGGATAAAGGAATGAATATATATATATATATATATATATATATATATATATATATATATATCAAATTTTGTATGGTTACATGCATTGGAATATTGAAATGCATTAAAATATATTGGGGGTATTAAAGTAAAATAATCATTATAACATAAATAACAATATTTCAACCAAACATGTTTATATTATATAACTCAGTTTTTACCAAACACAGGAATCTAACATTCCCAGTAATCTAACATTCCCAGCAATCCAACATTTCCTAAGGTAATCTGACATTCCGTGAACCAAACGGCCCCTAAGGGGGCGTTTGGTTCAGGTTATATAACATAACCAAGGGAATGTGACATTCCAAAGTTCACATTCCGGTGTTTGGTTCATATTATCTTAGGGAATTTAACATTCCCAAGGAATGTCACATTCCCTCCACATAGGATTTTGAAGGGAATGTGATTCTCTTCAAAATCTTAGGTAATGTAAGATAACTTTGGTTATGTTAGTTTATTTTATATATATATATATATAAAATTATTTTTGTAATTGTATATATTTTTATTTTTATTATGTTATGTTAGCATATAAAATAATTTTGTTTCTCAAGTTCAAGTTTTTAGTTAATATTTTAAAATCATGTAATTATATATATGATACTGTTATCTTATTTATTTATTTTAATTTTTAAATATATTAAAATATGTTAAGGATATTATAGTGTGTATAAAAAATAACCCTAAACCAAACAGATTATATTACATACCTCAATTTTAACCAAACACAGGAATCTAATATTCTCAGTAATTTAACATTCCCTAAGGTAATCTGACATTCCGTGAACCAAACGACCCCTAAAGGAAATTGATGCTGATTTGTTTTGGTTGATCTACTTTACAAGTTATTAGCACAATACATTCAAGCAACTTTCATAATACACATCACATAATAAGAAGCAATTCGTTGGCGATCATCCTCCACAGAAACATTTAAATGGACGACGACTCAACAGTGTTTATTAAGGTTTCTTTAAATGCAGACACCATCATCCTAGCACCAGCAGGCTACAACCACAAACAAACCTCCTATAAGAACAAGGAGGAAAAAGAGGGAATTAAACAATAATCCTATTTTATCCTCCATATGCAGTTAATAAAAATACAGGACAATATCATCAATAAGTCTTTACTCACATTATGACATGATGATGATGATTATATACAACACAAACCAGAAAGGGGATGGATGCTCTGCATTTGCATCAGTTTATCTAGTAGATCTAGTAGACATCCCCCATTAAAGAAGGAACATCATCAAATGACCAGAGATCTATGGCGTTTCCACCATCAGCATTAAGGTAAGTGTCAACTGATGAGTCCCAGTTTCCCTCCAGATATGGGATCTGAAGGAACTTCATCTCATCTTCAAAAGCCGAGAGCTCTTCAGACAGCTTCTCAACCGTGTTTTCCGTAGACTTCAGTTTCTTTTGTGGGTTGGTTTCCTGAATGAACTGAATCTCATCAGCAGCTTCAACAGCAGCCGACAGAGCAGAGGATATCTCTGGAGTCTGCTCTCCCCACCCATAATCAGTACAGTCCAAGGAATTCACAGGCGGTTTTTGGACAGTCTTAGAAACCGCCTTCCGTGGATTCACCTTGACAGCGCGCCTTGACGATTTTGTTTGAGTTTCAGCATCAGCAGGGAAATTCAACTTAGCTTTGTTGCCTCTGATCCTCCGAGCCTCAGTATCATAGGCTCTCGCCGCTTCTTCAGCAGTGTCGAAAGTTCCTAGCCAGACTCGAACACCTTTACTCGGATCACGGATTTCAGCCGCCCATTTGCCCCAAGGACGCTGCCTGATCCCCCTGTACTGATTTTTCCTCTTTCTCTTCATAGTTTGGTCAAAGTCCTTAGAATCCGAGCTGAAACCTTCATTTAGGTAAAGGAAATACATACATCAGAAGAGTTCTGGATTTAGCAACATCACGGATAACACAAAAATTACTGGATTTATCTTCGCGGATCTAGAATCTAAAATAGAAACGTGAGAGAGGAAATTGAATGTTACCGGAAGAGAGTCCGAAAGCGAAGGGTTTGACATCCACCTCTACGACCTCATCATCATCATAGTCATTGAAGTCCTGAAAATCAGCCTCGAATTCATTATCGAGGTCAAAAGCCGAGGATCGCAGGCCTCCGGAATAGTAGCTTCCTGCAAAATTCTTCTTCTTCTTCCCACCTGCGCTGCTCCGATCAGCGATTCCCCATAGCAACTCAGAGGTCAGCCGGCGCGACGTCCGGGCCGGCGGTTTGATATCGGAGATTATAGCACCACCGCACATCTCTAACTTTCTAGCTTGAAATCAAAAGACAAACTATTCGCAGAGATTTTTTCTTCGCAAAAAAAGCAATTTCGATTGAGAAAATTTGGTAGTTTTTACCAGTGAAGTTTCAGATGCAGCATTGGTTATATATACAAAGGGCAGTGGGTGACTATTTGAGGTGAAGAAAACGGCAGGAACGAGGTGAAGTCGGGCGAGTTTACAGGATTGCCCTTCTCAGAGGGGCGTAATTACTACTGAACAATTCTCTGTACCGAAATACCTTTTTTCGCGCGTTTGTTAAAATGGCAGTTAGCTGATTGTGTTAATTAGAGAGAATAAATAATTGATAATATTAGCTAATTGTAGAAAAGTGTTTGGTAAATTAGCTGTTAGCTGATAGCTGTTTGGTATAATTTTTTTATTTTTTTTTTTCAAAAAGTTAATTGAAAAAGTTGTTTGGAGTAGCTTTTTTAATTTTAGCCTTTTGGAGTTGCAAAAAGTTAATTAACCAAACATTTATATTGATATTTTAACTAAATCAAACAATTAATAATGATCAAATAAGCCAAAATTGGTTTATAAGTCAATTTTTTACCAAACAGGGCCATTATCTTACCTCAGAATGTTTACTATTCTAACACATATAAAATACATTATCTTACTATCAGAATGTTCATTACCTCTGATTAATTCCCCATTGAATTGTAATTAATATGGGGGATATGAATTGCAATTCAACAAAAATAAGAAAATTGCAATTCCTTCCAACCAAACATTGTAATTATGGTGGTTAAAGAATTATGATGTAATTGAATTGCAACTACATTTAATCAAATAGCCCATTTATGTTTTAAGTGATGTTTTAAGGTACATTAGACTAATTTTAAGTCCTTAAATAATTTATCTCCTCTAATACATTTTGAAAAAAAAAAAAAATTGTCTAACCAGTCATCAATTTTCACTTTTTCACCCTTACCTATACACTTTGCACATAAAGAGTTTTCATTACCCCTAATTAATTTTTTAGATTTTGGGTTTCCGATGATTTCATCCTAAGTGATGATTTATATGATTCATTATGTATATGAGTTTATGCTAAACTATTTCTAAGTTCTCATATTTCCAAGCGTTGTTGGGGAAGGGGGGATAAATTGTAGATGATCCTATCATTTTTTAGGTTTTCGCTTATATCTGCATACTTTATGTATAAGATATTTTTTATCTCCTTCGAGAATTAAGATTTACTCCAATAACAATGTGGGAGTTTGAATTAGCTGGCTCTACTAATGAATGGCTTTTACCAAACTTTGGGAATAGTTTCATCTTTCACTATTCCACCGCTAATTTTTGACCAAAAAACTATGCACTTTTTCTTGCCAGTAAATATTTCACGTGGGTAATTGGTAAATAATTAAATATTAAATCATGAAAAAGTAATGTTGCATTTCGGCTGGATTGTCCTCCGCAATTCTTATCCGATGTATATTACTTAAATTATGTGTGTCAAATGAAAAAATGGATAAGAATAATTAAATATGTAGAATAGGAAAGAAGAAGCGAATACCAAATTTGACCATAGAAAATAGAAGCTAGAGTGATAGATAGGAGGGGTCAAAAGGGGAATTGACTTGGAGAACAGCGATGAAGCCAGAGGTGCATGCATGCTGCATTGCTGCTTGCCAGGCAAGGGAAAAGACAAAATAGTCAACAGTTGAAAGTTGGTCGAGTGTGGGTCCCAATACAGTAGCTGTGGGCCCCAACTGAACGCGGATAGGACGGAGGGACGATCAACAACTTGGGCTTTTGGGCCGTGTCGTCCAACTCACGTTTTCCTTGATGCTATTGGGTGTTGTTGATATCTAGCGTGGTCCCCTGGACGACGTCGTTTTGCTCGTTATCGTTTCAGACTTTCATCAGTGCGATTCTCAAGTCCGCACGAGGATCGACGACAGTCCAGGGGTGACCACGCCCAACCTTCCACCTCATCCAATCATCAATTCATACATAAATGCATGATAAATTAGAAAAGATATTACTTATGCTATTATAAATACAAAATATTTATATCTATATTTTTGGTAAATAATTTTTTATTTATAAAAAAATATTACTATTTCTTATTTAAGAGCATCTATAACAATCTGTCTTCTCAATCGGGTTATTGTCGAGATGAATTCGTTGACGGTTATCGACA
Source organism: Ipomoea nil (assembly GCF_001879475.1). Taxonomy (NCBI): domain Eukaryota; kingdom Viridiplantae; phylum Streptophyta; class Magnoliopsida; order Solanales; family Convolvulaceae; genus Ipomoea; species Ipomoea nil. The sequence continues at coordinate 2,046,085 of NW_017618198.1, read as the reverse complement.
TGATGCAAAATAACAACAGGGATGATGACTTTTACTGCCCATTATTAGAATATTGTAGCTCCATGGTCTCCAAGTTCGATAAAATTGCTTTCTTTCATACTTTTAGTGAAAAGAACCAGTGTGCCGATTTCTTGGCAAACTTGGGTCTTAAGAAGGATTGGGGCACTTCGATGTTCAACGATCCTCCAGAAGGTCTGCCGCAGCTGCTTGCCCGCGAAGCTGGAGGTGCTTGCACCTAAGAATTAGATAGTTTCGAGGCTTAGTTTCCCTTCAATAACAAAAAAGAGTTAATTTCATTTTTGGTCTTAGATTTATATGTAATAGTCCACTTTTGAGTCTTTTTTTTTTCCTTTTTTTTTTTTTTTTTTTTTTTTTTTTTTTTTTTCAAACCATCCACTTTTGATCCTAGTATTATTGTGGCATGACCATTTTTGATCTTCCATCAACAAAATAGTTTAAATTTCATTAAATACAAGAACATTTTAGTCTTCAATTTTGATTTTTTTCAAAAAAAAAACATAAAAAATATAGCTAGTCAACCTACTTTGTATAAAAATGATCGAAATGTCCTTGTATTTAATGTCATTTCAATGATTTTCTTAACGGAGAACAAAAAATGATCATGCCACAATAATACTAAGATCAAATGAGGATGTTCTAATAAAAATGGACTAAAGTAGTCTACCACTTATAAATCTAGGGAATTAACTAAAAAAAATAACAATAAGCCTTCTCAATGGTCGCAGGTTGTCAAAAATTGCTCAGAGGTTTTCGAAGGATCACCAAAACTCTTAGTGAGTTTAACATGTTTAAGAATTTAATTGCAACTTAACTTATTATTATTATTATTATTATTATTATTATTATTTTTATTTATTGCTTGGATCCACATTAATATAATTAGTATACATATCCATCAAAATAGTAATAACTTATTGAACAGGTTATCATACATTTAATTAAGATTTCTGGTTTAAGGAGCATTATTAGTGGAGTTTTGTTTTAGTTAGGAGTATCTACTTGACTTAAAGTGCTTATTTATTTATTTTTATATTAGATTTAATCCACAATTTTGATAGCATTTCTAGCTGTTTGTCATTCTCTGGTGGTCTAAAAATGTAAAATTTTTACTATTTATTATATATTTCTCTATCCAAAATTCCTTGTTTAACATATAGCACTATATTTGATCGATTAAAATAGTCCAATATCTCAACAAGCTTCTTATCTTAACATTAACTATACTCTTATAAGGTATTGGACTTTCTCAATTAATTTTGAGAAGAATAAACCTAGATTTATGAATATATATAATACTCCGTATATTAGAGCATCCATATCAGTTTGGTATCTTTCACGTTTTTTTATATAAGCCAACAATGAGAGAGAAGAAAGAAAAAAGAAAAACCTAACCAGCCCTGACCCAATTGACGCAGTTTTTTTTTTTTTTTTTTTTTTTTTTTTTTTTTAAGTAATTGGAAAAGCGCCAGTAGTATATGCGCCTGTCTTGGCGCGCTCCCAGCGCTTTATGCGCAGGGATTCAGTGTTGCAGTGTCTTTTCTCTCACATGGTGACCCCCACAAAAAATTTAAAATTGCAAGAGAAAAAACAATACCAACAATTTGTCCCCACACTTGTTAAAATTCCTTCTTTAGTTTTTTGGTTGTAAAAATTTAATAAAATCTACAAATACAGATGCTCTTAAATACTCTGTATGCAATTATTATTGTGTGGAGTATATTATCAAATTACGTACATTCAATATATAAATAATACATTTTTAATATATTAAAAAGGTGTACAGTATTAAGGGAAAGTTCATTAGACGGGTGTTATTAATTCCGACAAGCAATTACTTGAAGGGACGGATTTACTGGAAAAGGACAAGATTTGGATGAGAGATGAGATGGGGTCAATGAATATGAAATTATTAAGGCTTATCCACAGTGTCTTAATGTTGACGCTGCTCCACCCATCCACTTGCTCCTTCAATCTCAATCACTCGTCATTCATTATATGATTGCAATTTCTTTCCCCCAATTTCAGGTTCAATTAAGTATCCGAGCGGCAGGTACCTTCAACAATAAATGCAACCTCCGTCACTAGCTCAAATGATAAAGGGAAAATGACACTTTTTCCCCCTAAGTTATATACTTATAGCACTTTTCCCCCCTGAATTATTCAAGTGGCTATTTTTCTTCCTGAAATATTAAATGGACATATTTACCCTTAAAATAAATATTTCATTTATTGTTCTTCTCCAATAAATTATGACCACAATTTGGTTCAAACCAAACAGACACTATAGCAACCAAACTAAAATATTCTAATTACAATTTAGAATCGTGACCCAATATTTAGAGTTTATTAAAATCGCGAACCGGGACGGCCGCTTCATGTTCTGAACTGAAAAAAAAAAATAAAATACATTTATTGCTGAATTTATAGTATTTTTAATTAAAAATAAAATTTTAAAATAAATACGGTTCAAAATCGCGAACCGAATTCGGAACCGTGGTTCACGGTTCAGGATCCAGTTTATTCATTTCATAATTTTAATAAATTGAAATTCAAATATTGGGTTCTAGATTTGAATCATAACCGGAAACTTTTAATTCGATTGCTATAGCATCCTGTTCAATTCGAATCGAACCGTGGTCATCCCTACGTATACGCAATAATTTGTTGGAGAAGAAAAATAAATAAAATGTTTGTTTTAAGGGTAAAAATGTCAATTTAATATATCAGGGGGAAAATCTGCCACTTTTAAAATAATTGAGGGAGCTAATGTGCTTACATGAACAATTTAGGAGGAAAAAGTGCTATAAGTATATAACTTAGGGGGAAAAAGTGCCATTTTCCCAATGATAAATTATTTAATCTAAAGTCAACACTTCAACAATAAAATATGAGTTTAAGGGTGTGTTTGGTTCGCACATAGGAATCGGAATCGGAATGGGTATCAAATACTTGGTAATGGTAATGGGTTTTGGTGAAAGTATTTAACATGTTTGGTAGTAGGGTGGAATGAGAATGATTATTAATAGTAGTGCTTGAGAATGAAACCCTTATTGTATTTGGGTATGAGTTTTTCAATTGATGGGGTATTCGAAAACCATAGTAGTGTTCTAAAAATCTATCAACCAAACAACAACAATCACTTTCATACCCATTCCTATGTGCAAAACCCACCAACCAAACACATCCTAAATCTTATCAACATCTTGAAAGTATGGCTTCTCGAGTTAGGGTTTAGGAGTAAATTATTGTGTGGACCATAGTACAACACGGCATCGTTTTGATGTTTTTAAAAAAAAAATCTTGCTCCGCGCGCGTGTAAGATACTGAACATTCTGGAATAAGATAATGAATTTTATAAGTTAGAATATTATACTTTATATGTGTTAGAATAATGAAATTTATAGGGTAAGATAATGTATTTTATGAGTTAGAATAATGTACTTTATGTGTTAGAATAATGTATTTTATGAGTTATAATAATATACTTTATGTGTTTTTGGGTTGTGGGCTCTCTAGATTGAAAATTGGACTCCCTGAACTAGTAGAAGTGTGGAGCTGAATCTCTTTGTGTGCATACTGCAGAGTTAACAACATGGACCGACTGAAAAGTTGTTTGAATGACTCAAGATTTATCTCATCTAGTGACTCTTGACAAAAATTCGAGAAATCTAATCTATAAAAAGAAAAACAAAACACACAATAATTAAATGTAATAAATAAAGAAAGAAAAAATTTCATAGAATTCGAAATTTGGAAGAAGCCTCCTGCGCTCAGCTCGTGGCTAACAGCCGACCCTATGAGTGCAATCTCAATCAAATGCATTGATGAGCACAATAATGTGCGGAGGCGAAACTATACACTCTACATAGGGATGACAATTTCAACCTGTCCCGTGAATATTCATCAAATTCACTCTGTATAGATTGGATTTTTTTGGGATGATGATGGATGGTGAGGCGAGAGTGGGTCTTAACAAAATAAATTCCAATAGTTATGCTGTGCAACCGAATGCACCATGTGCATGGTGTACTCGATGCAAAACGATGTCGTTTTGACTAAAAACGCGCGTCCCACTTAAAAAAAAAAAAATTCAGGCTCGATTCTCGGCAATAGCATTATTGTAGATATATAGTTATGAATTTCTGGATATATAGTTATGAATTTATGGATATTTAGTTCATTCATTGTAGATATTTACTTCATTCATTCACTGTGGATATATAGTTATGAATTTATGGATATATAGTTATGAATTTTTAGATATATAGTTATGAATTCTGGATATATAGTTATGAATTTATGGATATTTAGTTCATTCATTGTGGATTTTTACTTCATTCATTTACTATGGATATATAGTTGTGGATTTTTACTTCATTCATTCACTGTGGATATATAATTATGAATTTGTGGATATATAGTTATGAATTTATGGATATATAGTTATGAATTTATGGATATATAAAAATGTTATTGCCGGGAATCGAACCTGATTTCTTTTTTAAGTGAGACGCGCGTTTTTTAACTAAAACGACGTCGTTTTGGACCGAATGCACCATGAGCATGGTGCATTCGGTTGCACAGCATAATTTGCGAATAAATTCGCTGTGGGTCGGGTTGAATTCAGGTTCTATATACAAAACCCGCCTAAAACCCATCTGACCCACCATGTGTGTGTATATATATAATAATAATATAAGTACTAGTATGTAGTTATTTAAAAAAGTTTATATAATTTTGTGTATCTTTTTTTTTATTATTATTTTTATCTAAAGTACTAAGTTTATTTTAAAAATTAACAATTTAGTTATTATATTTAAATATTTTTATTATTTTATGTTTTAGTATCACTAATGAATTTTATTATTTTATTATGTGTAAGTAATTTAAATATTATTTTTTGAAAAAAATAATAAGATAATATGTGGTGGGTATGCGTAGTGGACACCCGCACCCGGACAGGGTGGGTGGAGGAAATATAAGGTGGGTCGGGTGATGGATGTAGCCCTCCCCGACTTACACCCGACCCATTGCCATCCCTTGTGTACCATTGTTTATAATGTAAGATGAATTATTCATCATTTTTAATTATAAATTTTGGTTTGTTATATACTTATGTTTGTAGTCATATTTGAAGCACAAAGAATGGTTTGCTCGGCTGCTCCTGGTTAAGGATGGATGATGGGAGTGACTTATTAGTAGTCATATTTGAAGCACAAAGAGTGAATAGTACCTCCACTGAGGCTCGAATCCACGACTTTTCATATGAGCAAACAACTTAGTACCACTAAACCACAAGATCTTTGGCATAATACTTTTTTTATGCACTCATAAAAAGTATTACTCCATATATTTTAACTAAAAAATATTACATGTCTTAGAATGTGACGATCTCACATATAGATTATCCTAATCCAAGATATTTTACTTCCTAATTCAAGATATTTTACTTGGACGCAATTCTTTACATTTGCATTGCAAATCTGCTTTAATCTAAAAATTTTATGATAATGTAGTTGAATTCTCAAATATTTTACACTCTTGAACTGTAAAATGCCGGGGAGTTCAGTTGCCTCATCCTTAGATTTCATATTAAAGGAGTGTTAAATGTCGATGAATTCTACTATTTCGTGCTCACATTTTTAAACTAAAAATTTGCAATGCAGATATAGAAAGTTGCAACCAACAAAAATGTTTTGGAATTAAAAGAATATAGTTATTATAGAATATATTTTCCAATGATTAGGGACAAAAAAAAAAAAAGTAACTTGGATATAATCTTTAAAGACAAAATATGAGAACGAGTAAGAATTAGGGATAAAAATAAAAAGAGAAAATTTCAATTTTGGTCATATGACTATAGGGGTTTTGTTAATTTTAACACCTGACTTTCAAAAATGTCAATTTAGTACCTTGAGTATGTAATTTTTGTCAATTTTAGTCACTCCGGCCAAATTATCGGCCAAATTTCGCCGGAAAAAAGACAATTTTACCAGACTTCAAAAGACGATTTTGCCCCTCAAATTATAGACTAAATGAATGATTAAGTTTTTCTGATGAAATTTGACCGACAATTTAACCAGAGTGACCAAAATTGATAAAAATTGCATAGTCAAGGTACTAAATTGACACTTTTAAAAGTCAGGTGCTGAAATTAACAAAGCCCCTATAGTCATATGACCAAAATTGAAATTTTCTCAAAATAAAAATTAACTAATAATTTAAAGACAAACATTGCCTTTCTCCCTTATCAAGTTTTTATTGAATCATGATAAAATTGGTCCATTCACAATAATCAATAATAATAACAATCCCCCCCTCCCCCCAAATAGTGAATATAGTGATTTTAATAATGAAAAAAAAAAGAAAAGAAAAGACATTGTTCATTATCAATTTCTACTTTAAACGTAAAATCTATTTAAAAAATACTCCGTAACATTTAATACTATTCATCTAAAAACCTTTTTATTTTTGTTTAATAAAAAATTCATGTACAGTTGTACACTGATTAACAAAGTTTTCATTTTCGTACATTTTGTTTCATATAACGTTCTTCTCTCATTTTTTTCGATCATGAAGGAGGGGAGACGCTGAATTAAACATTAGCACATGTCGCTCTAACGTCTCGCAAGCTAGCTCGATTAAAAAATTATTATTATTATTATTATTGTTATTATTATTATTATTATTATTATTATTATTATTATTATTTTGACCCAAAATTATGATCGGTGAGCTTAAAAGATATTGTATAACACTCTCATCATATTTTATAGATATAGAGATATTTTAAATTACTATCTAAACAAAATGAGTATATAATAAAGAAAGGTCAAAGGTATAGTAGATAAAGAAAAGTGACCCTAGGGTAATATTATTATTATTAGGGTCTCTACTTTAGAATACAAGTGGGCAAATGGATATAACAATGCCAATATAATAATAATAATAATAATAATAATAATAATAATAATAATAATAATAATAATAATAATAATAATAATTATTATTATTATTATTATTATTATTATTATTATTATTATTATTTAGTCAAGTAGATTTGATATAACAAAAATGTTCACAATATCAATATTTATAGGAGTAATTTAAAATTATTATATAAAAAAGAATGTTTTATACAAAAATAAAGAATAATAGGTATAACCAGTTAAGAAAAATCTGACCCCAGCCCTACAACAAGGTCACTATTCTCGAAGTAAGTGGCCGACAAGTGGATATAACAGCTTGAATAATAATATTGGTATTTAATAATCAACTAGGTTGGTAATTAGTGTTTTTCTAGATGTATTGTACGAATAATTTTGTCTTTTAATATTGATTGATCGAGTTAAGGATTATCGTGCGTGGTTTGTATTGTAAAATTAATACTATAATATTTCTTTATGCCATTGATTTGTGTCCAAATTGGTGAAAAGAATAAAGAGGGCCAACAAGTTGTTGAAGATGCAATGCACAAGAAATTAAATAATGGCAACATGGAACTATATAATGTTAATAAATTTAGGTTTGCCATGATGTTTGGTCTTTCGTATGGCCAACCACATAAACCACTCTTGGCTCTTAGTTTAGTGTTTCACCGTTACCTATTAGCCCCGTATATGAAATTATCTTTCCATTTTAGACGCAAAATATACTTTGTGCTCGTATCTGTTGATTTGAAAATGATGCGGGATGACACTTTAAATTCAATTCTTCAGAGAATTTGAAAATTTTCATTTATATCCATTAGGAATGCGAACCGAGTGGCTCATGTGTTAGCTCGAGCGACATGTTCACACACTGGTCTCGCCGTGTGGGAGGCTATACCACCACCTTGTGTTGCAGCTTTGCTTTGATTAATTCCATTGGTTTTTACTATCAAAAAAACTATGAAAACAATCAAAAATCAAAATGACAATAAATTTTCAAACATTTCATCAAAAAATTACAAATATTCAATTTAACAACTCAAACAAGTTTTTTTTTTTTTTTTTTTTTAAGGTAATAACTGAATGCATTAATAATCAATCAAATGAGAAATATAGGCCGGTGGCACACACAATCACGATCCCAGGACAGAAGAAGAACCAGTTGTCCGTACTAACACGTGAGCTACATGATTCAATTTAACAATTCAAACAAGTTAATCAATAAAGCTTCATTATAGTAGATCAGCGAAGCAGATGAGATATAGCGAATTTTGAAAAATCAAATTCACATTAGTTCGTTAGTGGATGATTTTCACTAGATGGATTCACAACAGAGTATATTTGATGAATTTGTGAACACTCCTACTTTATATGTTTATGTATATAATCATTCGAAAATCAAACCATCTTCGTCTTTGGAATATTGTTTTGTTGTACAAGTGGCTCATCCGGTTTTGGAAAACAAGGGTCTATTGGATGTATATGTTCTAAGAGTTACTATATAGTATATTTTAAGTATATTTTATTTAATTCAAATAATATAATAAATGCTATTTATTTATTATATTATTTTGAGTTGATATATTATAAATTTAGTCCATACAAATGGTTAGCAATTTCTCATTCTTAAGAGTTAAAATATGAGTGACAAAAAATAGAGTTTATTCCGTGCATACTCTCAAGTAATGGTTGCGAATATTCCTTGCACCTTATAAAATTAAAATATGAGTGACAAAGAATTAATTAGTTAATTAATATTGTAAAATATTCATAATTATAGAAATTATAATTGGCCATTTGAATTCTATCAAGACTAACACATTATCTAATTTATTATTTTAGATATAGTAAACATTGCATGATCGTTGTAATAGTGACATTATTTGTGGAACGATTGCATTACACGATCGTTGTAATAGTGATCATTTTATTATCAACTGGGTAGTAATGACATATTGCTAAGTTTTATTCATGGTTTACTCGATTAGAATAAGAATTTCTAGAGAGTTTTATTATTGATTAATCGTGTCTAAAAAGTACATGAATGGATATATTTATAGAGATATAAGAGATATTAATTTCATTTCTTAATTCCTTACATTTATGAAAAAACTCAATGAACTTAGGTTGCGTATATCCCGTTGACTTAGCTTCTGTTTGGCAGAGTTTATTTAGGAGCTTATAACTTATTTTAAGTTACTAATAAGTAGCGTTTCAAAATAAGTTAGGAGCTTCCAATTTTTTTTTCCATTTTTATCCTTATTATTTTAAAGAAATAACATCATTTACCATTCCCAATTAAAAATCCTTTACTTCTCATTTATCTTTATTTGCAATTTTTGCGACAAATCTATTATTATTATTATTATTAAACATTTTTAAAGAAATGACAAATCCTTTATCCACACCTTTATCGTTTATTATTATTATTATTCTTTTAAGATTGATTATTTAATATATATGATGAATATGATGAAGATGTTATGGATGCTAGATCGTGATTATACTAATAGTTAAATTTTAATATGTAAACAAACTATTTTAAATTTTTTGAAGATGTCATTTTTAGTCTTTTTACATTTATCAACTTATGAAAAAGCTAATTTTATCAAACACTTTCAACCATAACAACTAGCTTAACAGCTCTTAAGTTTTCAGCTTTTCAGCTAGATTTGCCAAACAAAACCTTAAATAAAAAATTCTAATAGATAATTCTCACCGAGATTCAAACTTGAAAACCTTAATTATTACACTAATTAACTACCCCACCAATGCCACTTATTTCTTAATTGCCAATGACAAAATCTTAAACCCTAATAACATTAAAGAATTTTCCTCAAAGAAATTAATTTACTATACTTTTTGTAATTCTGGAAGTGACACTCAACTTCTAAACAAAGAACAAAAAAAACTAATAACATTTTTCACACACACACAAAACTAACTATTTTTTTTAGTTTTATTTTTCACACACATGCACTAGTTTCACTATAGCAATACCAAAGTATCATTTTAATTTTACTATAGTTTCATTTGACAATATACATTATTACAAAAGCTCTATTGTGGTCTTGTTAATTTGACTTTAAAAACTATCAATTTAGTCCTGTAACTATGCAATTGTCAACACATTTGGTCCTCCCAGTCAAATCGCCGGTCAAATGTTACCGGAAAAACGTAATTTCTTTAAAATTCTTTATTCATGGGGCAAAGTAGTCATTTTAAGCCAAATGTTCTTCTTCTCCCTTCTGCGCCTGCGGGAAAACAAAACCCAGGCAACCCACTGGAAAATCAAAATCAATAATCAACTTGCTTGAAGAATTACTGTATGAAATATGATAATTTTGCCTGAAGTATCGAAAATTAGATCAAAATAACTAAATGTGATAATAATTTAAAAATCTTGAGACAAAATGGATCAGTTGTTAACTAATGTTTTTGCAGGGGATGACGATGTTAACGTTGTCAGCATCCGTACACGGGCTAAAGCCGGTCTCCGACGCTGCCGGAAACACTTGCCACCCGACGAGCCTCCAGAGAGGGGTTTTATACCAGATAGCGTTGGGCACCGGCGGGATCAAGCCGTGCGTTTCGTCCTTCGAGGCAGACCAATTCGACGATTCCGACGAGGCAAAGAAGGAGAAGAAGAGCAACATTTGGTCGTGAGGACCAAATGTGTTAATTATTGCATAGTTACAGGACTAAATTGATAGTTTTTAAAGTCAAATACTCAAATTAACAAGACAACAATAGTCACATGACCAAAATTGTAATTTTCTCATTAGTTTAATTATAGTAATGTTGAAATTTTATTTTAATTACAATTCATGTTCATTTGACAATATATGTTACTGTATAGCTTTGAATTTTAGTTTCATTTTTCATGCACACTAGTTTCATTATAGAAAAAACTAAAATATCATTTCAATTATAATACAATTTAATTTGACAATAGCACGCTCTATTTTTTAAGTTTCATTCTTCACACACAATACACTAGTTTCATTATAGCAATACTAAAGTATCATTTCAATTCTACTATAATTTAATTTCATTCAACGATCATGGTTCACACAATACTGTATGGACCATGGTCCACTGTATATCGAAATACCTCTTGGGCTTCTTATTGTAGGGCCAATGCGCCAGCCAGCCAGTGTGGTGGTGAACAGGCTGTGCTCTAAGCCAAGCTGTTTACCTTGTAGACGGAGGAGATATAGAAACTGTGTCGTGCTTGATTCATAAGATTCTATAATAGCATCAGTATCTGATTTCACTTAGCCTGCCTCTCCCATGACTTTCCGAACCAACCAACCCGGATCTGCCTTCGCAAGTCTCTCTGCATTTTGGGAACAGGCATGCAGCAAAATCGAGCAATGGATCTTAGAAAAATTTCACTTTGAAGCACGACTCCTATAATGTATAAAAACGTTCAATAATTATTTTTTTTAAAGATAATAGTTTCATTTCTCACTTAGGCTGAACGAACTTAGGTTGGTTATGGCTATAGTATCATTCATACTCGCTTAAACACTAGTGGATACCATAGACATCATTCATACTCAAGTAAGATCACAAATTTTACAACAAAATGGATTACAAGTGGTATAAATATGATGATGAATTAAAACACAAAAAACGTTGTTTGAAGTTACAAATGGTAAACAAGTATAAAACTAAACACCAACACACTGTGACTCATGGCTTAATGAGTATTAGACTTTTAAAAATTTGTGGTAAAATGGCATACATTCCGTGACACATATATAACATCATATATAAAACTAATGTAGATTCAAATATTGTTTTCTCGTTACACATTGTCAATAATAATTATAGAAATTGCTGTGAAATAACATTTAGTAATGATCTTCACGTACATTTTACTTGACAATTTTTTTCCATAAAAAGTTAATTAATATTCTTTTTGCAATACAAATGAATCTTGATCATGGCCGTGGGCAAACATGGTCACTAGAATATTTTGCTCCACACCCGTAACAAAATTCCTGCCCACACCTACAAAACATTCAGATTTGCAATTTAACCAATAAATCAAAATTGTTATTGTTATAAAAAACCAATAAATCAAAATTCTACTCAATTTTCTACAATATAACATATCCATAGTATCTTTTCCCAAAAGATTGAATCCACAATTTCAGACCAAGAAAACATTTGAGAAGATGTAAATCACAATAATTCAATGGCTCAACAAACAGAGTCAAATGCTGCTCCCAGTGTGCACAAGAGATTTATCTACTTTGGATATAATCCCAATACTATTAGTGCCGAGATTCGAATATTGGTCTCTTTCACCAATATAATTTATTGAACTATTAAACTAAGTATGTACAGGCAATATATCAATAACATCTTATCAATATGATATGTTAACCTTTGATTAAAATGTGACTCAAACCTGTGATATTAAGTGTTAATTATAACACAAAAGATATGTAACTTTCAAAAAAAAAAAGATATGTACCTGCAAGAAATGTGCAGACAACCAGCATTCTTTTCAACATAAAACCTGCAACAAGGGCATCGCCTCCATTGTTTATCCTTAGCCAACTCCATTAACATCACGTCTTCTCTCCCCCTCTCGTCTTCATTCAGCAACTGAAACTCCCGGCAATCTATTCCAGCGTGCCACGCCACCTTGCACTGAGCACAGAACAATCTCCGGCAGGTCGGACACTCGGAAACCGTCACCGTCTCGCTGCCATCATCCACCATCATCGCCGAGCAATCCTTGTAAGGACAGTAAAATTTCTGCGAAGCAAGTATCAGCGATTCGCACAGCGCAGTCTCCCAGCGTTCCAACACTTCAGTGGGAATGATCGAACGGCAGTGCTGCGGTTCGATGATTCCCTTGCAGGAGACGTCGAGGCACTTGACGGCGCTCACGTTCTCCTGAATCTTAGCGGCGACATGACCGCCGATGCACTCCGAGCAGTATGAATGCCGGCATGAATCAATTCTGAACATTTCGTCTCCCGTCTTCGTATCCATGCAGATTTCGCAGAACGCTTGAGAAGACTCTCCGGCTTCCGCTTGCCTACCAGGTGTTTGTGTTTTTGCTGCACAGGACATTAGAGCCTCTTGCAGTTGCAGTTCCTCTGCATATTTCTCATCTGAAATGGGAAAGATTTCGTCTTCATCGTATAGAGCAGAGAAGTAGAAGTCATCCACATATGGATCGGAATCGGAAGCCATAACCTCTTAAGGACGATCCATATGCGAGTATGCCTTTTATAAGGTAAAGAAAATGTGAAAGATCATAGTAGTCTGGTTTGCAGATATTGAATTCATTAGCATATTGTTACTAGTTCCCAGGAATTCATTAATGCATTTTTTTTTGGTGATCTCAAGAGTCCTCCCTCTGAAATATAACCACTTTAAACATGTCCTAAAAGCTGCATTTAGTACCATAATAACATCCAAAATCTAAAGGAATAAGAATATGGCAATAGGAAACTATAATTGAGTGATCCAATTCAAAAAATATGTTATTAATCCCTAAACAACGCAACTCATGTAATTTAACTTAAAATGACATGTTTAGTCTGTACGTAAATATTTTCGATCCGAACAAAATTTATGCCATCACCTCCAAAATGTATGTTGAGATTTGCAATTTAGGTGAGAAATCAAATTAACCTCTATTACATAAGTGTCAAATGTGGTTAGGGCTCCCCAATTCATACAAACATTTGATTATACATACTTAATCAGGTTACTTTACATTCTGAATTCATCTTCTTCTTTTTTCTTTTTTTTTGCCATTTCTTGACCGAACGGTCAAAGGATGTTAAGGAATGTGTTGAGACGATTTTTGAAGCTCATAGTGCTATGGACCAATCTGAGCTCAAGCATACTTTGATTGCCTTGGATGTGGGTGATATTTGATTTCATTTTTTTCGTTAATTGGTAGAATTTTGATATGGAGAAGGTCAGCATATTAACATATTATTAAGTTGAACTTGGGTGAGTTGAATGTTACTGTTATAAATTGGCAGCATTGAATTTCCAGGTAGGAACGGAACCATAACATATTAAGTTGAACTTCGGTTGTTAAATCTTACAAAGGTTGCACACACCAAGAACAACTTCTCTCACACTTAATTATCAATCTTTGCATTGAATTATCAAGACCTACTATTCCTTTTACCTTCCTCCCTTCCGTAACCCCAAGAAAAATGTCTTTGACATAACAATGTAATATATGAAAATTATATTCTAGCTTTCTTCTTTATGTGTATACACAAAGGTTGTTGCTAACTATCTCATTGAGTGGACAAGCATTTGAGGATTTCTTCTTAGCCATATTGCTGAATATATTGCTATTCATATATACTTGGAAATCATCTCTTATATAAGTATTACATGGTTTACCAAATTTACATTTAATGGCTGTGTGGATTTTCAGCATCTTACTCTGTTGATTTTGGCTTTTTGATGATTGAACTGATTTTTAATTTTTTTTTGTTTGTTTGTAAAATTTCGAATGCAGTTGTGGAGCTCAAAATGTGCGGATGGTTCAAGGTACATAGGTACCTCCTTGAAGCAAAGTCCAAATCAATGTTTTAATAATTTGTAATTTTAAATATTTTGTATTAAACTTTCAAAAAAGTGACCTTCAAAAAAAACTTTCAAAAAAGTGTTATTTTAACTAATCGACAATATTAAATATCAATTCTTATTTTAATTGTAAATGCCCATATAATTTTGTCATGTTATTCTTCACGGATTGTTTAGTATTACAACAATATCTATCATCTACGACTCGATCACCACGGTCTTACTTGGGCTATATCATTGATAGCTGCAGGACTAGTATATTGGTTTTTGAGTACTGTTTAATTCGGTATGTCCCTAGATTAGATAATTATTTAGCTCATACTCTAGCATCTATTGCCTTTACTCAGACGACTATTATGTATTCGGACTCAAGTCCACCATGTGAAACTTAATAACATTAATACTTTTTGATATATCATAATTTCAATACGTAGAATCTTTAGTCTGTGCATCGCACTACTAACTGAATTCATAGCATTAACATAGTGTTACTATGTAACCAGCAAATCATTAATTAATTCATTTTTTGATGAGTTAAAGAGAGTCTTCCCTGTGAAACATAACACTTTAAACATGTCTTTAAAAATTGCATTTAGTACCATAAGCACAAATTAAAGAGATAA
This sequence comes from Ipomoea nil, assembly GCF_001879475.1. Taxonomy (NCBI): domain Eukaryota; kingdom Viridiplantae; phylum Streptophyta; class Magnoliopsida; order Solanales; family Convolvulaceae; genus Ipomoea; species Ipomoea nil. The sequence continues at coordinate 2,030,928 of NW_017618198.1, read as the reverse complement.
CTAATTTAACACTTTTTTTGAAAGAACTAATTTAACACTTAGATAACCAAATTTAAACTTGTAAAAACTAAAAAAGATAAACTTAATTTACAATTCAAAACTAAACATGCAATTTTTCCTTTAAAAGCATGAATTGTATTATTCGTACACTTATCAAACCCTTCATAAACAACCGCCAATAACCTTGTGGTGATCTAGAATTGACTCTTTGTGCTTCATTATGTTGAAAAAGCAGGTACGAACATATACTACATTATTCAAATAACAATTATTTTCTTATTACATTAGTAATGATCTACAAGAACATATAAATTTTTTTAAAAAAATATTCTTTTTAGAATCCAAATGAGTATTGATCAAGTGGATGGGCAAACATGGACTAAAGAATAAATTGCTCCACACCGATAACAAAATTCCTGCCCGCACCTACAAATTCAAATGTTGAGATTTGCAATATAATATAATTTAGGCCAAACTAGCATAAATATATGTAGTTGATTAAAATACAAAATAAGAATACACAGTATTTTTCCGGAGAAAATTAAAGATATGTATGTACCTGCAAGAAATGTGCAGACAACCATCTCTCCTTTCAACGTAAATGCTGCAACGTGGGCATCGCCTCCATTGATTTTCCTCAGCTAACTCCATTAACATCACATCTTCTATCCCCCTCTCGGAGTCCTCAATATTCAGCGACTGAAACTCCCGGCAATCCTTTCCGGCGTGCCACGCCACCTTGCACTGCGCACAGAACAATCTCCGGCAGTTGGGACACTCGGAAGCCGTCACCGTCTCGCCCCCATCATCCACCATCATCGCCGAGCAATCCTTGTAAGGACAGTAAAACTTCTGCGAAGCAAGTATCATCGATTCGCACACCGCACTCTCCCAGCGATCCAACACTTGCCTGGGAATGATCGAACGACAGTGTTGCGGTTCGATGATTCCCTTGCAGGAGACGTCGGGGCACTTAACGCCACCACTCACGTTTTCCTGAATCTTAGCGGCGACATGCCTGCCGATGCAGGCGGAGCAGTATGAATGTGTGCATGAATCGCATCTTCTGAACATCTCGTTTTCCGTCTTGGTGTCCATGCAGATTTCGCACAACTCTCCGGCATGCCTCCTAGGTGTTTGTGTTTTTGCGCCTGACGCTCCCATTTCCCTTTCCTCTGTTGCACATTTCTCATATGAAATAGGAAAACATGGCATCATGTTTATAATATAGTCTAAAATGCAGGTAAAAACATTCTCTAATTCCTCAATAGACATTTCAAAAGTTGTATCGAATTGAAGGGGATCCGGATTCCATACTACAATGTATAATGAAGCCTCTATTTAATATAGTGGAGGGAGAAAATGAGACTCCTACTTCATTTCAAACTCCTTGGTATTTATCCAAAATAAATAAATAAATATTTAGGATAAATACCAAGAATTAGGAGCGTTATGCCCTAGATCTGTGTCCACCATATGCATGACGGACACGTTGTACATTCATAATTTTTATAGTGTAGATTCATAATTTTTATAATGTAGATTTATAAAATTTATAATGTAGATTCATAATTTCTATACTACAAATTCATAATTTCTGTACTGCAGATTCATATTTTGATAACTATGTGTTCATAATTTGATAATTATACAGTTTAGAAATTATGAATCTACAGTACAGAAATTATGAATCTACAGTTTAGAAATTATGAATCTACAGTATAGAAATTATGAATTTACAATATAGAAATTATGAATATACAGTGTGTCCGCCATGCACATGATGGATACGGGTCCATAGCATAATTTGCCCAAGAATTATCCAACGAACAAATCTTGCCATAGGTTCATGGTTCTATTATTATATTTGAATTTGTTGATGCGCTAATTACGTTATTAAAAATTTAATTTTTAAATTTATTTTAATAATTTTAAATAAAACAATTTCACTCTTCTCCTGCCTTTGTCTACATTGGAGACGAAGAAGAGGTCTTCATCCCCCATTGGAGACGTACGTAGAAATGGTCTTTCAATCTCCCGGGAAAGGCGAGGAAGGGTTTTAGTTTTTTTCTTTTTTTAGTTTTTTTTTTTTTAAATTTTATTTACAAATATTAAAATGAATTTAAAAATTATTTTTTTTAATAATGTAATCACCACATCAACAAATACCGGATAAATATGTTATTTTAAGCTCAATTGCATGAATTTGCATTATTTTGGAATCTAATTACAATTTATTTGAGTTGTGTGGTTCTATTATATTGCAATTTTACTTGTAGTTTGATTGCATATTTGACCTTTATTCTAAACCTAATGACGGTAAATATGTTACCGGTAACAGTAATATTAGAATAAAGCTGTGTGAAAGAGTGACAATAGTTGTATTGCCTTAGTGTCTTAGTATAGAAAATAGTCAACGTCCCCCTCCAAGCTGAGGGGAGTCCCTACTTATACAAAAGCCGCTAACGGTAACGATATGAGGCATAAATGGGGAACTAAGCCTTTAATTCTCTCTCATCAATGGTGACATTAATGATGGCCAACAGGCAAAACTCCAACGGGCAGAATTGCAACGACTGTCACCTTTACTGCTATTGAAGTCACCATTGAAGCCATCATTAATGTCACCATTGATGAGAGAGAATTAAAGGCTTAGCTCCCCATTTATGCCTCATGTTGTTACCGTTAGCAGCTTTTGTATAAGTCGGGACTCCCCTCAGCTTGGAGGGGACGTTGACTATTTTCTATACTAAGACACTAAGGCAATACAACTATTGTCACTCTTTCACAAAACCGTTATCCTAATAATATATTTCTGGTAACATATTTACCGTCACCTAATATTCAACGTCAAGCTCGGTTTGTATATAGGGTTGTTTGAAGGCACGAGTTGATGTTTTAGTAAGTTTACCAATTAATAAATTTATAATTCAATAACTAGATATAAAAATTTTCCTTTAAAAAACTGAATTGTATTATTAGTACACATTACTAATATAATAATTGTAGAAATTCTGGTGAAATAACATCTGACCTAGTAGTAATGGTCTTCAAAAGCATTAATAATTTAATTCGTTTTGCAATCCAAATGAGCCTTGAGTAGGTCTATGGGCAATCGTGATCAGAATCAGGAGTATATTTTGCTAATTTGCTCTATATATATATAAAATCTAATTTATATGAGAACATGTCATAATTACGTCAGAATGTTGAACTAAATGAATGCACAGCAATTACGTACTAGCTAGCTTCTTTAAAGATTGCCTAAAATAATTGTGGTGTATTGATAAAGTAGTTACGATGCATTCATGGAGTAATTCATATATTCTCATTTAAGACATGATTTTCATGGAAGTCAGACCTTCTATACATATACTTGCAAGAAATGTGATTACAACCATCATTCTTTTCAACGTAAAACCTGCAACGTGGGCATCGCCTCCATTGTTTATCCTTAGTCAACTCCATTAACATCACGTCTTCTTTCCCCTCTCGTCCTCATTCAGCAACTGAAACTCCCGGCAATCTATTCTGGCGTGCCACGCCACCTCCTTGCACTGCGCACATACACACTACAAGAAAAATGCACATAGACAACACTAGAAAGATAACAGTTTTTAAGAAAAGTGTTGTCTTTTGTATAAAAGACAACAGTTTGGTCCAAAACCGTTGTCTTTGATGCAGCACTTTTGTCAAAGACAACGGTTTTTACTTAACCGTTGTTATAAGTGTGTTGTCTTTGTGCATTTTGTGAAAAGACAACACCACAACAACAACGGTTTTTTAAAACCGTTGTCTATGTGCGTTTTTTTTTTTTAAAAAGACAACGGTTTTTTTAACCGTTGTCGTTGGTGTGTTGTCTTTAAGCTCACTAGAATACACAACACTAGAAAGACAACGGTTTTTAAAACCGTTGTCTTTGTGCGTTCTTTTTTTTTTTTTTTAAAGACAACGGTTTTATTTAACCGTTGTCGTTGGTGTGTTGTCTTTAAGCGCACTAGAATACACAACACTACAAAGACAACGGTTTTTTAAAACCGTTGTCTTTGCGGATTATTATTTTATAAAAGACAACGGTTTTATTTAACCGTTATCATTTATGTGTTGTCTTTAATAGCACTTGAATACACGACACTACAATGATAACCGTTGTCGTTGCGCGTTCTTTATTTGTTTAAGACAACGGTTTTATTTAACCGTTGTTATTGGTATGTTGTCTTTAAGCGTATTTGAATACACAACACTACAAAGACAACGGTTATAAAAAACCGTTGTCTTTGCGCATCATTATTTTATAAAATGAAAACAAGGATGTTAACAACAAGAGTTGAACCTATGACCTCAAACATAACAAATAAGGTTTAACCAACTAAGCAACACAAACTTTTATGTACTAAAGTGCAACATCTGATATATAACTGGGTTGCTTCTGTGTAAACCAAGACAACAATTTTATAAAGTAAGTTAAAGATGCCTCTAGGAAGAATTAAACACAAGACTTTTAACATAATTTAACATAACAAACAAAGCTAAACCCACCAAGCCACACCAACCCTTATTTATTTAAGTGCAACATTTAAGATATAACGAGTTTGGTTCTGTGTTGTCTCTGAGAACCAAGACAACGATTGTATAAAATATAGGTTAAAATGCCACCAAGAAAGATAAAACCCAAAACCTCTAACATATCAAACAAAGCTAAACCCACGAAGGCACACTTACTTTTGATTACTAAAGTGTTACACCCTATCTTTTACCTATAATTTGGACCTTCATTGTTTTTGTTACGAGATGAAAATAGATGTTTAGAAGATCTAGAACAAAAATAAAAATGTAATTAAATTTTTTTTGTCCAAATATAATGATATACTACTACATAAATGATATACTACGTCATTTAATAGAAGACGGTTTTTTAAATAACCGACTTATGTTATATGTTGTTATACTACGGCACATAATAGATAACGGTTTTCTAAATAACCGTCTTCTATTATATACTATGTCACTTAATACACATCGATTTTTATATAACCGCCTTCTGTTATTATTTACGATGTTATATTAAATAACGTCACTATATATTTTGGTACAGACAATAAATTTTTTTTTTGTAATATTTGCTGACGAAATATAATTTTTTGGTCAGTAAAGATATAGAATCAATAAAGTTTTATAATAAACGTCCCTAAATGTTTTATTTTAAAATTTAATTTTAACATAAAACGTCAGAAAAGTAAAAATATTTTACAAGAAAGATTTTTATCATTTGTCACTATTAAAAAGTAATATCTTCATAAAATAAAAAATATATCCCTAAGATGGCGCCATACCCAAATTTTGGCCTCAAAATTTTCACTAAGTGGCGCCTTCTCCCTAAACCTCCTCCCTCCTTAGTCCTTACGACTTATTCCTTCATCGGAGATTCAAGCTTATAGCCGGCAAGCATCACCTCAAACAGACGACGTTCCTCCTTTCTTCAGCCAAATTTATAGATCTGCTGGCAGCCTCTCTTCAAATCTGAGACCTTAGCCATTTCCGCCCGCCACCAATAGATCTGAAACCACAGCCGACACCGACGCCCTTCCTCCGCCGTAGCTGCCATCCGACGCCACCGCTGCCTTTCCTCCACCGACGCTGCCTCACTCGCGACCTCTACGTACCGACGCCAAACGCCACAACCATCCCCGAAGCCGCCATCCTTCACAACTGGTAAGTTTATTTATTTATTTTATATTTAATTTATTTCAATTTTTTGTTGATTTATTTCAAATATTATTGTTATTGTGATATTTTAAGAAATTTATTTTGAATTTTTGGATATATGTTTTGTACTGCATCAGTGCGTGCGCCTATGTGTTTGTATTTGAGTTTTTGGAGAAGGGATTGCCATTAGATACAAGGCCATATATTCTGTGTGTATCCTTGAATGCATGTTTTATTTATGTATGTGTATATGGTGGTGGTTTTGTTTTGTAATCTTAACTGTAGAAGTAAATTGTATTTGTTGCATACTTGTAGTGGCTACTTGTGGTTTCCAATAGATTTTTTTTAGTAAAATTTGTTAAATGCTGCAGATATATGATTGTTTTTCATATTTAATACTTTTTAGGTGGAAAACAATCCATATGACCCAAAGTTCACTCTTTAGAAGCAGAATTTCCAACCTTTCTTTAAGCAATGCCCATGTCTGATACACTTGCTTAATTCTAACCAAGTGTTCACCTCTGCTTTCAGTATTTCCACAGCAGGCATAGAAAGGCATATATCTCTTTGAGAATGTGTAAGTATTCAGTGGTAGAGTGCCAAACTTTTTCGACAGAGGTTATGGTAACAGTGTGCAATCTTTACTAGCTGTTATCAAACTCAGACCTTTGATAACTGTGCATTCCTCCTGACATCCACATTCCTGCTTTCATATTTTGTATTTCATATTAGTTCAAAAGAGTGCATATGAACTTTTAAATGAAAATTATGATCAAATGAATGACCTTGTGATCTTACTAATAAATTGCATGCCTTTTCTTTGCTCGTAATTTTGAATAGATAGAACAGAGTTACATCAACAGCATAGTTCACATTTTTGCAGAGAATTGACGGGAACAATTCTGTTGAGAAGAACTTTATTTCTTCAAAACTAATCACATTCATTAATGTTGTGTGCTTAGCTTTCTTGTGGAACTGCAGAAAGAACTGCTTCTCTCATATTGATGCCATAACAATTCAATCTCTCCTTTTGTGTTACAGCGTTAATGTGTTTGAAGGGGAAAGGGAAGAGTGGATGATGATGACAGGAATGCACACTGTTGTTGACATCTGTTGTGTGGGCTGCTGCAGTTGGCTTGGCTGGAAATATGTGAGTTTCTCATTCGTCACGTGACACACTTGAATCACCTATTGTTACACATGCTTCTGACATGGTTTCTCCAATAGTTTGTGGTGATAAGTTTGTGTTAATAACTCTAGGAATCTGCTGAGGACAAAAGCCAGAAATACAAGGAAGGGAAATTCATCCTGGAAAGGTATGTATTGCACTGATCGATACCTTTGGAATTCTCCTTTCCTTGTGCTTATATACCATACCAGATCAAGCTCTTTCTCCCACAATATGCTAGTTTCAATGCTCAATGGAACTCAATGCCCATTCTTTTCCTTAATCACCTAAGAGATATTTCAGGCTCAACTGGATCAGAAAACTTCAAATAAGAACTTCAATGAAGTGTTATACATGTTCATCACTAGTCCAAACTATTTATACGTTAGCAACTTAAAGAATGTCAAGTGATTGTAATGTTTTATTTCCACTCGATATTTCATATTTAGGTAATTGTGCCCATGAAATCATCATGGTGAGTTCTGAATGGTGTGGGATAAATGCTTTTTTTTTTTTTTAAAAGGCAGTGTGCCAGAGTGGTCCAACTGAATATTTCATTAGTATTGATAACTAACATGCATAACCAGGAGAATTCCCTTAGCACACTGCTTTAGAAATGTGAAATGTGATAGTTGGATAAATCATTTTCTTTTGTTTTCTACTCAGTGTGGTCCAGCTGAATCTTTTATTAGTAGTGGTAACTAACATGCATAACCAAGAGGCATCCCTTAATAAAAATGTGATAGTTTATGATGGTGAAAAATTATCTTGATTATTACCATATGGATGGACACCGTAATTCAAGCTAAGCAGATGAATTTTATACACACATTGTTGAGAGTGTGACCATTGTTCAGAGAAGATTTACTATTATGTTTTAATGTGGCATTGCATATAGTCTATCTTCTTCTTATAAAAAAAAAAACAATAGACTATCCTTTCTAAGACTTCTACAAATTAGAAAATATGAAGTACTATTAAACACAACAATTATTGGCTGTTTACATCTCAATTAATATACTTTGTTTTAGCATAAACATTGTTTACAACATTTCTAAAAAATTTTGTTCTAGTACTGTTAATTGGATTTACCTTTTTATGGTTCCATACACTCACTCATTTGATCACAATGTTGCTTTTTGTTAGCTGAGAGATGTTTAACAAATGGCAAGCACAAAGATGGTGGGCAGATTGTCACTACCATATATGGGTGTAACATCTTGGAAGTTCAATGCTCGTTCGTGCAAATTCGAAGGAGTTGGGATAGCGTAACCGCGGCCAAGTTGGTCTGAGAGCAATGTTAAGTGTGACTGCAATGTTGGGAATATCACTGTGTGTTGTCACATTGTTGGAATGTAAGCCTTCTTGATCTTAATTCTTTGTGTAAACTAAGTTTCATGTTTATGACCATTGAGCTTGCATGTGCGATATAGTTTTAATATGGGAAGAATTACATAACTACATTGCACTAGCAGTAATGATTTTCATGTTTCAAATCAAACAATCACCTAACTTAAAATGGTTTCTTGGGGTGATGGGTGATTATATGATCTTACTGTTGAATTGTGTGCCCTACCTCAACTAAAAGCTTTAAATTGTTAGAGAATTGAGATATTTTTTGCTTTATTTATTATATTTGTTACTGAAGTTCATAAATTTCCAGGAGAGAGAGGGACAACTCTGAAGCTGAAAGAGCTCAGCATATTAAGCAACTTCATGAACTTCAGGAACATATTCAAGAGAAAGAACATCAGTTTATGGAATTGCAGGAACAAGTCAATTCATATGTACCATAATTTCTGAAAATACTTTCACTGCTTTGTAGTATGGTAACATGGAGAAACTGCATTATGGAATGCATTTGATACTTTTATAATTTAAAATATTTAAGTACTTGTGCAACATTAGCTGCTGATTAGAATTTTGCAGCTTGACAAATTGAATATTCTTCAATCTTCAGAACAGAATTGCAAAGGAAACCATTCTTTACAAAGACGAATAGATGAGGGAGGCCCATGCTTGGATGACTCGTCCTCAGGAGATCGATGCCTTGCAACAAGTTGAACAACGTGAGCAAGCTGAACAATATAATCAGCTTTGGCTTGGTTGTCAGAGACAGGTTGCTTAGCATTTTTTTTAAAGTTTTATTTTGAATGACTTAGATTTTTAATGCATCAATAGGGAGTAGGTATGATTTGATCATTAGAATGTTGTGATCATTTAGATTTGGTTTGTGGAATTGTTTTTTGTAGTATTATGACTTGGATGATATATGATTCAATTTGAATTGGTCATGGAAGTATTTAGACTTGTTAATTAGTTTTTTTTGTATTTTGAACCATAGCTTGTGCAAAATTATGTAACTACACTTGGCTATGGTGAATGGATAAATTGATTTTTTATACGATTAAAATTTAAGCAGGTTAAAAACGGTTAAAAACCGTTGAGACAACACCGGTTTCAACAACATTGAATAGACAACGAGTCAAAAACCGTTGTCTTTGAAACAAACGACAACAGTTTAAAACCGTTGTCTATGTTCGTGACTTTTAACAACACCCGTTTCAACAACACTTAATAGACAACGGTTAAAAAACCGTTGTCGTTTATAGAAAAAACAACGGTTAAAAACCGTTGTCTATGTGCGTGACTTTTAACAACACCGGTTTCAACAACACTTAATAGACAACGGTTAAAAAACCGTTGTCTTTTCGAGAAAAGACAACGGTTTAAAACCGTTGTCTATGTGCGTGACTTACAACAACACCAGCTTCAACAACACTTAATAGACAACGGTTAAAAAACCGTTGTTGTTTCTAGAAAAGACAACGGTTAAAAACCGTTGTCTATGCGCGGGACTTACAACAACACCGGCTTCAACAACAGAAATTTTACCCCTACGACAACGGTTATTAACCGTTGTCTATGTGCATTTTTCTTGTAGTGACAGAACAATCTCCTGCACCTCTGGCATTTGGAAACAGGAGAGTACGAGACAACCGGAAGCTATGGCTAACACCACACCTCAGAGAAGTCAACGGCGGGCATCATTAGAAGCTACGTCTAGAATCTAGAATCTGTAAGACATTGTTCAGAGTTTTATTTTTTATTTTTCATCACTTCTGTGTGTAATATGCAGTTAACGGAGTTCGCAATGTATCTTTTTGTTTTCTTGGAATTGATTTTGATTTTTGATGTAATAAAAACGAAACTATTGTGCACTGTACCATCTCACAGAGCATATAATAATATTGTGTGCTGCTCTTTCTACTTTCTGAGAGGGGGCGGTGGGTCTAGGATGACAGATGAATGACGGTGTAGAGGGTAGTGAAGCGACGACGAGGGTGTTTGTGAATGCAGAGTATGCTGGTTTTTTTTTTCCTATTTAATGAACAAAAATACCAGATTCTGGGCTTGGGAGGAGGGTTGTGAATGGGAGAGGATATGGGCTGGGGTTGTGAATGGGAGAGGATATGGTTTTTTTTTTTTTTTTTTGGTTGTAAACTTCCTAAAAGCCTTATTGATAATATGGCCATGCAGTTTATTTTTCTAATAATACACGACTCCCACTATTCCGTCATTTATGTGGATGCGAAAGGGAAGAAATGGAAATCTATGATAATTCGTCAGCACAAACTAAAGAAAAGAAATATGGGAAGATCCCTGTTGATTTGGTAAGCATCCGGCATTATAGGATTTTGGAATATTCTGTAAATGACATTTAAATACAGGGCATGTGTATGTGCATAAATGTGGTTTAGAGGCACGCATTATAGATAGTATGTTGTGTGCAAGCATATGATGAATACCAGTGCATGCAATAACAACAGTAATGTGCTAGTGCAGGGATAAAAATTGTGCAATTATTCAACTACGTAATGCTCCTAAGTATATTTAGCGATCATTATGAAGAAAAAAGGTGTATAAATGTGTGTTGAATTCCAGCGCATGCACTAACTACTTGAAAGTGTAGAGGGTAGTCGCAAACAATGTGCATTTACCAATTGTGAAATGTGCATTACCATGTGTAGCGTGCATTAAGAAAATAAATTGGACTGTGTGAGTCGTCGCGATAGTCCAAGATGCATGATGGATTTAAATTATTAATTATAGTTGTGTTATGTAAACAGAAGGACATGATGGGTACTTTTCTAGATGATTTGAAATAGCATGAGAGGGGAACTACAGTTCCACAGTTGGAGCCGAAAAAATGCAAATGCAATGGAGGGATACAAAAACCAATTTCAATAGCGGGGTTTATGAGATGAGACACATGGAGACATGTATATATAGGAGCAAGTTGTACAAAATGGGAGTGTGGGCTCAGCAAAGGGGATACATCAATAATAGAAGCCCTCATAATGGAATACATGAGTGACATTTTTCTTAGTGAGTGTAATGAGCATCATGCACAAAACCTGGCAAGCTCACCCCTATTCCATCATACTGAAGCATTCTCGCAGGAGATGTAGGTTATGGGACCAAATGTGTGAAGAGGATGGTTTTGATTATGTACGTGAGATTCAAGTGAATGTAGTAATTAAAAACTTTTTGGACTACTATTACTCTTTGTTAGTGTCATGACTTACGTAGAAAACCATGCGAATACTAATTTTTTGAGGTTTACTACTTTTGAGAAGATCAGTCTGTATCAGTATGAATATTCAACTTGTTTATTTTAGGAAAGTGCAAGTATTTGGAAAAATGGGGTGGTTTCCTCCTGCATGTAAGTCTCAGTAGTTGTGCATCAAAGTTCTTGACTAGTGTGCAAGTATGCAGATTCATGGATTGTATTAATGCGTTTAGTTTATTTCTGAAAACCAGAATACCATAATAATTTCAGAGATAAGGTTTTTATTTTTTACGATACATGTAATCATATTGTTTTAATCATACTGTGCACCCGTGTGATTTGCGATGGTGCACAGTACCTGGAGGTCACATGTCACATGCAGGTTGTGCACCAGAATGTTTCATCAATGTGTAAGCTAAGGAAGGACCTAAATCAATTAATGGAAGGAAACATCACCTTAAACTGTTCTTTTAATAAAAAGAAACAAAATGTGCAACAGTAATTGTGCAAGGAAAATCGAAACAAAATGAGAACAGTAAAAATGCATTGAAAACTGAAACAAAATGACATAGTGATTAAACAAAAATAAAAAACTAGCGCAACGGGCAGGTACGACTGTTATGGCCATACTCTTCACATGTCTGACATTGTCATTGACGCCGTTTGAACTTCTCAATGGCTAACTCCCTAATGCTTTTGAGCCGTTTGCCACAACCTTTGTCATTAGAGTGAGCAGGAGGACGAGTGGCAACTTCGTCTACAGCCAAGCCCTCTAAGACATAGATGCACAATTACTAAAGCCAATAATGCACAGGCCGAAAAAAAAAAAAAAAAAAAAAAAAACATGCAAGACATGATGTAAAACCAACAAAAGAAAGAGATGGAAATTAGCTATATATCTAAAACCGTAGATTAGCTATATATCTAAATGAGAATAAGAAACGAAAAAAAAAAAAACCAAAACAAAACACACCATCACACCCAAAAAAAAAAATAATAACAGACATAGTTTATATATATATATATATATATATATATATATATATATATATATATATATATATATATATATATATATATATATATATATATATATATATATATATATGAAACCCACAATCCCAACAAACAAACAAAATGAAGACAATGAATAGATTTAAAAACAATACACAACACTACAAGACGAATGAATTGAAGCCAGCGAAATACAAATGCACAAAAAAAAAAAAAAAAAGCTGCAAAATACTTATATATTAAAACAAACGAAAAATACAAACCTGGAGAATCCCGAGCACAAATAATGAAGCACGAATAAATAAAAGAGTCTGTAATCTTCGCAAAAACACAAACAAAGAATATGAAAATGAGGCAGTATATAAAGATGAATGAAGAATATCTTTAATTACCAAATTTAATATCCCTAAAATTATGACAAATCAGCCAAAAAAAAAAAACAAAAAACAAAAATACAAACACGAATGAGCCCCTAGATCAAGATGGCGTGCAAAAAAAGAAAAAAATAAATCCAAAAATAAACTAAAAGACAAGAGTTATATATATATATATATATATATATATATATATATATATATATATATATATATATATATATATATATATAAACTCTCAAAAGAGTATTAGAAAGAAAAATATATATATTAATATATCTAAAAACATAATAAGTTTTAATCCAGGTTATACCCTTGGTTTATGTCCGTTTTTGCTGTTAATTTTTTTTTTGTACCTTATGCTATAAAAGTTGTACTACATAATTTTTTGAACAAAGATATCCCTGCTGTTATAACTTTTGTTATCTTTCCACATTATTATTACCATGTACATGCATACACAATAGTTTTTCTTACATCTTTCAATGGTAAGTTTGAATTCATTTAGGTTTTAATTAAAATTTTACCATAGTTATATTTAGTAATTTAATATGAATATGAATTATACAAGTATATATATATACACTATTATTTTTAAAAAATTAATATAACTAAGATTTTTATATTTAATTTTAATATTAGGTATATATTTGCGCATATAAAATATACGGTAAGCATTTGAGGAGAGCAATTCACGGTGAAGACATGGTTGAGTGGGGACACGTGCAAGCATTGCAATGTTGAAGAGAAAACCGGTGGTCTGAAGTATTCAAGCTGATGAAGTTGAGCCACATATATATTTTAATCATTTTCTAACACCCAGACAAGACAGAACACTCAGTCGCCGATCGACTATCTCAGTATCTGGCAATGGCAGCAGAGAACGTCCGTGCGGATATATCCGGCCTCCCCGAGAATTGCATAGCCAACGTGCTGTCGCTGACGACCCCTAAGGACGCCTGTCGTTTGTCGCTTGTGGCATCTAAGTTCCATTCCGCGGCACATTTCGACGGCGTCTGGGAACGGTTCGTGCCTCGGGACCTCGTTTCTCGGGCGGCCAACACCCGTGATTTGTTAGCCTTCACTTCCAAGAAGGACCTCTACTTTCACCTATGCGATCATGACACCATTATCGACGACGGAACTAAGGTAATTCATACTTCAATTCGATCTCCAGCTTATATGCATTAGTTTCGATCTTACGGTTTTTATTGAAGACTGATGATTCGAAATCAAATTCGTACAAATCATATGATTCTGATATACTCCTACAATCAGAAAAACCATTTCACAGATTAAATTTATTGTTTTTTTTTTTATTTTTTTGATTAAGCAGAGTTTTGCACTAGAGGAAGGGAGTGGAAAGATAAGCTACATGTTTTCTGCAAGGTCACTGGAAATTGCTTGGGGCAACGATACCAGATATTGGCGGTGGTTTTCTTTTGACAAATCACAGTTTAATATTCACCTATCAAGGTAGCAATGATTGAAAAAGAATACTTTTTATCTATCTTCTGTTGGAAAAATAGGCTAATAAAGTGAAAAATAAATCATATATAGTGTTGAGCATATAGCCATTAATGTGCAATCCAACTATCAGCTTAAGCTTTTAGTTGAGATGGTGCACATGCTTCAATTAAGCAAACTCGAGCAGGGATCCTCAGGGTGCTGGTTTTGTATTTGGTTGTTTCCTTTTCCTTTCAGGTTCTCTGAAGCTGCGGATCTATGTAATGCATGTTGGCTCGAGATTCGCCTGAAGATCAGTACAAAGATGCTGTCTCCGGGCACGAACTATGCAGCATATCTTGTGTTCATATTGATATCAAACCTCTCTCAACAACAGCCTGTTGATGCAAGTTATGAACTCCAGCCTGTTGATGCTTCAGTTAGGATTGGCGAGCAGGAGGGTGCAACCAGGAGTGTTTATCTGTGTTCTAGAGGAATACTGACGACTCCAAGTTTCATCGTTAGTAAGGATCAGCTTGGAGTGCGGTATGGGCAATTATGTTTCAGGCCAGGTGAGCATTATGAGGCAGGTGGTTGTGAATATCCAAAGATAAGAGATGATACATGGATGGAAGTTGAACTAGGAGAGATCTTTATTAGAGGTGGTGTAGAAGAAGATGAGTGGGTAGACATTAGTTTGAAGGAAGTGACGGGAGGGCTTTGGAAGGACATCCTGGTGCTAGGGATTGAGATCAGGCCAAATTGATCACTTGGAGGAGAGGAATTAATATTTATTTTTCTTGTTATTTTATTATTATACAGATTCTATAGTTTATGATCAGTAGTTACGTTGATAATCACCGTAGAAATTAATTAGCTTGCACTTGTCTCCATCTTTTTATGAAATAATTTACTATTTGTTCTTGATGAAGGAACCAGCTGAGAGTAAAGGCTGCTGCTTTCAACTTAACATTTCAAAGTATGTTGTGTCTATTTCATATTGGTTCTCTTGAGTGATAATGTGGTTGTTTTATACTTTTATTCAGAGTTAATACCATATAAGGTCCTCCGAGTATACTGATTTTGTCACGTTTAGTCCTAAATTTTCAAATTGACCATCTGTGGTCCTTCGACTTTCAAATTTAACCATTCGTGGTCCAAGTTAACCACCCATGGTCCTTAAACTATTATATAGGGAAGAGTTCATGTGCGGGTATAGCTTCTCGTGCGGTTGTGCGGGTGATTAATGTGCGTGAGTTTTGTACTTAGTGTGCGTGAGTATTGCGCTTAAAGTGTGTGAGGTTTTGCGCCACGAGTACCAGCGCCGAAGATCGCAGGGCCTCTGCTTCCACTGCGATGAACCGTGAGCTCTAACGCACAACTGCCGCCACCTCTTTTTGTTGGTGATCGACTACAGCGCAGCTCCGGCGATCGACGAAGGCACAGCTCCTCCTCCGGGGGAAGGCGCGTACATTCTCGATCACGAGGTGGAGAATCCGGAGATTTCCTTGCACGCGATCTCGGGCACAGGGAGTGGGAATACTATGCGGGTGAACCTACGTTTAAATAATGCTCCAATCACAGTCCTAATTGACTCTGGCAGCACACACAGTTTTGTGGACTCTCACACAGCAAATAAATTTGGCTTGCCAATTCGAGGGTGCCCGTATTTACAAGTAGCGGTCGCAAACGGAGAACGAATTACTGGGTTTGGCATTTGCAACGACGTTTCGCTTCAGAAAGACAACCATTATTTCCCTGTTAATTTATTTGCTATTCCCTTAGTAGGCTTTGAAATTGTATTAGGCGTAAATTGGTTACGCACGTTAGGTGCGATTCTTTGGGATTTTACCGTGCTTACCATGACATTTACGTATGGCGGCCAGCCCGTAACGTGGCAAGTGGAACTTGTTCCCCCCCGACCATTTGCTTAATGCCATACGGCTCCAAGATAGCATTAATGATGCTTTGGAGTACATTCTGACCGACTATTCTGACCTTTTTCAGGAGCCTACGGCACTGCCGCCTACTCGTCAGTGCAATCATCGCATTACATTAGTCACAGGCGCGGACCCGGTGGCCGTTCGACCCTACCGCTACCCCCATGCACAGAAGGATGAAATTGAACGTCAATGTCGTTCCATGTTGGAGCTAGGCATTATTCGGCCTGGTGATTCGCCATACTCTTCCCCGGTGTTGTTGGTGCTTAAACAAGATCGACCATGACGATTTTGTATTGACTATAGGGAATTAAACGCTAAAACTATAAAAGACAAGTTCCCGATCCCGGTGACCGACGAACTTCTAGATGAATTACATGGGACACGCTTCTTTACAAAATTGGACTTACGGTTTGGATATCATCAAATTCGCATGCACCCGGGAGATGTTGAAAAAAAGGGCTTTCCGGACACACCATGGCCATTTTGAGTTCTTGGTGATGCCTTTTGGCCTCTGCAATGCGCCATCAACGTTCCAGAGATTGGTACATACTACTTGTAATTGATACTTTGAATTTTGAATATATACAATTCAAGTTTTTCGCGTTTACACCTTTTATCTTACACCAAATTGGTTATGGTTATTAACAAGCTCTAACAACCTATCTCTCCTTACTTTATCGGTAATCAAAACAGGCTATTCTATTACTTCCCTAGATAATTAACAACCCTAAGCAAGCTCTTAGGATTTAATTAACTATCAGTATTAAGTAGACCTGACAATTATGGACACGACCCGTTAACACGATACGAAACCGAACACGAAAGTAACGGGTTAGTGTTTAGCCTTAACGTGTCCCGGGTCATTAACGGGTTGACCCGTTAAGGACCCATTATGTTTCGTGTCTTAACGGGTTAACTCGTTAAACCTATTAAGAACCCGTTTAACCCTTTACTATTATCGTGTTAACCCGTTAACACGCGTTTACCAAACATGTTTATAACCCGTTAAGAATCATTGTCATTTAGGTAAGAACCATTGTCATTATTGAGATTACAAAAGATATTATGAACATGACTAAGGATGAAATTACTACATTAGGCCAAGATCCTACACCAATTAATTGATGTTCGTCAATTTGAAATTTGAATTTTTATTGTGTTCAATTTTATTATAAAAACTTGTATAGACTCCTTTAATTATGATTTTTGAATGTTATTTTATCTTTTTATGAATGTTATGAATTGAATATTTTTAGTTTGTTTGATGAATTGAACGGTAGTTTTTATTTATTTATATTTTTTTATAGAACTTAACTTTAAATTTTAGTTTTTTAAATATATTAATAGAGATAACGAGTTTAAACGGGTTTCATGTCAAATCGTGTTGACACGACTTGAAACCTGTAAACAAAACGTGTTTATCGTGTCAACCCGTTAACAAATCGTGTTCGTGTTCGTGTTAAAAATTTGAACCCGTTAACCTTAACGTGTCGTGTCCATGTTTAGCCTTATCGTGTTCGTGTCGTTATCGTGTCGACCCGTTAACGGACCCGTATACACGAATTGCCAGGTCTAGTATTAAGAATTAGAAAGACTACCAATTCTAGCCAACAAACTCGCAAGTTCAGTCCATTTAGACTAGATTATACATCTCCATAGCATAGTTGATATTGAAAATCTCTTTTATAATCAACTATGTTATTTTACCACTAAGGTTTAGAACACTTAAACAATTACGGATTCAAGAATTCAAAATGGCAATTTACTGGATTGAAAATTGAACTACGAATCCTTTTTGTACAATTAATCAAAGCAGTAATATCAAGATAATAGAATACATATAAATAGCGTAGCATAAAAGAAAATCAAATTAGATCTCACAATTCTTGAAGAACCAAAACTTTAATTATTCTTGAGTTGGAAAATAAACTTAGCAGAACATCATAATCAAATGTTTACACTTTACAGAGAAATAAAATTGTTCTAAAAAAAACTGACTATGTTCTATTGAAAATTCAGCCCTATTTTACTAGTCTAGGCTCCTAAAAACACCCCTAATTTTCCTAACATTCACAAATTAAATTCATCTACTCAACCTCACAAAATTTAAAAAATAAATAATCTATATTTTTCTAACCAGAGAAATTAACATAAATAATCTCCCCCTCCTCCAAAACAAATGTGAAATACAAATATTTATTCAAATCTCAATGCATAAATATTCAAATTTAGTATAAACTAACTTATCACATGCCAAATGTGAAATTACATTTACATGTTTTATCATTAGTTATCTTCTAAAAATGTACTTATACTTACTTGTTTGAGTTTTTTTTTTTTTTTTTGGCTATTATAATACTGTGATCTTGATTTTAGGTGTCAATATGATAATTCTTGGTATGTTGTTGATTCCTTTAAAAAGGGGATCTAACATTTTTTTCTGTGCAAGCTTTGTCTCTCCCAATTCAAGTTTTCTCAAAACAAATGAGTATCATTGTATAAATGTTAAAAAGGATGAAGTTTCGTGAGATAGAGCTCATTTAAAATAATAGAAAGGCAAAAAAATTACCTCCTGTTTGTTGATCTTTCTCTTGTGTTTCAGTGTAAATGTGGGGTTTCACTATGAAACATATAGTATTTATAGCTAGCATCTCACGAAAATTCAGTTTTAAAAATATGTAATAATTATATTTTAGCATGTTTGCTTGTGCATAGGTAAATATTGCATACCTTTATTAGTTAAACAGTACTCCGTAATAACTAGCATTGAAAAATGGAAAAGATGTAAATATTTTTTGGTAAGATATTCTAAAATCTTGGGCACTCATGCAATAAATTGTGAGTCAAAAAAATAATTCCAAATTATATTCTAAAATTTTGGGCGGGAGAATAGAGCTTGATCTGTTTGGCTTATATATATACTAGTAGTTGTACCCGTGCGATGCACGAACATATGATATAGAACAAAGATTAACAGTAGTGAAAAAAAAAGAGTATAATAGTATATGAATTAATTATTAAAAAACGATTAACATTGCAATTGTATTAACACATTATTGAAAACATCTTTGTATACGACATTACAGATCGTACATTATCCCCACATAAAAAAAATATGTATCTATTATTATCTAATATATAATATAATATGTTAATATTTTCACAATAACATATGTTAATATTTTCGTTATATCCTGTGGAATCGTGTGCACAATTGATATATGATATGATAGGATAGAATTAAGATTTTTAGAAATTCTCACCAGTACAAAAAAATCAAAAAAATCGAAGAATACGCTTCCAAAGTTTAAAGTTTGGACGCGTAATGTGAGAAGCGGTGACGTTTTTTAATTAAAATGTCAATATATAATTAATTTTTTTAAATTTTTTTAATATAAAATAATGGACCGCCTGCACGATATGCTATTGTATGTTACTAGTCTGATATCTGCAAAATTCTAGCTTTTAATCTACTTCAACTCAAAATTGTTTGTATGGTGATTTCCAAATAAATATTTGTAACCTGTACACATACTATATAATAGTAGGTGAGAATTATTAAAATTTACATTTTTTGGTTTAAAGGTATTTTAAAATTTAAAATATGATATATATATATATATATATATATATATATATATATATATATATTAAAATGTAATTTTTGAAAGATATAGTAGTTTAGAAATAGGGTGGGCGCGTGCACAGCAACTGCACTGATGCGGTGGCTCCTATAAATAATATAATCCCGCTCCTGCCTCCTGACACGTCTCTCTTTCACTCTTACCTTCTTTCCTTCTCATCGTCTTCCTCTTGTAATGGAAAAACCAGCGTTGAATGAGAGCTGCATTGCAGCTATACTATGCTTTACCACTCCGAAAATCACAAGTCTCTAGGTGTAGTGTCCAAAATGTTTCTCTTCGCAGCCAAATCAGACACTGTATGGAACGTGTTCTTGCCATCGAATTACAGAGACTTGATTCGCCCAAGTTCCAAATGAGGAAGAACTTTTGCGTATTCCAAAGAAATCTTTGTATTGTATCTTTGCGAGAATGTGATTCCTATAGATGATCACGGACATGTACGCTTTTGTTTCTTGTGAGTTCTAAATGCATTCTACATTGAATTGAATCGTCTTATTGCAACTATCAATTCTGATCTTCTAAAAATTTGGGCGGGGGAATAGAGTTTGATCTGTTTGGCTTATATATATACTAGTAGTTGTACCCGTCCGGTGCACGAACATATGATATAGAACAAAGATTAACAGTAGTGAAAAAAGAGAGTATAATAGTATATGAATTAATTATTGAAAAACGATTTAACATTGCAATTGTATAACACATTATTGAAAACATCTTTGTATACGACATTATAGATGGTACATTATCCCCACATATAAAAAAAATATGTATCTATTATTATCTAATATATAATAAAATATGTTAATATTTTCAATCGTTATCATGTGGAATCGTGTGCACAAATGATATATGATATGATAGGATAGAATTAAGATTTTTAGAAATTCTCACCAGTACAAAAAAATCAAAAAAATCGAAGAATACGCTTCCAAAGTTTAAACTTTGAACGCGTAATGTGAGAAGCGGTGACGATTTTTAATTAAAATGTCACTATATAATTAATTTTTTTAATTTTTTTAATATAAAATAATGGACCGCCTGCACGATATGCTATTGTATGTTACTAGTCTGATATCTGCAAAATTCTAGCTTTTAATCTACTTCAACTCAAAATTGTTTGGTGTTTTCTAAAGAAATATTTGTAACCTGCACACATACTATATAATAGTAGGTGAGAATTATTAAAATTTACATTTTTTGGTTTAAAGGTATTTTAAAATTTGAAATATGATATTTATATATTTTTTTAAATGTAATTTTTGAAAGATATAGTAGTTTAGAAATAAGGTGGGCGCGTGCACAGCAACTGCACTAATGCGAAGGCTCCTATAAATAATAGAATCCTGCTCCTGCCTTCTGACACGTCTCTCTTTCGCTCTTACCTTCTTTCCTTCTCACCGTCTTCCTCTTGTAATGGCAAAACCAGCGTTGAATAAGAGCTGCATTACAGCTATACTATGCATTACCACTCCGAAAATCACAAGTTCTCTAGGTGTAGTGTCCAAAATGTTCCTCTCCGCAGCCACATCAGACACTGTATGGAACGTGTTCTTGCCATCGAATTAGAGAGACTTGATTCGCCAAGTTCCAAATGAGGAAGAACTTTTGCGTATTCCAAAGAAATCTTTGTATCTGTATCTTTGCGAGAATGTGATTCCTATAGATAATCACGGACAGGTACGCTTTTGTTTCTTGTGAGTTCTAAATGCATGCTACGTTGAATTGAATCGTATTTACATTCTTTCATATGCTTTTCAGTAAATAAGACATTTACCGGTCGAGTTCTAGGGTTTTGTTTCGAGTTCTAGGGTTTGTAATTGAATCATATCGTTAGTTTATCCCTATTCTTTACGTTCTTTCAGACGTTTATTCTGTGATGTGGTATTCTTTCATATGCTTTTCAAGACATTTACCGAGTTCTAGGGTTTTGCTTCTTGTGTGTTCTAGGGTTTGTAATTGTATTGTTAGTTTATCCCTGCCTATTCTTTATGTTCTTGGGCCAATCAGAGGTATCAGAGCGTTATTCTTCCAATAATAATGCCAATTTTAATAGGTCTCAGAGTATTATTCTTGGAAGAATAATGTCAATTTTAAACGTTATTAGCGCGTTATTTTTGGGCCAATCAGAGGTATCAGAGCGTTATTCTCTCAAGTAGTCACAATCGAGGGGCAAAAACATCTGCTATACTAGGTCGCCATCGACTGCTGATAGGAACTCCCTAGAGACCAACTTAAGGCGACAAACATCCCTAGGAGTAGTGGACCCTAAAATACGAGCAATGCACCCTTCACCCATAGCGGGTAGGCATTTCATTTGAGAAGCAAGATTGGGGAAGAGTACGGCAAATAGACGCCTTATTGATCTTCAAAATAAAATGAGCACAGTTTAGTCTAGGACTGTGCATTCGGACAGATCGGACGGATCGGATGGCGGTTAGGGTCCTCCGATCGGATTTCGGATATGTATTTTGATTACCTTATCCGTTTAAATTTGTTGACGTATCCGGTCGGTTATAACGTTGTTCGGATTGGATCGGATCGGTCGGATATCCGACAGTATTTCGGTTTTTAGAGAATGTACAAATCAAATAAAAAATTCAAAAATTAAAATCAAAAGCACAATAATATCTAACTGAAAGTCTGAAATATTGAATAAATAAGTAAATAATTGATAGAATGATAGTGTAATAGACTAATACCTGTAATACTAAGTTACTAACTTAGTAATTAGTATTACTAAGTAGTCTATTAACTAACATTAAGAGTCTTAACTCTTAAGTGTCTAAGCCTCCAACGAAAGTAAATAACTAAGAACTGTTACAGACCAAAACTCTACAGAACTAAAATACACAACTGTAAAGGAACTAAGAAGTAACAAATTTACAAAATACACTACTAATTAGTGATTACTGAACAGTCTAAACTCCAAACTGAAGCACCAAAAATACAAAATCAACAAAATCAGCAACTCAGCAACTGCTAGTGTCAACTACTCAACTCCTAGACTTTTAGAATTCAGACAATTAGACCTACTCTTCTTCCTGTGAATTGTGACAAGTTAGTGTAAATAATTAGTACTACACAAGCAAGTAAGCAACTGAGCAAGCATTAGAAAATGAAAAACAGAGAAGGGATTATGTAAATTTTGGCTCAGTAAGCATTTTTTCCATATCATTTGAATTAAGGGCACATTGCTTCAATATAACTTAAGTATAGAGCAACTGACCAACTTAATCCTTTCCTTTTCAGATTAAAGGTGGAAGCTTCATCATTGTCAAATGCCAACTTAAAGGAAACAAACAACATAAAATAGTTCATACATTACTAACCAAATGCCCAAGGTACTTGAGGCAGCAACTTAGTAAAAGTTACCAGGCCTTCATACTTACAGAGTTACAGATGTCCAGTGTAATTGAGTCAAACACAGTGGGCTCAAAAAATACCAAGTGAGATTAGATTGCAATTGAGTTAAACAGTCAATACTGTAAAAGATTGCAATAAAATCAAGTAATGTAAATAATAACATTACAGGAATTGTAGCAAGTGTAGAACCAAGAGACCTCCCACTTTCACCATCATCACTTAACTCTGCAAAATAAACAAAAGTTAAGTGTATTAACAATTTAAGTAATTTAAAATATAAGTATAAAGGAGTATAAAGTTAAAAGTCATACCTTTTTCAAACCTCTCCAACTCTTCCAGATTCTCCTCAATACATAAAGGAGTATTTTGCATTCTAAGCCAATATTGTGTATACACCAATGCTTCCACAATTTTTGGAGTTAAAGAACTCATAAAATGATCCAATACTCTCCCAGAAGTACTGAAGGCAGATTCTGAGGCAACAGTGGAGATTGGAATGGCTAGGACATCCCTAGCAAGCTTAGACAGAACTGGAAACCTAGCAGAGTTGATCTTCCACCATCCAAGTATATCAAAAGATTCATCCTCTTCAACTATTCCCTCACTCAAGTATATATCCAACTTAGTTTGTTTCTTACCCCCAGACTCCAATCTTTGCTTTTTAATTTGGGACTTCAGAAAATGTTGTGGCTTCCCAGCAGAAACAGAAGAGGCAGATGTAGCCTGAACAGAAACAGGCACAGGAGGGACAGAACTCACAGTAGAAGAGGCAGATGTAGAATAATCATCAAATAACTCAGCAAGAGCAGCAACTACTTTGTCATAGAATGGTTTACCCTTTTCCTCACCATACATATGATTAAACTGAGTAGGCATATACTCTAACTTGTCTGTAGGGTCTAGAATGTTTGCAAAAAATATCATTAGATTCATTTTTTCAATATCACCCCAATACTTCTCAAATTTTGCCTTCATATTTTTCCCCATCACACCAACTGCCCCACCAACTTCCACCATGCCTTTCAATAGGTAGTACAGATCAGAAATCTCAGTAAAGAATGTCTTTGATGTGACATATAAAGAACCAGAAATTCTAATGGTCACGTCATAAAAACACTTCAGTAACTGAACCAAACTGCCAACAGATTCCCAGTCCATAAAATCAGGAATTGAATTACCCAAATCAGACTTGAAAGAACAATCTGACTCCAAAGATTCAAACACTTTTTGGTAAGTTAATGCAGACTGCAACATCAAATAGGTAGAGTTCCATCTGGTTGGAACATCTAAACACAAAGAAGACCTTTGTTCAATACTCAACCAATCAGCCAAATCCCTGAACTTCTTGAGTCTAGCATGAGAGTTTCTAACATATCTAACCACCTCTCTAACCTTCTTAACAGAACTATCACAATCTATCAGACCATCTTGAACTACTATGTTTAAGATATGGGCAATACATCTCATGTGAAGATACTTTGCCCTCACAGTAGATGATCCCCAAGACACCAATTTTTTCTTCAGAAACCCCATAGCAGTGTCATTTGATGAGGCATTATCAACAGTCACAGAAAACACATCTCTAAGCCCCCACTCTAGCAAACAATTTTCTAGGGCTTTGGCTAGATATTCACCTTTGTGAGAGGTAACAGGGACAAATGCAAGGATTTTCTTATGAAGCTTCCACTCATAATCAATGAAATGGGCAGTTACTACCATGTAGTTAATTTTTTGGATGGATGTCCAATAATCTGTAGTGATACTAACCCTATGACTGCTTCCCTTTAAAAATGACTTCAATTTTAGTCTCTCATCTTCATAGACAACTAGGATGTCCCTACTTATAGTCCACCTGGATGGAACTATAAACCTAGGGCAAGCAATAGCTATGAACCTCCTGAAACCTATTCCCTCCACAAATCTAAAGAGCAATTCATCTATGATTATCATTTCAACCAAGGCCCTCCTAATTGACTCTTGATTAAATACCCAGGTCCCTATTTCTCCCACAGTAGGCTGACCATCTGTAAGTGATGTAACAGCCTGAAATGTTAACAGCGACTGCCTAGTTTCCTTGGAGTGAGGATTTTTCAAACAGCTAAACATGTGATTTCTTAAGGAAGAAGTCCCATGTTAATCCCATGTTTTTTTGTCTCACAATGATAAATTTTTGCACAATAAATGCATTTGCCTTTTACAACCACATTATTACTGTCCTTTATCTTCTCAAAATGATCCCACATTGGTGATCTGGAATCAACTTGTTTCCTCTTCTTGGCAGGAACAGCAGTAGGAGGTTGCTCATTCTGTTGATGATTCTCAACAGTTTGGGCTTCCACCCCTGAAGGTCCATCAATTGAGGAGTTGGGAGGTTGACTACCAGGTATACTGATATTTTCCATCTTAAAATGGTAAACTATCAGTACACAAAGTAGGATTCATATTCAAGAAGAGGCAGCACATGAAAGCATTTAAGCATTCCAGAATCAGACACATTTTGTGTCATCATTAAACAGGAATGCATAATTAATTAAAGGGCATTATTCCATACAAATATACAAATACAATTAAGGGCATACATCCATAAACAGACAATACAAAGTACAAACTTACAAAGAAATCCAGATTCAGGGATATATTTTAAATATCCAGATGAATCAGAGACTGTTATAACATAAAAACAGCTCATTTCATCAACATCATTATAAGGATTTCTATGGGGCTTCCACCAATTTAAGCCTTTTTTACGGTAAATATGTTACCGGTAATAATAATATTATAATAACGCTATGTGAGAGAGTAACAATAGTTGTATTGCCTTAGTTTCCGTATAGAAAATATTTGGAAAATAAAATCACATATCCTAAATCAAGCAGGATTCTACACCGGATCAAATAAAATTACATATCCTAAATCAAGCAGGATTCTACACAGGATCAAGATAGATTCAGTCTTACTCCCAAGTCAACTCAAACACATCCGTTGACTCAGGAGTAGGTGGGACTGGTGACAGGATAATAGACCCGACCCGGATCACAAGTGGGCATCTGACCCAGCGTCACATGGGAACCCAACGGGCAGAACTCCAACGGTTAGGAATTCCATCAGGTGCCACCTTTACTGTCATTGAAGCCAACATTGAAGCCCTCATTTATGAGAGAGAATTGAAGGCTTAGGCTCCCCATTTATGTCCCATGTTGTTACCGTTAGGACTCTAGTATAAATGGGGTTCTCCTCAGCTAGCAAAGGACTATATTTTCTATACGGAAACTAAGGCAATACAACTATTGTTACTCTCTCACATAGCGTTATTATAATATTATTATTACCGGTAACATATTTACCGTCACCTTTAATAGACATTATAACACTCTAATTTATAAGACTCTTATGTTTGATAACAGTCAGTGCTTCCACCAGAATATATCACACATTATGAAATCAAGATACAATCTGGAACTTCTCAACAGATTGACTTAATCACAGTCCACAGAAATGACAGAATCATAGAAACCCTAATCAAGTATCATAACATCACAAACAAGGGACAAGTGACATACAATCTGGAACTTCACAACATATTGACTTAATCACAGTCCACAGAAACGACAGAATCATAGAAACCCTAATCAAGTATCATAACATCACAAACAAGGGACAAGTGACATACAATCTGGAACTTCTCAACAGATTGACTTAATCACAGTCCACAAAAATGACAGAATCATAGAAACCATAATCAAAGTATCATAACATCACAAACAAGGGACAAGTGACATACAATCTGGAACTTCTCAACAGATTAACTTAATCACAGTCCACAGAAATGACAGAATCATAATAACAACGTATCACAATCTATAAGAGTAATAAGACTATAATCTAATTATGTATAAGATTAGGGTTTAGAGATTACTTCGTTTCTCCAAATTAAACCCCCGAGAACAAAGGGCTTCGATTCCGAGCCAACAATCTACAATCCACCGCACCGAATAACAAAATCAACTTCCACCGGAGTGAGTGAGTGACCGGACAATATTAGCTTCCACCAGAGAGTCGGAGACTCACACTCTCAATCTGTAAGTCTAGAAGAGACTCAGAGAGAAGTCATAGAATATTGAACATTCGAAGTTTAGAACGAGAGAAGTCAGAGAACTAGAGAAGAAAGTGAGACTGTGAGAGACAGAGATGAGAGAAACGGAGAAAGAAACCCTAAGCATTCGACTGCGCAAAGAGCAAATGAGGGGAGATTTGAAGTTTTTCCCTACAAAACGTTTATATATACTATCCCTAAACGACACCGTATCATATGTATCCTAGGTAACCCTAACGCTACATCGGGTATTCGGACGGTTCGGGTGGCTTATTTCATCACCCAAACCGATCTTCCTCTACACAACGTCGTTTTACGGGCGGGTTCGGTTATCCGTCTTTGGGTTTGGTTCTAAACAGGTTGGGTAGACCGGTCGACAGTTCGATCGGGTTTTTCTGGTATTTCAGGTCCTGCACAACCCTAGTTTAGTCAGAGAATGGTTATTGGTTTAACTCATATTTGACTCCAAGAATAATGCCAATTTTAACATGTATCAGAGCATTATTCTTGGGCCAATCAGAGGTATCAGAGCGTTATTCTTCCAATAATAATGTCAATTTTAATAGGTATGAGAGCGTTATTCTTGGAAGTATAATGTCAATTTTAACCGTTATTAGAGCATTATTTTTGGGTCAATCAGAGGTATCAGAGCGTTATTCTCTCAAGTAGTCACAATCGAGGGCCAAAAACACCTGCCATACTAGGTCGCCATCGGCTGCTGTTAGGAACTCCCTAGAGACCAACTTAAGGCGACAAATGTCTCTAGGAGTAGTGGACCCTAAAATACGAGCAATGCACCCTTCATCCATGGCGGGTAGGCCTTCCATTTGAGAAGCAAGATTGGGGAAGAAAGAACAGAGAAAAACCAAAGAAGCTACTCCTAGCAAGGCTTATTAAACAATCAAACACCCAAATGAAGTAAGAAGATTGCCAAGATAGGGGCTATATATCCTCAGTAATAACAAAGGCACCTGCAAGCCAAGTAAAAAAACGCACAAGGCATCATATCCACACCAAGCCATGGTGTAGATCAGTCAACAGACTCTAGAACTCTATCTGCCCAGCCTCATGCTCACTGTTTCCTCCTTCCATCTGATAGACTATAATCTTCAAAATGTTTGTGTTCAGGTTCATAATGTTTGTGTATTCTTATGTATATACATGTTTGTATATGGACCACAATCTGAAATGATGAAGTATAAACCCAGATTCTTATGATCTCATGCCTGTGTGCGATCGTCGAAGACCGTCACCTTCTCGCATAATAAAAAGAACAAATCCTGCTTCCTCACAATGTCGACCAAATCCTCCCTGTTTGGGGCTCTGGCGATGAGATAGTCGCATTCCAGGGGCAAAAACATCTTCCATACTACGTCCGCATCTGTTGCTGATAGGAATCCCTTAGAGACCACTTTAAGGCTACAAACCTCCCTAGGAGTACTGTACCCTAAAATACTAGAAATGCACTCTTCAGGGAGACCTTCCATGCACCCTTTAGGAAGACCTTCCATTTGAGAAGTTGAACGAGAAAAATAGAGAAGCTAAGATGAAAAGAGTTGAAAACGGTAGGCTACTAGACTGGAGAGACAGAATACGTAAGCAGGCGCAAATATAGGGAGTGGCAAACCAAGTTGGTTATGCATATTATTGGTCCACACTGCTTAATGAACCACAATAATATATCTACAAATATATCAATTACATTTTTAATATGTTAAAAGTATTTTTTTTTTTGTATCGAAAAAGATATATTATATAAAATAATGTACTCTTAGTATATTAAAAATGTAACTTACGTATATAAATAATGTACACTTAATTTATTAAAAATGTACTTTTTATTGTGATTGCTATTAAAGTAAATTTTGATGGGTCTGTTGTTCGATTGAAAGCTCGTTTTGTGGCTAAGGGATATGCCCAACTTATGAAGTTGATTATTCTGATACTTTTTCTCCTGTGACTAAGCTTACTTCTGTCAGGTTACTCATTTCGAGACTATACGTAGGTGTATTGTAAGTGCTAACCCTATTGTATGTATGCCCTTAGTTAATTGCAAGCTATGACTTTTAATGCAACCAAAATAGTTGGAGTAGTAGTTTTAATTTTCTAGTTCTTCAAAGTATATATTTTTTACAACAGAAATGCTACAAAAACCATTGAATAATATTTGTACCTACTCCAACTACAAAATATTTCATGTAATGTACATGTTATATATGATTGACTAATTATTCAGCTATACATAATACACTATATAAATCAATATTTTTAGAGCAATTAAGAACGCAATAATGGATAGCTGGTTCTTCTCTACTTCAATTCGTTTTTCTTAGCTTGATGCTCAATAAAGTGGTTGATATAGATAGTAGATTTACAAATATATCTTAAAGTGTGAAATTTTATTCAATTATTATTTTTATTTGGTTTCTTTTTAAAGTTTTATATATTAGGTTAAAAGGTGAATATTGAAAAATGATGATCCCATATGTATGATGATGATAATATTATTCTTGGTGATGATGATCAAGTAGATGCATTTTTTATATCACGAGGTTAAGAGTTTCACATTCTTGTATTTGCAACAATCTCTTTGAAACAATTACACGGAATGAGGTCAATTCATACTGGCAAATTATGCCCTGGACCCGTGTCCACAATGAATTGTGGACACGGGCCCAAAACGACGTCGTTTTTTAAAAAAAAAAACGCGTCATTTAGTTATAAAAAAAAAAAAAAAAAAAAAAATCGCGCGCGTTTTGCCGTTAACGGCGTTATTTTTTTTTTTTTGAATTATGAATGTACAGTTATACCGTTATGAATGTACAGTTATGCCATTATGAATGTACAGTTATGCAATTATGAAATTATGAACACAGAGCTCTAACATTATGAACTTACAATTATGAACATATAGTGATAAAATTATGACCATGGAGTTTTAAAATTGTGAATATAGAGCTTCGAAGATTATGAATGTACAGTTATGGAGTTATGAATGTACAGTTATAGAGTTATGAATCTACAATTATGAGATTATGAATCTACAGTTATGGAATTATGAATGTACAGTTATTGATCGAATTATGAACAAAGAGCTTTGACATTATGAACATATAGTGATAAAATTATGAACATAGAGCTCTAAAATTGTGAACATAAAGCTTCGAAAATTATGAATGTACAATTATGGAGTTATGAATGTACAGTTATGGAGTTATGAATGTACAGTTATAGAGTTATGAACGTACAGTTATTAACATATAGTAATAAAATTATGAACATATACTCCTATAACGAAGCGGTCTGAAATTTAAAAAAAAAAAAAAAAAAAAAAAAAGATAACAGTTAGGCACTGTTACCCGTGTCCAGCATGCATGCTGGAGACGGTCCAACGCATAACGATTGATTCATACTTGATTGGATTAGTAGGTCATCCGTAGGCTTAGTTTAGACTGGGTTTGTTTCATTCAACGAAATGTGAATATTAATACAATGTAATACCCAAAAATCAAATTGGTGAAAAAAAACAATAATAGTATTTTTTATTTTTTTTTAGTGATGAGAGAAGTCTGCAGCCATGATAATATACACCGAGAAAATTCCAACTTGTTATATTTGTTAGCACAGGCTCACAATGAGATAAACAAGTCTTGATTAGCCTTACGGGCAAATTATGTTGTGGACTCGTGTACATTATGCATTGTGGACACGAGTCCAAAACGACATTGTTTTCAGGGAAAACAACGGCATTCCAATAAAAAAAAAAAAAATTGATTTTGTCTCGTCGTTAAGGCGTTAACGGTGTAATTCATTTGTGGAATTATGAATGTACAGTTATGGAGTTATGAATGTACAGTTATGGAATTATGAACACAGAGCTCTGACATTATAAACTTACAATTATGAACATATAGTGATACAATTATGAACATAAAGCTCTAAAATTGTGAACATAAAGCTCTAAAATTGTGAACATAGAGCTTCGAAAATTATGAATGTACAGTTATGAAATTATGAACACAGAGCTCTGACATTATGAACATACAATTATGAACATATAGTGATAAAATTATGAACATAGAGCTCTAAAATTGTGAACATAGAGTATCGAAAATTATGAATTTACAATTATTGAATTATGAATGTAAAGTTACGAAATTATGAATGTACAGTTATGGAATTATAAATGTACAATTATGGAATTATGAACACAGAGCTCTGACATTATGAACTTACAATTATGAACATATAGTGATAAAATTATGAACATATGCTCCTATAACGAAGCGGTATGAAATTTTAAAAAAATTATGAACATAGAGCTCTAAAATTGTGAACATAGAGTTTCGAAAATTATGAATTTACAGTTATTACTATTATTGTTGTTGTTGATGTTGTTGGTGGTGGTGTTGTTATTGTTATTATTACTATTATTATTATTACTAGTTTTTTCTATGCGCGATGCACAAAACATATGCCCAATATTTATATTTTTAAAAATAACTAACAAATTTTTACTAATTAAAATCTATATGAAATCAAATTTATTTATTATATTAATCTAATATATAATGTCTACAAATATTATTATCATTAAAGAATATAAGAAAATATATGATGGATGCATGTGCATGATAACAATAATGGAAAAGATAACGGAAGTTATAACGGTAGGGGTATTTTTGTCCAAAAAATTGTATTGTACAACCCTAAAAGCACAATGTACAAAATGATTTGCACTAAAAACATGGACATAAGTTAGGGATATAACTTTGATTGAGACTTATTATGTTTTTAGATTAGATTATTATTATTATTATTGTTGTTGTTATTATTATTATTATTATCTTTTTCCTTTTTCCTCTTCCTTATGCACACAGATTTGTTGTTATTGTTGTTGTGCAAATGCTATATAGGAATTAGGATAATTGTATTTAATAACATCTGAAAAACTAGAGGAATGGAGAAATAGAAAATTTGAGGAATAACAAGGAAAATTGGAGAAATGGAAAACTGTAGAAATGAAAAAATGAAAAAGAAAAAATAAAAAAATGAAGTAAACGACCCCTTAGAAACTAAACTTACAACTAGTTTACCAATTAAATAATCAAATTTGTAAAACTAAAAGAGATATACTGAATCTATATATGCAAATTTTCCTTTAAAAAACGAGTTCTACTATACAAACTCTCAAATTCTACTCCCTTGCTTGTACTCCCTAAGGTGGCAAACAATGAGTGATTAATTTTCATCATGTGGGTTCACAGAAAATGTCTACATCAAAAACATGTAAGAGGGAGTAAAATTGGGAGTATATAATGGGAGTACACTAAGAGGGCATTTGGTTCAGGTTATATAACATAACCAAGGGAATGTGACATTCCAAAGCTCACATTCCTATGTTTAGTTCATATTATCTTAGGGAATCTAACATTCCCAAGGAATGTCATATTATCTCCACATAAAATTTTGAAGGAAATGTGATTCCCTTCAATTTTTTAGGTTATGTAAGATAACCTTGGTTATGTTATTTTATATATATATATATATATATATATATATATATATATAATTATATAATTTTTATTTTTATTATGTTATGTTAGCATATAAAATAATTTTGTTTCTCAAGTTCAAGATTTTAGTTAATATTTTAAAATCATGTAATTATATATGATACCGTTATCTTATTTATTTAATTAATTTTTAAATTTATTAAAATATATGAAAATATGTTAAGGATATTATAGCGTATATAAAAGATAATCCTAAACCAAACATAATATATTTAACCAAACACATGAATAATCTAACATTCTCTAAGGTAATCTGTGAACCAAACGACCCCTAAGTATTTTCCTTAAAAAACTGAATTGTATTATTCGTACACTTGTCACACCTGATCTGATGTGTCAAAAGAAGAGTGTCTATGTGTCAATAATCACCAATGTCGTCTCGCCACGTCAGTTAAGGCATTGTTGTAGTAGAATTACATCAAAGGATGCCTCTTCATGCATGTTCCTCACTAAGCCCCAACCAACCCTACAAAAACTACAACCTGAAATGGTACAATGGTTTTTGGCACCAGAGTTCTGATTAATCTAGAGGATTTGCACCGCACGAGCTTTAGCTCAATGGTTCAGTAGGCAGGAATCAGCAAAACCCCAAAAACTACATTGTTTTCATAAAGCTTCTACAACTACTGTAACATGTCTAATGAAGATTATGCTATATATGTATGTATATACTCTATATATTACACGACTCCCTCCATCGCCTTCGTTCCCACTCCCACGATGCCAAGTATGCACCTTCCATCCTTTCCCGGGTGGCATGTTATTGTTACTCGCTCTTTGCATACTGCACTGGTATCTGCATCCCGGCCGTGAGATGTTACATGCATGTCCGGCCAGCTTGGGAACTTGGCAGGGCAAAAAAGGAAAGTCTGTAGAGGAAAAGAATTTAGAAAGAATTGGGATTAGTGAACCCCAGCACCAGTGGGGTTCTGGATAGCTGTTAGGACTCAAGAAAATCCATTTGCAATTTTCTGAATTTTCTTCTTGAACTTTGCTACACTGCATTGAGGGCATAGGTATTCTAATCCATCTGTCTTTGCGTAATCCTGCGCGTTAGAATAAGAAGAATGAACCGAACTGTTGTTTCGAAACTGAGAAATTTCTCTTCAGAAGAAACAGGTTTGGTTATTATACCTTGAAGGCCCCGAGACCTGGTCTCCGGTCACAGCCGAAATGGGCCCACTCGCCGCACATCCCGCAATTAACCCAGTCACCAGCAGCGCTACTGTAAGATCGAGAACGAAGCTTTTAGCAAACAGTTAACAGAATTTGTGGATCTACTCGAAACGCATAACAATGATGATATTGACCTGTGACACAACAAGCAGCACTCCCCGTCTACATCATCGTGGGCCAATTCGTATTCCAGAAGGTAAGTTTCGTAATGTCTTTTGAGTGTATTTCCAACACCCTGGGGTTCAAGAAACCATACGAAAAAGCTAACATTAGCTTTTGTGTTGCTGGTTGAATGACATTATATTGCGACATAAAACCTGTCTTTACTTTATGAGTACCATTTTCTTTTTTTTCGTTTTGGAAGCAGATGGAGAGAAGGGAGACATATGGAGCTTACCGTCATTCTGTTTGTCACCGTGTGATTGCGCATTTTCGAGAAAACTTGCCCTTTCCAATTGATGCCATTGCCGACATGAAATCCACCTCTAGAAACCACCTGCACGGTACGATTACAAGAGTTAGAGCTGGTGAAAGAAATGTTTCCGCTCAATGGACAAACTCAAAGTTCCTATTTAGTGACAGGAAAGGAAACCTCACCTCCCTATACAAGTTGAAGAGGTCAAGACGCTTCGCGTTGAGTACTGCATCTGGAAACTCGGGAAGCCCGCCTTGAGGAATAAGACGGGTATGGCCACGAAGTATAAGAAATTGCATCACATCTTTAAGGAATTCTTCCTGCGAGAAGATGGAAGGAAATCGAAAAGAGAAAATAAGCTAACAATGTTGAAAAAGATAAAGACCCTGTTTGGTAAATGGCTGTTAGCTGATAGCTATTTGGGTTAGAGGGTATGACTAGTTGATAACATTAGCCGATTGTACTTTAGACACAACAATTACGCCATTCCTTTTCAAAGTCGCGGTAACAAAAAGTTTGCTTACCTCAGAGCACACGTGTATCGGGCTTCTCTCGCATCCATGTTTCTTCAGAGGAAGGGGATTCAAAGGTATAATTTGCTTAGCCTGTTGTGAGCTTGCCACTGCTTTACGTTGGGTAGCAGCAGCTACTCCAATATTACCGGCCGCCTTAGTTGATGGAACAACCGGCAAATTAGCTTTAACCTGGTTTCCATCGTGTCCCTCCACCTCCGAGATCCCAGAAAACGGGAACATTTTTCGGTGACGAACATGAGGGATGGGCTTAAGTGCCGCAGCTTTCAGTTTTCGTCTAGCAGGCACCAAAGGCATTGCATACCCATTTTCCTCTTCTCTTCTAATATACGCTCGATATCCAGAATTCAAACCATTTCGGGAGCTCAAATCAGTTTCATAGCTCATACGAGATCTCTTTCTGCTAGGAGCGGGAGGTCTTAACCAGGCTGGGGGGCTGGTGATCTTAACATTGTTTGAATTCCCATCCTTCCCGTGCATTTTGCAGAAGAAA
Source organism: Ipomoea nil (assembly GCF_001879475.1). NCBI lineage: Eukaryota > Viridiplantae > Streptophyta > Magnoliopsida > Solanales > Convolvulaceae > Ipomoea > Ipomoea nil. Next base: position 1,995,411 of record NW_017618198.1, on the reverse strand, counting down.
AGAAGTCTTTCCGCATCTTCTTTCTCAAACGAAGCTACGGCTAATCCCTGGATGCTGGCAATACCAAGCGCCACAAAACTACGAAACGAAAAATCGGATGCTAGCTGCCTCAAAACCTAGAAAAGGTAATACCACAACGAGAAGCAAGTTAATAGATGTGGCCACAGATCCATACTCCAAACGTAGATAAAACCATGGTTGCAGTAGGCGCTAGTCAGGCGGTACAGTGGCGCCTATGCGGCTTACTAAAAAAGAAAAAAACAGTGCACGTGTGTGGGTGTATATATGTCATGTTACACACACACACACACACACACACACATATATATATATAATGAAAAAAAACTTAGTAAGGCCGAGCCGATTGGGTTAACTCGGCTAACTCGACCGAGTTAGGTGCTAGGCGGCTGAGTTAAGCGCTAGGCAGGCGCCTAGGGAGGAAATAGCCACGGTTTAGGGGCGCCTAGACCGATTTTTGCAACAGTGGTTAAAACTCAACTTAGAATCATTTGAGGCAAAAAGGCAGAAATCAAAAGAAAGAGGACCTGCAAAGCCCACAGAGGAGCCCTCACGCAAACTTCGAAAACCGTTGCTCCACAAGCTATCGAGGCAGATCTCCAAGGATCAGACAAGGGAGGCCAGATTTCCTTGACACTTGGCAGTCCATGAACTAGCTGACTCTTTTCAATGATTTCGCTCTTTATGTGATTCTCCAAGAGCTGAAAATTAAAAAGGCCACACAGACAATCCAGGAAAACTAATCATTTAACGTTTTGATTCCTGTCGACTAAGAATCAAATGAGTACTGCCAACATTACCTGATCATCGAAGCATGTTTGAGCACTGCCTGACACCAGAAGGGAGATATGAGCAGAACTACTGGTTGATACATCACACCGCATGGTCACAACCCCACGAGAAAATGCACCGGCCTGAAGCGGTGGAGGAAGGGCACTGGAGCCACATTTAGAGAAATATTACGGGATATGACAGTTTGATTGAGAATAATCTCATCTTTTATTAAGGAATTAAACATGAACACAAGATAATCCACTTGCTTCATAGATGCATTTCATCTTCGAAACGAACTACCCATGATGAATCAATAAAGATAAGCATTTTAACCAGAAACTCATAATGGAAAAAGGAATTCTCTAATGGATAGAAAACAATTCGAAAGAATCACAAAATCAAAAATGTTACATACCTAACACGGTTATGGAGTTTGCTCCCTCGGATCTGAAAAAAAATAAAATAAAATAAAAAATAAAAAATAAAATGAAAAAGGCAGATTAAGTATACAACCATGTCTAATTATGACAGAGAGATTTGTGTTTTCCCGTTTCCTTAACAGAAGATAGAAGCATCAAACCAAATTTCTTCAAGTGAGATTTATAGGTTAGGAAGGAGCTTGAGGATCCAAATACACAACCGATACTAACCTCTATGCTCAAGAGGGCATTAAGGCCATCTTCCAGAGATTCCAATAGGCATGTGTCCTGAGGGCAAAAGCAACTCGATGAGCAATATATCCAAGGCAACACAGACAAGGGCGGGAGCAAGTGGAAATAATAAGAAACTTGAAGTGTATACTTTACCAATGGGCACGGCAATCCACAAATGAGAAACCTAATATTCGTGTCATCATCATAGATATTTATGGCAGGAAGATCATCAGAGGGACTTTCTTCATCATCTCCAGCAACTGGCTCTGGAGGAGGAGCATCAATCTTCGGAGGGTCCCCGAGAAGTTGAGGACCTATCTTAGCTTCAACTTTTCTGCTGTTATCAGAGAACACAAGGTTGTTTCGGACACAATAGAGCCTAAAGGACGCATGTGCAAGTTGGAAAGCATCCCAGGTAACGCAAGATGAACTGCAATAGACAGTATTTCAGAAGCAATTCGTTGGAACACAAAAGAAAAAAATCCAATTAAGTAGATAGTTAAGTGTACATGTAACCAAGGCCATAGGTAGTTATTTAAAACGAAGAATTGCCACAATAACGAATATGCCTCTCAAACCAGCTTGGTTGGCGTGAGTGGCCGTTCGTCCCTTAAGAGAGGTCGGGAGATCGAACCCCCTCTCGTATGAAAAAGCCAATCTGGTCAGCACTTTGCCCCTTAATTGGATTGGGCCAGTGCGAACGGGGATTAGTCTGAGTATGGTACGGGCTTAAAGGTGTCTCCTACAGTTAGGGTCTGCTCAGGACACCTCGTGGTTTGAACCCCCCCCAAAAAAAAAAAAAAACAACGAATATGCCTCTCAAACCACTCTACTGCCTTTAATGAATTTTGCATGATAATTACCTTTGAACCACCGAGAACAATGCATGGCGAAAATGGCAAGCAGCAAAGCGGGAAAATGTGTTCTTCCAATATATCACATATGGAATTCCCTGCAAAGATATATTACATGCCAATGAAGCAACGGGAAACCACACAAAATCTTAAATCCTTATATCAAGCAAGTTTATCGCAACCAAAGGTCTTCTCATAGTTCCAATTGACAACTATTAATTGAATAAAGTTCTGTTACCAATTACCATAGAGTGAAGAGCCGTGGCCAACTTTTCTCCATTTGCTAGCTCCAAGTAAACCTGAACAAGTATTTGATAATACAAACGAAAATGAAAACTAGGAAAACGGTGATGTCAATGCAAATTCATCTGCATCCTAATTTATATTTTGAGTTCATCTGCGATTATTTAGTGAAGCACCCCAACACACAACCAAAACAAAACCAAAAAAGAACATCAAAGGAAGTAGATAGCAAAAGCCCAAAAATTGGAGTCGAAGAAAGGTTAGTTACTGTTGTTGGTAATTTGGCACCAAAAAGCCCAGAAATGGTCTCCTCAGAAGACAAGTCAAGACCTTCCCATACTAGCGAACCAACTTCGCCATTTGGAAGTTGTTCTCCTTGTAAAAAGACAATGTTTGGCTGCAACGTATCCAGAGCCGTACGAAATTCATCTCTACTCGGATTTTTCAGAAGATGAACCTGAATTTAACCAATAGCCACAGTAAAAAGAGAACAACAAAAATCAGGCAAAATACTAATCGATCATCTTATTAACACCGCACATATCTATACATATGCTAACTAATAACATTAATTCACACCTCCAAACGCCCCGAGGAGACAATCTCGGGGAAGGGATATGTAAGACCATCAACTACAACATCTTGCTGGTGCTTATTTCCAGTAGCTTTTCCACACACAACCCCAAGGAGACTGCAAAAGTTCTTTGAAGTCCCTTGAACAGAACACATCTGGGTGTTGAGATTCCTATGTTTATCCCAACCAAAACCAGCTCTTAGGCCTCCTCCAAATTGCTCTAGCAGAACAACCTCAAAATCAGCAAACTGTACTACATTAAATAAAATAAAATAAAATAAAAATCCCTCCAAGGCTACTGCAATTCCCCCAAATGATCAACTAAAGAAAACCCCTAATTGCCCTAAACTACACAGGCCAACTCCCTGGAGAAGAAGCCAAGCTAACAGAGCTTCAGAAATCAAACTCTACTAAAGTTTAAACACTATCCAAGAAGAAAATTTAAATAAATAACACAAAAAATAACAAGTTTTCTCACAAATTCAAAAGATTACAACCTCAAAAACCCCGATAAAATTTCCCAAACCGAGAGAAATCTAACATTAGGCAGCAAGAATCAAACAACCCAGAAGGCACAGGAAGAAGAACTCACCGATCCAGACGAGAAGACCAAGGAATTTGAAAACCCCAGAATGAGAAATCACCAAAGATCTACGCCCACATGCTCCAAATTCACATAAAGAATACGGACGAGTAAATAATGAAGGAAACCCTAAGGAACCAATCAATGTGGGAAAAATAATAAAAAGAAAAAGGAAAAGAAAAGAAAAAAAATCGTGTGATTTAAGAATCTTTCTTTTGCATTCCCTCTTTATTTCTATTATCTAAGTGGAAATCATAAGACTCACAATCAACAACCGCTAAAATCAAATTGCCCCTAAAGAAATTTATAAATATAAAAACGAAAAAATGTTTTCTTGAGAGGCCGTGTCAGCTTTGGAGCAGTGACAATTACACATGCATCCGAGTCAAACATTAACAACGCATCAAACACCCGAACCGAACACAAACGTAAAGAAAGGATGAAAAAAAAAAATCAAAAAACCAAACTTTTTTATTACTATATAATCCCCTTTTACAGTTTTGTTCAATCCGACTACGATGAGTACGGAACAAAATCTGAAAAAGAGTCCCAGAAATCCCTCGTCCCTGTTCACGTATGCGGAAGATCATCATGATCGTAGAATTCGAATGTACTAAGGATTGGGATTAAGAGATTAAACGCATTTTAGAGACATGATTTAATTCACTAATTTTTATGTTTTTTTAGGGAATTGTATAAACAGTTCTGCTGTGTCTTTCTCTCTTCCCTCCTTTTTTTTGTTCAATTCTTTCTTTGCATTTCAAAGGTTTGTTTAGTTCTTTATCGCTCTCTCCATCATCAACTTCATTTCAAGTTTGAAGAGTAGCAAAGAAATTGGGAACTATATATATTCTTATATCAAATTTAAAATAGTATAAAATATCATACTTCTATATTGAATCAAAAACTTGTTATAAGATACACGAATTTAAAATAAACAACTAAGAAAATTAGAGAAAATAGCTTTTCTTATTCTAAATTGAATCATAATCTTATTATAAAATACATGAATATGATATAAATATTTGAAAAATAATCAAATTATGGATAAGTAATTAAAAACGCAATTAAAATTAAACAAATATGATCATTAATTCATCCAATTAAGGTTTTGACAGCATTAATTGGATGAATGTTTTGTTCAATTGACAGCCTTTGGCAGCTTTTTTATCCCCATCAATGATTTTTGCTCCTTTTTTAAGAATTTATAGTTGAAGATTTGAAGTGGAAGAGGCAGAGAGTGAGGAAATAAAAGATGTGAGAGTCTTTTGCAAAGAGTGATTTTTTGTTTTTGACATGGGTCACACCAAATTGAAAAGCAGTTTTGTCCTTGAGTGAGTTGCAACATAGCACTCGGACACATTACCGTAACTTGTCTTTTTTTTTTTCTCACAAATATCATTTTTTTCTTAATTTTCCCTTCTTCTCTTTCCATCCTCTCTCTCTTAGCCATTGCTAAGAGCATCCACACCAGAAGTTAATAAGGGGTTAATGTCAGATGAATAAATTTGGATGGGGATATTAAAAGATGTGGGGTGGGTGGGATTATTTGAGGGGAGAATCCTCCTGCAAATGTAAACATAATGTCAAAAGAAAGAGAAAATAAAAAAGCAACACACGCACCAGGACTATGTGGTCTAATGGTATTCGGGTTGGACTTCCATTTGGAAGGTTGTGAGTTCAAGCCTCAGTGGAGGCGTTATTGGCTCTTTATGTTTCAATAGGTTGAGAAAGTATATGAACAGATACTACAATGTAATAGAGCTAGTAGTATTCAAAAAAAAAAAAAAGCAAACAAAAGCAACACACGCGCACACAACCTGTAGCAACACTGGCACGCGCCTGACGCACAGTTTTATTTTTTTTTCTTTTTTTCTCTCCCCTCCCACTTTCTCTTTCCTAATCAGGACGCACAGTTTTATTTTTTTTTCTTTTTTTCTCTCCCCTCCCACTTTCTCTTTCCTAATCAGACGCGCTGACAGCGCCTGACGCTTTTGTTTTTTATTTTATTTTTTATTTCAATTTCAGTTTTATTTTTTTTTTCTTTTTTTCTCTCCCCTCCCACTTTCTCTTTCCTAATCACTCTTACATTATCCCCCATTCTCCCCAACTGATGCGGATGCTCTAAGAGCAACATTATCAGTTGAAGTTATTTTGTGGTTTTTTATGCGCCATGTAGGAATGAGGAGAGAGATAGAAAAAAGGAAAAAAAAAAAAAAAAAAAAAAAAAACCTAAAGCCTGACACAAAATTAAAAAGAAACACTATGAAATGAAGAGCACTCACGCCCCAGATGGAGCGTGCTAGGCACGCGTGGACTGGGTGTGCAGCATGCGCATTACGCGCTGTGCTGTGCTGTGCTTAAATGATCGTTGGGCCCCACTTACTCTGTAATAACTCGATATTTGCACAAGGATTATTTTTTCTCTCTTTCTACTTTCTCACTCCTCCACATCACTACAAAATTCTTAAAAAACGTGAATAATCCATAGATGTAGATGCTCTAAGTTGATAAATGATTTATTCAATTGACAAGTCCAAAACACTATTAATGTGCTTACATAGTCAACATAGCATTTATTTTAATTTACAATTTATACATAAAATATTATATTTTTAAATAAAAAGAACTAAGAGTATAGTTGATTAGTTGTGTTGTGAAAAAGATTGAACATTCATCAAGCTATCAACAATTATTATACCATGAATCATAGTTCACCTTGTAAGGTGAACTATTAACTTATTAACTTAAATTTCATTTTTAATACATTAATAAATGTTAATTTTTGTGTACCAAAGATTCATTATTTGGTATACTACCAAAAAATAAAAGTTCAATATATTAAAATTGAACACTCAGTATATTAAAAGTGAACATTATATGTGATCTACATTACAATTTGCCAGCTAGGAAGAGTTTCGAATCATTGACCATCGAAAAATCATTTAGTTAAAGATTTTAGTGCTAACAATAAGTCGGTGCAATCTCACAAGTTCAGATTATCTCTCCTCCTTCCTCCTTTGTAAGGATCGTATCTCTCTCACTCAGAAGTAACGCCAGTAATAGCTCAATAATGTAATTGTACACATCTATACCAAAATAATCCCAACACAGTCAATAGTTTTTCTTTCTTGAATCTTCATGTAAAAAAAAATATATATATATATATATATATATATATATATATATATATATCTTGTGTTCTCTTTGTTTGTTCAAAGTGCTTAATTACCTAAACAAAACATATACTAGATACAATATATATATATATATATATATATATATATATATATATTTAAACATATTAAATACAAAATATATTAATACATTGGAATAAGGGTCAAATAGGCCATCGAACTGCACCTAATAATACAATTAGGCCATCAAACTTTAAAAAGCAACAATTAGCTCCCTGAACTAACTAATTTTATTCAATTAGTCTAATTTGTAAATTTTGGAGGTTGTTAGCAGGTCACCCCTAATTTATAATATTTTAAAAAAATATTATTTAAAATAATTATTTAAAATTAAAAAAAAAAAAAAAAAAAAAAAAAAAAAAAAAGAAAGATATCGTCTCTGCCGGAGACGAAGAAACCTTCTTCGTCTCCGGCCATGGAGACGGAGTTAATTTCTTCGTCTCCAGCCAGAGACGAAGAAGGTTTCTCCGTCTCCATGGCCGGAGACGAAGAAACCTTCTTCGTCTCCTGCGTGTCAATCTGTTTTTTTTTTTTTTAATTATTAATATTAAATAATTATTTTAAATAATAATTAAAAAAATTTTTGAAAATGGGTAACCTGCTAACAACTTGGAAACCTACAAATTAGACTAATTGAATAGAATTCGTTAGTTCAGGGACCCAATTGTAGCTTTTTGAAGTTCGGTGGCCTAATTGCATTATTGAGTGCAGTTCGATGGCCTATTTGACCCTTATTCCTAATACATTCTCTCTTGTGAAGTACTCATCAAGTCATCATCTCAAACATATTAAGTCCCATATCCCCCATTGCAATCAAATGCCCTATTATTGGAGACTTTAATTTCTTCCATCACATTCAAGTAAGTTTCTTATACTTTAATTTGACCATGATAATAATTCATAAAAGCTTTACATATGATTATTCATTTTTCATAAGGTGTGTTTAGTTATTGTTAATTATTATAGTGGATAATTAATTGGTTGGTTAATATTGTAATTGTGATCTACATTATGGGCACGTGAGAGAAAAAAAAAATAAAAAAATCAAAGTTATTGTGAAATTATATTTGGGGGAATTCTTCAACACTGGTCACTTTGTTCACAATACTTGGAATTTGAAATTTTGTTTAAGAGAATTTGACTCTTTACACTTTTTTTTTTGTTGAAAACAAAAACTAGACTATTATTAATTTGTAGAAGCGATTAATGAAGGAATACAATCGGGAGGTTCATAATCCCAGAAACGAGAATCATACTGAAAGCCTGTAGCTCTAGTTAGTGCATGAGCTAACAAGTTCACTGATTTCTGAATTAGACGACAAACTAAAAGATGAAAACATGCCATAATATTAAAATAGTGGCTAACAATATATCATGTATGAGATAGATCTTTTTGCATTTGACTCTATATACTTCAATTATGTGAAGTTGGGTAATACTTAAGATGAGTAATATTACATGGACTCCCATTTTTTATTTCATACCATGTGTCACGCATTGATCAATCAATTCAAAGGGGTGAGCTATGGTTTTTGTTTATTATTTTTTTCTTCATCCAATAAAAATTAAACATTTGGTGAGAGTTATACTCTATGGAACATGTTGGGTAATGTGGTTGAAAATTCCCAAAAATAATAATCCTACGAAAAGATTAATATTATATGGGAAAAACAGAAAGAATTGGGAAGGAAAAGGTTGAGTGTTTGGGTAAAGGTTTAGCACGAGTTCGAACACAAAGTTCTTTTCCTTAAAACCTTATTTGCTACCTCCCACAAGTGCTAGGAGCGTTGTAGCCTAGGTTTCCCAGGATAAAACGTGCTATGATTCCTTGTTTAAGCACCTAAACAAGGAACCCGGCAAACAAAGCAAAGCTGGAACACAGATTGGCTAAAGAAGAGAGTAGAAGCAGAAGTTTTGAGATGAAAAGTTACTGGAATTCCCTTGTTTCTCACTGTGTAAAATGCTACTGCTTCTACCTCTCTTTATATAGGGATGTTGGAGTGATAGCATTCAACATGGCCATTAAATTGGTGTTAAAACCAATTGTGTAACACCTGTAACGGTCACCACTAAGTAGGATTAAACTCAGAATTTAAAAATTGGAATTAAACAGTATTAATTCCGTAACAGATGAGTTTAATCTTCTGCACTTTCGGGTTTCAGACCGTTGGGGTGCACGAGAGTGTGAACTCTCGTGCTGTGGTACACCACAAGAGTGCACCTCTCGTGCTATGGTGCAATACGAGAGTACACCTCTCGTGTTCACCGTTGCACGAGAGTTTTGCTCTCGGTGCACCACAACCTCTCGTGCTCTCTGTAGCACGAGAGTGGTGTTTTCGGTTTTGGCCGAGCCATGCACCACAACCTCTCGTGCTCTCTGTAGCACGAGAGTGGTGTTCTCGGTTTTGGCCGAGCCAAGTGACTATAACAGATGGAAAATGATACCGAAGTTAGGCATAACTTAGCCCGCAAGGCTAGCCCATCTCCGAACGACATTCGTGCCCGCAGGTGCCGGCGCACGCGAGCTCGGGCTTGATTTCAAGCCTTTTTGATGTCCTCTAGTTGGATTTTGATTTGCACCCCCCCCCCCCCCGCACGAGAGAGCCTCTATGCTATACAATTCTACAAGCTTGAAAAGAGCTCATGTATATAAGGGGGGCAAATCTTGTTTCCAAACCAATGTGGGACAAAGTCCTACATTTTTCCTTCATTTCCCAACTTAAATGGGTCTACTTTGAGAATCAATATCTCATTCACCCATTATCCGTTTTGAGCGTACAATATATCAATCTCTTCGTCTTACTACGAAAAATCCGAATCCACTTTGACCCGACCCAAATCGGAAGTGGACCCCACTGATAATTGTACCACAAAATAGCCACTTAATATGCTATTTTAAGCTAATTTTTCCAACAGAACACACCTATCTTTTTCCACATAAAGGTATCACTAATTTGGTATTCAGATCAATCAAATTTTGATATTTCAGTGAGAGAATGTATCACTCATTTGGTATTCAGATCAATCAAATTTTGATATTTCAATGAGAGAATGATTCATTGATTGAAATTGCGGGGTGTTAGCAAACAATGCTTTCGGTATACTACTCATATTCGTGTTCAGTAAGCGTTCGTTTATGAGTTTGTTTATTAAGATAAACAAACATGAATAAATTTTAGAGCTTATCTAATAAACAAATACATTCGTATGCTCGTTTGCTAAGGAGCTCGTGAACGTGTTCGTTAGTACTCGTTTAATAAGGTTCACAAGTTGTTCATTTAATAATGTTTAAGAATATGCTCGTTTAGTGTTTGTTTAGGATTGTTCATTAAAAAGCTCATTTAAATGTAATTAAAAAAAAAAAAAAAAAAAAAAAAAAAGATACTACTTCGGTTTTGTGTTTTTTTTTTTTTAACTTGATATTTTGACTTTGATATTAGATGGTATTTTTGGACTTATTCGTATTATTTTTATAGTTGTTGTATTTGTTTGATTATTGTCCATGAACATAGACTATTTCTTGTTCACAAACAAATTATAATCATAAACGTGTACATGTGTTTGCTTGTATAGTGTTCATGAACATGTTTGCAAATATTAACAAACAGTTCACGAATGTTAATGAACACTAATAAACACTTAACAAATAAACACAAACAATCTCTGTTCATTCGTGTTTAATTCGTTTACAATCCTAATTGAAATTAATATAAAATTTGATTTGATTATCTCTTTAATTACTTAATACTCATTTCAACATGAAATGGATCTTTATATGTCTAAAAATCAATGAAACGTGACGTGATATTCAATGATATCATATATAATCCTATCTCATACTCGAAGATATGAAATTAATAATGTTTTTTGGATAGTGGTATGTATGTGTTTTCTTACATTTATGATTAGACGATTGGAGTTGTCTATGTATTGGAAGGCTGAGTGAGAATGAATCTCCAGCCCAACAGTAGAGAATGACAAATTATTGTGTGTATCATAACAAAAAAAAAGTACATTTTTAATATACTAAAAGTTCATTATTCATGTACTAAATATACATTATATAACATAATATATTTTCTCTAAATAGTAAATATAATGTACATTTTTAATATACTAAAAATACATTATTTGTGTATTGAATATACATTAGTTGAAAAAATGATTCACGCAAGTGTGTGGACTGTGGACAATAATAATTGCCAAAGAATCTGTGTGGAATCCAACTCATATTCATAGTATTGGTCACTGTTCCTTCTTTAGTACCCAATCAACTCACACTTTAATGCCACAGAAGTGAAGCACATTATCACAATCACAATAAAATAATCTTCACAAGCTTAAAAAAAAACATTAATACAAAGTTCTAAAATCAAATAATGAAACTAGGTAATCTAAAACAAAATTAGTACAACCCTTAAAAACTCAAAACACTAAAATTCAAATAGAAAATTAAATTTTTTTACCAATAAACGCACAACGGCTTCTATTTATTTTCCCAAAGAATCCGCTTTGCGTCTTTAGACTAATTACTTATTATAATTGGATTTTTTTAGTGTTATCTCTACTCGACATTGCCCGCATTGAGAATAACATTTAAGAATGATCACATGAGCAAAAAGAGAATCACAACATAGCCAAATCCTGGATGTGGAGGGGATTACAAATCCAGCATTGTGTTTTTTAAGGAAATGTAACTGGGAGATAAGCAAAATCCTGCTTGTAGACTACAAATATGATTATCTGTGACACACTAACACCCAACAAAACTATCTCTCGACCACGCTATAAGTAAAGCTGTATGAGCTCATCACTTACTGCAGATGGCGTTAGAACACCTAGATCCGTGAAGAGAAGGGAGAGATACTGAGGCGGTGTGTAATCCCGAGCAGATGTTTCAACTTCGACCTTGGATGGAATTGGCACGCCAAAGTCAATTGGACGTAACGCCGGACCCATGTCTTTCTGATCCAGCGGATATAGACGAGCAAACTGCAACAAGAAATTAGGATTTTGCAGATATCAGACTAGTAGCATATTGTGCAGGCAGTCCATTTCAAGTTTGCAATATAAATGCACGTCCAAAGTATAGGAGAATATATCAGATTTTACTAGGCATGTTACATGTACTGACTTCTGAGTTAATTACTCCATACTTTTTAATATAGGATTTGTTAAGAGTCCCACATTTAAGGCCGTGTGTTAGACTAGCTAATTGGTTGGATTCAATTTTTTAGTGTGGTTTGGCCCATGTGCATTATAGCCCAATTGAGTAATCCTGACCCAATCTTAGATTATAAAAGGATTAAAGAAAAACTGTATTTTCATATGAGATTAAAGAAAAGTTGCATTTTCTACATACCTTATAGCTTTCAGCAGCAACATAAACTGGTTTGTTCATGCTCTTTGCTACCAAAGCAATTTGATAGGTTCCCATCATGTTAATTATACCTCCACTTTCAACCACGCCATCTGCTCCTACAAACACCATATCAACCTCATCCATGCTATATGCCACCGCAGAGTCTATTAAGAGCTTTACAGGAACATCTAGCTTGGCTAGCTCATTTGATAATCTTAGCCCAGTCCTGTCTGGCCTCCCCTCTGCATTTTGGATCATGTAAATAATACATTTCAGGCTTCCATTCAAACTAACACACAAGCATAGAGTTACCTTTACCTTCATTAGTGGTGCTCCAGTTATTTAATTTATCTTTAGATATACAAATAGACCAATTTGTTTCTTATTCTGCTCCCCTTTTTACACTAACTAACATGCGGATCAAGCTTAAAAAACATTACAAAGAAGAGAAAGGGCAGGACCCAGTGGTCCAGTGTACAAGACTTCCCATACCATGATCCCATGAACTCACACTAACAGAGTGCACTTAGACAATACATCAAACCCCAACCATTTTGAAAATAAGCTAATGGTTGCTTAATAGAATTTCAAAATTCATTTTTTGTTCAGTAAGTAATGAGAATCCAGATACTAACCAGTGCAAAGAACTCGGAAATGTTTCCTGTTTTGCGCTGCTGTTTTCAATATCTCCAACACAACTCGAGAAAAGCCGTGCACCAAAATGGTACAGCCATCAAAAATAAAATCTTGACTAAGCATAGCGATTATTTTTCGAGCCTGCACTACACAAAGCAAGGTTTTCATGTACTCACACATGCAATATACACAGTTCACTGTGAAATTCACAATTCACTTTGCACACCTTATAAGATATCTCTCCAAATTTCTCTGCACGCTCAAGAAGGCGAGATTTTGCTGAATTGAAATCTTCATATTCCAAAGCTGAAGTCCTTGTAACATAGCGCATAAACAGATCACAACCAGCCGTCAAAGAGATGGATGTTGTGTCCCATGACTGGATTAAAAAACACAGATATTGGAAATATATTAGCTATCTTGACATATTCTAAAATCAACCAAGTTGTTAGTTAAAGCATTTGGACAGAACCACATAATCAAAGAACAGGCACAGATGGTGAGATAATTCCAGTCATACTAAGCTTATAAACTTCTACTATTCAGCATTTCACAAAATTAGAATTCCAATTTCCACTGAAAATACTATGCCTTCAACTACTAAAGTAGTAAAGACAGATTCCAATGGTTAAGTACACATGCATTTGCTAAAAATAGCATTTCAATTATGTGATTTTGTTTCACAATTGATCCTGAATGTAATCAGTTAAATAATTCGATTCTCACAAATTAACCCCCCAAAAAATCATACTTTCAAAGAATCAGATGCCTTCTTCAGCTCAATTTCAAGCTCCATCATCGTAGTAGCTTCACTAGAACGAATAACCGAGGCCAAAGCCCTAATCGCCGCCACAGCCTCTGCCAAGTTAGGCTGTTTACGCCAATTATTGAACTCATCAATCACACTGAACGTCTTCCCCGAATCGTCGGTCCTGGCCGACGAGTTCTCTGAGATGACATCCTCCGGGTCGCCGCTGCCTATGGCGGCTTGAGCCTGAGCAAGCCAATCACTGGTGACGACACCATGGTGTGCCGCTCTAGTCTGATAATAAGCCGAGATGTTGTTATTAGAATTAGAGTTTTGTAGGGTTCCGGCCATGGAGGAAGCCTCGGCGGGTGTGGGAGTGGGAGGTGAAATTTGGCGGCTCTCGGCCTTCGCAACGTCGTCGTTTTGCTGCTTGTCGAGAATGAAAGAAGCTGATCTATACCACATTTATTATGATTGTACGGTGTGATTGGAAGGAATCGAATAAAGGTGGGGAAAGCGAATTCTCCGGCGCGGTTTTGAAGATTCCGGCGTGACGGGCAACATACCAATACTACCGCTCTCGGATTTACGTGTGCCCCAAAACCCTTGTACCGCCGCAATTTTTACAATTACTATACAGTATACACTGTGGTGGGGCATGAAACGTTATTTATTTATTTATTAAAAAGAAAAGACATAATGCATTAATTAAGATCGGAAATAAACTAGTTTGGTTGACGTGAGTGACCGTGCATTCTCGTTTCTTAGAGGTCGGGAGTTCGAACCTCCTCTCGTAGGAAAAAAATCAATATGACCAGCACTTTACCCCTTAATTGGGTCAGTCCAATGCGAGCAGAGATCAATCTGAGTATGGTACGGCTTAAAAGTACCTCCTACAGTTAGGACCTACACAAGACACCTCGTGGTCGCAATATATATAAAAACGTAAGGGTTATCAAATCACTTTGAACGAATATACATATAAATGGATTCCCGCATTAATAAGTGGGCAATCATATTTGTTGATTATAGGAGGGTGACTTCGTGACATAGTCGAATAATGCAATAATGATTATTATAGATAGATAAAATTATATATTCATGTAATACTTTTTCACTTTGAAAAGTGATTTACTTTTACCTAATTAAATTAAATGTATAAATTTTTCACTATTTTTCTACTTTCATTTAATATTCTCCCATTTTCAAGCTAAGTATATGTTTTATGTTTTTTCATAATTTAATTACATACTAAATAACAATTGTACCCAAAAGAAAAACCAAATAAATAAGAATTAAAAAAAATAAGAATAAGGTTCAAATTGGCCACTGAACGTAACCTGAAAATGCAATTAGGCCACATAACTATAAAAAAAAAAAAAAAATGCAATTAGATCACTGAACACTCCAAAAAATGCAATTAGGCCACTGAACTTTCCAAATGTATGCAATTTCACCGGATAGCAGGTTACCTGCTTACGTGACAGCTGAGTTGGCATTTTTAATAATTTTTAATAAATTTTAATAATTAATTTTAATAATATTTTTTTAAAAATTTAAATAAAAAATAAACGACGGGGTGACTGTCTATTTTGTTTTTTTTTTTTTTTAAAAATTATTATTAAAATTTATTAAAAATTATTTTAAAATTATTAAAAATGCCAACTCAGCTGCCACGTAAGCAGGTAACCTGCTAAAATTGATGGTAACCTGCTATCATGTGAAATTGCACGTTTTTAGAGTGTTCAATGGCCTAATTGCACTTTTTTTTTTCCGTTTAGTGGCCTAATTGTATTTTCATGTTACGTTCAGTGGTCAATTTAACCTATTTAGAGTCATTAATACTAAGGCTCTGTTTGGCAAACCTAGCTGAAAAGCTATAAGCTAGGAGCTGAAAGTTGAAAAGCTATAAGCTCGGAGCTGAAAATTGAAGAGCTGTTAAGCTAGCTGTTATGATTGAAAGTGTTTGGTAAAATTAGCTTTTTGATAAGCTGATAAATGTAAAAAAGACTAAAAAGGACATCTTCATAAAATTTAAATTAGTTTGTTTACATATTAAAATTTAACATTTCGTCTTCCAAAAAAAGTAAACACTTTTTAAAATAAAACTATTAGCATGATCATGATCTAGCATCCCATAATGAAGTAGCAATATTGTTGCGAATCTCCTTCATCTCCATAGAGGTGTGACTTAAATTTTCGTTGATAGAGATATTACTACTTGAATCTTGAAGTTCATCGGGCGGTATGTAATCTGGATGCTGTTCAAGCACATTAAACATCATGTTATCTTGTGAATTTTTCTGAGTATAATTATGTAGTGCAAATGACCATAATAACATCAATTTGGGTCTCCTCACTAAACTGCGACATTTTAGCAAGTATCTTCCATCTCTTATTCAATACTCCAAACAACCTCTCAATACAACTTCGAATAGAAGAATGTGCACGATTGAATGCTTCTTGAGCATTAGTTGGCGGCTCTTGTTCAATTTGAAATTGAAGCCATATTGCTAATTTTAAAATAACATTAATAATAATAATAATAATAATAATAATAATAATAATAATAATAATAATAATAAGCTAAAGTTTCAACATAATTGTTTAGCAGGAAACAATACTAAGGAAGGGATTGACGTAAAAGTTGGGATAGGAGAAAAGAAAGGGTTTTAATTCATAAGGTTAAAATATGTCATTACTTTAAAATAATAAGGGTAAAGATGGAAAAAAAGTTAGGAAGCTAGTAGCTTATTTTGAAACGCTACCTAAAGTAGCGTTCCAAAATAAGTTCTTATTTTAAGCTAGGAACTTATTTTGAGAACATTACCAAACAGAGCTTATAACTTATTAGTAGCTTAAAATAAACTATAAGCTCCTAGCTTAGTTTTGCCAAACAGAGCCTAAAAAAATACAAAAATAAAAATTAAGGGTGTGTTTGGAAACCTGGAAAATGAGTTCTGGAAATCATTTTCCAAGTTTTCAGTGTTTGGATGTGCCTGGAAAATCAAGTCAACGGAAATCATTTTCCGTTGACTTTGGAAAATAGGCTTGTTTTGGAGGAAAATGACTTCCCATTTTTTTGGGGGGAAGTCATTTTCCAACTTTTACACCAACATCACACCACCACCAACATCATCAACACCATACCACCATCACCACCACTATTGCCGCCGCCACCACCACTATACCCCCGCCACCATCACACCACCACCACAACCACTACCAACACCGCAACCACTACCACCACCACCACCACTACCACCACCATACCACCGCCACCATCGCCGCCGCCACCACCACCACATACCACCGCCACCACACCACCACCTTCACACCACCGCCGCCGCCACCACCACCACCATACCACCGCCACCACACCACCACCTTCACACCACCGCCGCCGCCACCACCACCACCATACCACCGCAACCACCGTCGCCACCACACCACCACCGTCATACCACCACCAATTATTATTATTATTATTATTATTATTATTATTATAACGAATAACACCACTACCACTACACCACCACCACCACCATAATATTTTTGATATATTATTAATTTTTTTTTTGAAAAACTTAGCTATTTTTTATTATATTTAAAATTAATATTATATTATTATATATTATTATACATGTTGTAATATTCTAAATAAAATAATTAAAATGTTTAATTATACAATTCTACTCATTTTCTAGAAAATGAACCAAACACAGAAAAACAGTTTTCCATAATGCAACCAAACACTGGAAAGGAAAATGTTTTCCGGAAAATGACTCATTTTCCAGAAAACATTTTCCATAAGTCATTTTCCTGCTTTCCAAACGGACCCTAATTGTACAAAAAACTGCCATCTTGTGTACGGATAAATGGGTTGCAAACTTTCAATATCTGAGACGTTGCAACTTGCAACCCACATCATTAATAAAAACAAATAAATAATTTATTTGTTTGGGAAGAAATAAATAATTTGATTAAAAAAAAATATTTATTACTAGCTCAAGTCAAGTGTGAAACTTGTAGGGCCGGAGATAGCATAGCCACATGTTTTGTTTGCAAAATAAAAATCATAGTTTATAATTGATGAATGGTTTAACTAGCGATAACTTGAATTAAAAAATTATTAATCTAGTGGGGTTATCGGGATGATTTGAGAGAAGGATCATATTGTAGTAGGGTCATTAGTCGAACAATGTTATTCTTATTTCTTAATGACTTTATTCGAATGATCTCAACACAACAAAGTCGTCTCGAGAATCATAAGACTTAGGTTGGATGACCTTAATCTAGTGGGGTCATCATGACGTCTTGTGATAGCTTGGAATGAATGACCTTAACCTTGTACTGTCATTTCAACTTATTGAGGTTCAATTATGAGAACTATAGAGTTCATAATAATTAATATAACAAGTGTAGAGACAATGATGAAATTGAGAAACATATGATCTAATCGACTATCATAGTGCATCAATATTGATGCATAACTTTATAAATAAATTTTCTTGCGTGGAGCCTAACATGTATAATTGATACCGAGTAACATTTTTTGTTCAGTTCTTCATTTACTTGTCTTAGTTTAAGATGAACATTTTTTTTTAATCACTATAATGTCTGATGTCTCAGATATAAGATTAACAAATAATTTTGTTTCAAATGTGAGACAAGTAAATAAATTATCTATTATATACGAAATGAAGTTTCGTTACTTATATTAAGCTTGTGAATCGTGTCAAATATGAGAAATGACATTTGTTTCTACCGATACATATTTGAAGTATTGATTTGTTGTAAGCAATTATTAGTAATGATGATTGATAGTTGTGTCACATTGATTAAAGAATGTGTCTGTTAAAAATTACGCATAACCCACAATAGAAATATTAAATAATTTTATAGTAATTTTCAGTGCGTTAAAATATAAGTTTAGGAGTTACTCTTAAAGTGCACTTGACCTTTGAAGCTCAAGCAAACTCAAATAACTGGCCAATCTCATTGTGTGCTTTTATCTTTGGTGTAGCATTTGAGCCAACCAAGACTTAGCATTAGAGTCTAGAGATAACACATAAAATAATATTTTTGAATTCAAATACAATACTTATCAACCTTTGCAAATATGAGGTAAAGGGCTATATATATAACTTTTTTTTTTTTCTTTTTTTGACAAGGAAAAATTGTGTATTGATACAAACTCAAACTTATTATTTTGAGAATAATTGTATTAATCAAATTGCTAATTCAACACTATATAATGAGTTATTTCGTATTACATATCTTTAACTCTCTCAGTCTATTTACATTATGTGAAAAATTGGTATAATTATATAGGTCCATAGTAATTGGTTAAACGATAGCGAGAAATGTTGATATGCTTTCAATAACATCAATTAAATTACATGTATGTCACAAGTAAGACTACAATGATCTGATCAACAGAGAGTCGAATTTAGAATATTGTGGTTACTAAATCAACTATTTGACCAACTTGACTTGGAGATCGACTCCTGACCATTGCAGTGGTGCAATTTCACCTTCTTCGTAGGGTGACTCATTGTCCGTACCGAACACTTGGGTCCTCTAACCTAAAAGATTATTGAGTCACCATAATTTAACTTATCCATAATTCATATGAGACCGGAGTGTAAGTGTCACAGAGATAATATATTTCACATTTTTACCCTAAGAAAATTTCAAAGTCAACTAACAAAAAATATTTATATGGTGTGCTATGAATATATGATTAGTTAATTTAATATGAATTTATTTGATGCTAACTAATTACTAAGTGCAATATATTAAAGTTGTTGAACCACAACCTCCTATATGAAGGAGCAACTTGATTCCACTAAATCACAAGGTCCTTGAGAAATAATGCTCCGTATTAAACAACAATTGTAGTAAATAATGATGTAAGTTTTCAAAAAAATAATGATGTAATGTATTAGTGTTAACTGTTAACTGCGGTAAGAGGAGACCCGCCTGAATTAAATATTAGTTAACTTTTTTTTTATAGGAAAAATGACACTTTTTCCCACTGAGTTATATACTTATAGCACTTTTCTCCCCTCAATTATTCAAGTGGCTGTTTTTTCCCCCTAAAATGTTAAATGAACATATTTACCCTTAAAATAAATATTTTATTTATTTTTCTTCTCCAACAAATTATGACCATAATTTGGTTCAAACCAAATAAACACTATAGCAACCAAACCGAAATATTCCAATTACAATTTAGAATCGAAACTCGATATTTAGAGTTTATTAAAATCCCGGAACGGACGGTTCATGTTTCGAACTGAAAAAATAAAATACATTTATTGTTGAATTTAAACTATTTTTAAAATAAAAATAAAATTTTAAAATAAAAACGGTTCAAAATCGCGAATCGGGTTCGGAATCGCCAGTTCACGGTTCAGGATCCAATTTTTTTGATTCATAATTTTAATAAATTGAAATCCAAATATTGGGTTCTAGGTCTGAATCATATCCGGAAACTTTTAATTCGATTGCTATAGTGTCCGATTCAGTTCGAACCGAATCGTAGTCATCCCTACGTATACGCAATAATTTATTGAAGAAGTAAAATAAATAAAATGTTTATTTTAAGGGTATAAATGTCAATTTAATATATTAGGGAAAAAAATAACCACTTTTAGAATAATTGAAGGGGCTAATGTGCTTACCTAAATAATTGAGGGGGAAAAAGTGCTATAAGTATATAACTCAGGGAGAAAAAATGTCATTTTCTATTTTTTGAAAATAGTCAAACATACTATACTTTTTATATTATAGCAAAGATGTAATCAAATACCCCTTATTTAATAATGTGTATATATTTTATTTTGTGCAATTAAAGTTATGATTTTTTTTATTTTTTTTTTTGTTAATGCTTTGAAGTTTTAATATTCAGCTTTATTAAAAAAAAAAAAAAGAGAGAGAGAGAAGGAAAATACAGTGAATGAAGAAAGTGAGGAGGAGAAGACGTTGTATGATCGATGAATTTATAGATTTCGGCGGGTCAATCTCCATGATGATGGTTTCCGTCTCTCCGATTTGATTGTTTTTTCTGAACATTTTATAATTTTGTTTCCAGCTGTCGGAATTCGAATTCTCTATTAGGAGTAGATAATGCGGAGCACTTCATTTTGGGTTTGATTTGTAATTTTTTTTCTCTATTTTCTCAAATTTTAGATGGGATTCAATGATTGCCCAGAAAATGGGAAGCATGGAGGTTCCTTGAGTGCTTTGATTTATTCGGTCTGTTATTTGTTTCCGCGTCAGCACAGCTGGATTTTCCCCAGAAATAGGGGTTCGCTCCATATTTAAATCTGTTTTTAAGGTCTGGTTTTCCGATTTTTAGATGCTGTGCAATTTGGAATCATTTTATCAATTCTGCTTGAATTAGGAATTTTTTTAATTTTTGGTAAATAAGGAAGGGGGTGCAGCTAGAGGTTTCCCGGATCGGATTGATAAGGAATTCTGAGTTAGGTTGCTATTTGCGTGGTGATTTCGACAATGTAGTTTGGGCTTTACGTTTTGATTGAGAATTCAGCAATCAGAATAGTAGAGGATTGATGGTGAGCCACTGTTTGATGGGCGTTGATTGGTAGCATTTCAGTTTAGGCATGGGAACAAGGAGCTTTGTTTAGGATTGATTTAAGAATTCGTAGGTTTTGTTTGTCCCAAGTGATACTTCCAGCTTCTTGCATCTGAGAATTCCATTTTTACAGAATTTGTATAGGCATGTAAGTAGATAACAAATGAGTGAAGTACAATGAGCGGGAGGCTAGGTTTCTCGTGTAGATGGATGCCTCGGATAGGACGCTGCCTGATCTGGTTGGGTTACTGAAAGCATGGATCCCTTGGCGGTCAGAACCTGCTAATGTGTCAAGGGACTTTTGGATGCCTGATCAGAGCTGTAGAGTATGTTATGAATGCGATTCCCAGTTCACATTGTTTAATCGTAGGCACCACTGTCGACTCTGTGGACGAGTTTTCTGTGCCAAGTGCACGTCTAATTGGGTTCCTGCACCATCCACTGATCCAAGCAATCCCCGAGAAGAACGGGAAAAAGTCAGGGCTTGTAATTATTGTTTTATGCAATGGGAGCAGGCTTTAGTTGCAGCTGTTGATAATGGGATTCAGTTTGTTGACCTGGATTCTGGTCCTTACACTTCTGCAACCAGTTTTACTAGCTTTAAATCTGATGGAAACTGCGATACTTCTAGCAATACATCAATGCCGCACTCCATGGCTGGACTTAGCTCACATCAGTCACCAATGACAGAATTGTCTAAAGACAGGGAGGGTGTTGTCACAGCCAGAGGGAATTCTGATCACGATGCTGCTGACATGGGAATTTGCAATTACTCTCCAACCCCATCTGCAGTTTGTACAACAAGGTATTTCATGTTACTTCTTCTGTGATCATGTTGTGTTTGACTAGTTTTTTTCTTTCATAAACATTCATCCTGAAGTTGCCAGCATCTATCACTTCATTTTGAGTATATTCTGGCCCATTATTCCAGCAACTTGAGGCCAGCATATCCTTAAATATTTTTGTTGTGTTAATAAACATAGGATTTGAGCAAGGATCACGTTCACCTCTGTGGTTGTGCGAATATCTTAGGGTGCTTAGGGATTTGATTACCTCTTCTAGTTCATACAGTACTCCTGTTTTGATATTCTAGAATTTCTGTTGATTCTCTACTCACTATTAACTTTGACAATCTAACATACTGGAGACCCTGTGAATTATATAAACTTTTTTTTTTTTTGGGTAGGAGAGTACCTACTTAATAAGAAATAGGGTGTAGAAGGAAAGCATATTTATTTATTTATTTATATATATAGGGGAGGGTTCATGTGAGAATACCTCCCCTGTAAAAAGTGAGAACTTATCCTAACCCGGGAGCCTATTCTACATGAACCCTCCCATACACACACACACACACGCACACACGCACACACATATAGGGGATGGTTTAGGTGGGAACACCTTCCCTTGTAAAAACTGAGGACTTATCCTAACTCTTCATTTTGACAAATCAATGGTTGTGTACTTGTATTTTTACCATAACTAACTTGGGGCAAAACTGTAATTCATTAAATTTAGAATTAATACACTGACAATTTCTTTTTAATTTTAAAAAAGATTAAATTAATCCAAAAACATGGTTCACAAGATCAACATAAATACAAGGCCTAGATAAATCCTCACTTTTTTATAGGAGGGGAGTGTTCTCATTTGAACCTCTCTCTCTCTCTCTCTATATATATATATATATATATATATATATATATATATATATATATAGATAGATAGATAGATAGATAGATAGATAGATAGATAGATAGGGGGTTTAAATGAGAACAAGGTCCTCTTGTAAAAAGTGATGACTGATAACAACTGCCCTTCAGGGTTCTACGGTTGAGGGATTTAGTAAAAAAAAAACACTGGGTAAATTTTACAATTATTGCAAACTTGAAGTTTGCAATGTTTCTAAAACTGACCTCACCCCTTTTTTCCCTATTTTTCAGCGACACTCAACCGTTGATCTCCCCAAATGAATGGATCATATCAATCCTTACTTTTTATCTGGGAGTTTGTTCTCAGCCAAACCCTCCCATATTTGTTTATTTATCTTTGCCTTATATTTGTGTTAAGAGTTATATCTCTTTTGAGCAAAAGTGATTTTTCAAGTGTTGTATGCTATCAATAACTTCATGATCATTTAGTTGTTTCTTATAGACTTTTTGAAATTCAGGAGTGAAGAAGAAGAATATGATGCTTACCAGTTAGATTCCGAAAGAAAACATTTACCTCAGGTTAATGATTACTATGGTCACATTCAGTTCAATGATATTCATGAGGACTTTGGATTAGGTGAAGTTCATATGGATGGAGAAGCTATTGATACAAAGAGTGTGGGCAGCTTTTATGTACATAATTGTATTGACTCCCAGACTTCTGAAGAGGTCCAGAAATTTGTGAAAAAGGAAGGTGAACCTGATATCAGTGATGAATGTGAAGCATCTTCATCTCTGTATGCGGCAGAAAGTGTCAGTGCTGAACCTGTGGATTTTGAGAACAATGGGGTTATCTGGATCCCCCCTGAACCTGAAGATGAAGAAGATGAAAGGGAAGCCCTCCTGTTCGATGATGATGATGATGGGGATGCTGCTGGAGAGTGGGGAAATCTTCATGCTTCGAGCAGTTTTGGAAGTGGGGAGTACAGAAGCAAGGATAAATCAAATGAGGAGCATAAGAAAGTCATGAAGAATGTGGTTGATGGGCACTTCAGGGCCTTAATAGCTCAACTTATGCAGGTTGAGAATCTTCCTATGGACGAGGAAGATGAAAGAGACACTTGGTTGGAGATAATTACATCCCTATCATGGGAGGCTGCTACTTTGTTAAAGCCTGATACAAGTGAGGGTGGGGGAATGGACCCTGGTGGATATGTAAAGGTTAAATGTGTTGCTTCTGGACGCCGTAGTGACTGGTAAATTCTATATAAGTATGCTGTACTGTTTTGTGCATAATGTGGTTTTGCTTAGGACAAGGTGTAATATAGAGCAGTAGAGGTTTTAAGATTTGATGACAGTATGTCTTCAAATCAATCATACATAAGAAGCCTTATTGTGCTGCTAAGCTAGGGCTCTCAAATAGGAATACAAAACTTTAATCAAAGGTTCATCCAATGGTCTAAAACTCTAAAAGCTTGCCTTTCTGAGATCTGTGGGAGGCTCAACCTGATATATGATTAAAGTAGAAGATTTTATACTTAGGCATGAGTCTCACCTATTAAGTTTTTGCATCATTTATTGTTGGATGCTACAGTACTCTTTGTAGCAGCCATTTAGTGTCAACTCTTGGAATACCTTAAGAAAGGGGCATTATATGGGATCAAGTATTTAAAAATTACATGACACTATTGTGGAATTTGGAGGTCATTAGAAATGCTAGAAGTTATCAACTCCTTGAAATGTATTTTGCTAAAGTGGTTTGTATCCAGTCGAGATGCAGACAAACTATTACTAATCACAAGCAATATGCATGTACAATAATGATAAAATTATGTTTTTAATTCTGATGTTTAGTTCTGAATTTACAACGTAAGTGCTGCTTCTTAAATCCATTTAAGTATCTTATGAGGCATAACCTGTACATCTACTCATATTTATACAGCTTTGTTTTACTTGTGACACATATTCTTAAATAGGCATTGTGCATTAGTTCAGACACATTCACTTATCATTCTTTTCCTTTCCTCCTTTAATAGTTCGGTGGTCAAAGGAATTGTTTGTAAGAAAAATGTGGCTCATCGGCGAATGACATCAAAAATAGAGAAACCTCGCATATTGATCCTTGGAGGGGCTCTTGAATACCAACGGGTGGCTAATGCCTTGTCAAGTTTTGATACTCTGTTGCAGCAGGTTGTGGTTATGAATGCTTTAATCCTATTAATTGGTGTGGATGTGAAAACCTTCTTTTAACCTATTGTTTTCTCCGATGAGCATATAGGATTAATCATCTTGATCTTTTGGGCTTGTGAATTTATATGGAAATCTAGGAAATGGATCATCTCAAGATGGCTGTTGCAAGGATTGATGCGCATCAACCCGATGTTCTTTTGGTGGAGAAAACTGTTTCCCGCCATGCACAAGATTACCTTTTGGCGAAGGACATATCAGTAGTTTTGAATATCAAAAGGCCACTTTTGGAGCGTATAGCCCGTTGTACTGGTGGTCAAATAGTACCGTCAATTGATCATCTGTCATCACAAAAATTGGGACACTGTGACATGTTCCATGTTGATAAGTTTGTAGAAGAGCATGGTACAGCAGGGCAGAGTGGAAAGAAGTTGGCGAAGACACTGATGTACTTTGAAGGTTGTCCAAAGCCGCTGGGTTGCACTGTAAGTATTTGCAATCATTAGATAAAGAGGTGTTGCATTCATAGTAATCTTACAATTATTTGCTGAGATATATAGATATGCCAAACACCATGATGAGGTAGTAGTATTTGACATAATCTGGAAATATAGATACGCCATTAATTTTCTGAAGTTTGATGGGTGACCATTCATGAGAGAATCTACTCAGACTAACTACCATGGTGGTCACTTTCAATTTTTATATGACAGAGATGCGTCACAACATTGCATTTAATGTGCTATGCTTTTCCATGACCTTTAAATGTTTTGTCTTTTAATGGGTTTTCTTGATGGTTTGGCTCAGTTACTACTTCGAGGTGCCAATGGGGATGAGTTGAAGAAAGTGAAACACGTGTTGCAGTATTCAGTTTTTGCAGCTTACCACTTGGCGCTGGAAACATCTTTTCTTGCTGATGAGGGAGCGTCCCTCCCAGAACTTCCTTTGAATTCACCAATAACCGTGGCACTTCCAGATAAACCATCACCTATTGATAGATCCATCTCAATGATCCCTGGGTTCACTCCCCCTGGGGCAAGTGAAAAGACTCAGGGATCTCCACCTTGTGGTCCACAGAGGTCATACAGTGTTCCTACTGAGAATCTGTTCAAGGATTTTGCTACACATTATACTGCAATTGGCACTGATTGCGTAAAGTCCTCCATTGCATCTCAGCAGGGCATCTCAAACCCTTCCTCAAATGACTCCTTTCTCTCCTATGTACCTGTGGACAGAAGTGCAGCATCATCCAAGGAAGAACCTTTTGGATCAAAAAATGTTTCTGATTGTCCAAGAGACGATCTTACATGTAATGGTTTTAGAACTTCAGATGCATTGGAAGTGGGAGGTGTGGCTGAGAATGTGCCTACTTGCTTCATAGTGGACACAAACCAAAGTGTTTCAAATTCAGTTAAGGAACCAGCTTCTTCAATGGAAGAGTTTCCTCCTTCCCCATCTGACCATCAGAGCATTTTAGTTTCCTTATCATCCCGTTGTGTGTGGAAAGGGACTGTCTGTGAACGGTCTCATCTCTTTCGGATCAAATACTATGGGAACTTTGATAAACCTTTGGGTCGCTTTCTACGAGATCATTTGTTTGATCAAGTAATCTCTTTCTCCTCCCCAATACTTTTTCCTATCAAAACATGGTCCTTTTTCTGTTTGTCTATTTCTTGATAGGGTCCATCTAGCTGTTTAAACTAATATGGCTTTGACCTTTTGACAGAGTTACATATGCCGTTCATGTGAGATGCCATCCGAAGCACATGTTCACTGTTATACCCATCGTCAGGGTACCCTCACCATTTCTGTTAAGAAGCTGCCAGAATTTCTTTTACCTGGCGAAAAGGAAGGGAAAATCTGGATGTGGCACAGGTGCCTTAAGTGTCCACGAATGAATGGCTTCCCCCCTGCAACCCGAAGAGTGATAATGTCTGATGCTGCTTGGGGTTTATCTTTTGGAAAGTTTTTGGAGCTCAGTTTTTCAAACCATGCAGCTGCTAGCAGAGTAGCAAGCTGTGGCCATTCTTTACATAGAGACTGCCTTCGCTTTTATGGGTATGGTCTTCTCTAGTTTCTTCTGAACAGTGAAAATAATCTGTGTTCCAAGCATTTGTGAATCTTTTCTTATGTACTTGAATTTGTTCCCTGATAACTGGTGTCCTATAGATAGGTTTCATTACCAAACTATGATAATACAGTCTGTCTACAAGTCATAGGAATACAGAAGTAAAAAGACTCATTCATTGTTGAATGTTTATTAAAGTTGATCATTCAATGAATTATGCAGGTTTGGAAAAATGGTTGCTTGCTTTCGCTATGCTTCTATTAATGTTCTTTCAGTGTACCTTCCTCCACCAAAGCTGGATTTCAATTATGAGAATCAGGATTGGATACAACAAGAAGTGAATGAGGTGGGAAGAATGTGACTTTAGATTTTCTTGAGCATGTTCTGTGGTTAACTTTATCATAGTATGTACTGGGGAGATAGGTTACAATTCAACAGCTGCTGTGTAGTGGCTGATCCTACTTGATGTAACTTCTGCCGGCACAATAATTAGGACATAGAAAGCATATCTACTTTCACCCTGCGGTGAAGTTTTCCCTCACTAACCTTGCATCTCATCTCTTTGTTAAATTAATGTAGAATATAAACTATTCAGGTCAAAAATCGGGCTGAGCTCTTGTTCTCTGAAGTTCAGAATGCGCTCAGTAACTTGGAAGAGCAAAAATCTAGTGTTCTGCTTAACAGTGGTGTTAAATTACCAGAAGCTAGGCACCAAATGGCAGATTTGGAGGAGATGCTGCAGAAGGAGAAAGCAGAATTTGAGGTACAGGTTTTACTTGCTAATGCTGAAGTTTTCTTTCTCAAATTTCTGTACTATGTTATTGAATGAACTAATCAAGACAGCTTTTTATGGAACTGAGATCCTTACTCATAGATTTAGAATCATTAATGTTAAGTGTATACAGTGAAAATTTGTCAATAATAGTAATTGTATTCATGTCATGTTCCCAATGACTTTATACCCAAGTAATGTTTCCCTTTTTTACCCTGTACCTTTCCATTTATGCATTGAGGGTGCTCCTGATGAGGTATGAAAAACTAGAGTGCAGTGATGAAAATATTTAGTGTATTTACGTATCAGTCCTAGTGATGTTATTTATGGGAGTCCTGGGTTCTAATGGTTTTGTTTGGTAGCAGGAATCACTCCAGAAGATTTTAAATAAGGAAGCTAAAAAAGGGCAACCTATAGTTGATATTTTTGAGATTAATCGACTGAGGAGACAACTGCTTTTCCAATCTTATATGTGGGACCACCGTCTGGTATATGCTGCTGCTAGCTTAGATAATCAGAGTCCTGATGATGCAGACATCTCTACTTCAGATGTAGATAAGTACACTGATTCTGATATCCCTGTTGATTCAAGCAAAGATCTGTTTAATTCTAATCCTGTGTCACTGAATGAAAAGCCCAATGACAGCTGTGAAGAAGAAGGGGTTAGTGGTAGCAACATATATCAGACCAATGCCATCATGGAAGGAGGTGATGCAGATATTAATTCGAAGCGTGTAATTCAAAATCCATCGAGTTTTTCCTTTATAATGAACAACACCGATTCTCTAGAATCCAATGTAGTCCTTGCTAGAGCCCATTCTGATGTGTTCCCAATTATAGAGAACTTGTCGGACACTCTTGATGCAGCTTGGACAGGTGAAAGTCATTCTGACCTGGCTAGAGTAGATTCTTTAATTTATAGAGTTCCAGAAAAGCTGGATGTTGAGGACAGTGGAGAGGAGCATAGTGGATCTAAATTGTCACAGTCTCCCTTGTTCTCCTCCAAGGGCGTAGAAAATATGGAAGATTCTATGAGCTGGTTAGGAATGCCATTTATAAGCTTCTACCGGTCTTTGAACAAGAACTTTTTGGGTGGTTCTCAAAAACTGGATACACTTTGTGAGTATAATCCTGTCTATATTTCATCATTCCGAGAGTCAGATGCCCAAGGTGGAGCTAGGTTGCTCTTGCCTATAGGTGTTAATGATACAGTTATACCAGTGTATGATGATGAGCCTGCCAGTCTTATATCTTATGCACTGATTTCACCTGATTATCTTCTCCAAGTGTCTGATGAGGTTGACAGACCAAAAGAATCTGCAGACCCTACCTTTTCCCTGCAGTCCTTTGATTCGGGAAATATCCTGTCCCTTCAATCAATGGAGGAAATTGCATTAGAATCCTGGAAGAGTCTTGGATCTGATTATGAGAGTTTCTTGTCCTCTAATGGATCTCGTTGCGTGGATCCACTCTCATACATGAAGGCAATCCATGCCAGAGTCTCTTTTGCAGATGATGGATCACAAGGGAAAGCAAAATATACAGTAACTTGTTACTATGCAAAGCGCTTTGAAGCTTTGAGGAGGATATGTTGCCCATCCGAGATAGACTTTGTAAGATCTCTTAGCCGTTGTAAGAAGTGGGGAGCTCAAGGAGGAAAGAGCAATGTCTTCTTTGCAAAGACCTTGGATGATCGATTTATTCTTAAACAAGTTACGAAGACAGAACTGGAATCATTCATAAAATTTGCTCCCGGATATTTCAAGTATCTTACTGAGTCAGTAAGCTCTGGGAGTCCAACATGCTTGGCAAAGATTCTGGGAATCTATCAGGTATCTTGACTGATTCTGCTACTTCAATGTTTCAATTCTTTTTTTGTCATTTAACAAGACATGTGAGCATGTCATAATACTAGCACATAATTCATGCAATTTTTTTTTTGGGGGGGTGACGAGGGAAACCCGCAGCCACTGCCCGAGGGTGTGCACTGGGTAAACTCCACCTTGTGATCCTAGCCGGCAAAGGACCACAAGGAGGTAAACCAGTCTAGGTTGTCCATAGCTGACCGACTCAAACCAAGAATGCTGAGATTCAAACTCGTGACCTTGTGGTTACACGTTTGTATCCTTAGCCTTCTTGGCTGGGGTTACCCCCTAATTCATGCAATTTTTGCATGCATGCAGTGCTTGCTGCTCTGGATAATGTTTGAGCATTAGATATCTTTTCATGGATAGATGAATTTATATTTATACATGAATAGTAAAATTAGTTGCATATTTTGACTTTGAAGACAATGTTGAATGCGTGATCTTTGAATATCTATGTTTTCAACCGAGACTTTAGACAATCTGAAGCTTCAACATCTTTCTGTTGGTTTATTTGAAAGGTTACATCAAAGCATCTTAAAGGAGGGAAGGAAACTAAGATGGATGTTCTGGTCATGGAGAATCTTTTATTCGGCAGAAACCTTGCACGGTTATATGACCTTAAAGGATCTTCCAGGTCTCGCTATAATGCAGATAGTAGTGGAAGTAATAAGGTGTTGCTCGACCAGAACTTGATTGAATCAATGCCAACCTGTCCTATTTTTGTTGGAAATAAAGCCAAAAGACTGTTGGAGAGAGCTGTCTGGAACGACACCGCTTTTCTTGCAGTAAGTTAACAGTTTTTTTGTGATCAGATCAATGTGTTTTGAATAACTATTCAAATATTTGTTCATTTGCTCTTTTTTCTTTTTCTTTTTTTTTTTTTTTTTTTTTGGGTGAGGAGCTCTTTTCGTAACAACATTTACACTAAGCTCAGTAGTTTCTTGCAGTCAATTGATGTAATGGATTACTCTCTCCTGGTTGGGGTTGATGAAGAGAAGCATGAACTGGTTCTCGGGATTATTGACTTCATGAGACAGTATACATGGGACAAGCATCTAGAGACGTGGGTTAAGGCGTCACGCATCCTAGGTGGACCCAAGAACGCTTCGCCGACTGTAATCTCACCAAAACAGTATAAAAAGCGGTTCAGAAAAGCAATGACGACATATTTTCTGATGATCCCAGATCAATGGTGGCCTCAGACCATCACCCCCGGTAAATCTCAGACTGATGTGCCTGAGGAGAACACACACAATACTGCTACCTCTGTGTCGTAATATTTTATATCTTTTTGTATGTATAATCAAGCAAATTCAGCATTCATCTACATAGGTTCCCAAATATCTTCCTCTGCCAAGTTTTCTTATTGTGAGGGCTAGTTCTGCACTCTTGTTTGTCTTCTCCTCAGGGGGGAAGAATACACTCCAGGAAGGATCTGTCTCTTTCCTACAGATGTAGGATAAGTTTTCTAAGTACATACATACATACATATATATATATATATATATATATATATATATATATTCATCCCTCTATTATTTTTTTGTCCAGAAGAACTAAATATGTACATGAACATCAATCTTCAGTGGCATTTATTTTACATCTTGTACAAAGTAGAAGAGAAGAGAAGAGAAAATAGAGATGTAATCATAAACTATGAGAATCAAAGAAGCCATTGGTGTTGTTTTTTGCCTGTGATCCAAAATGGAAGTTTTCATTCACAAGTCTGTTTTGCCCAATAAGCCCTTTGTTTCCAATGGTTATTACATTTCAGCACCATCAATGACTTGAAGCCAGCATCTTTGCAGAAGATCAATGATCTCCGATTCCCTACATAACAGCAGTAAGATCGCCACGGAGTTCTGATATCAAATTTAAAGATGATTAAGCTCGGTAAGTATCATGTTACCTGGAATTACAGGAAAACTTAGAAAATTGCTGGCAAAATCTAGGCCCTTCGTCGTACCCTTCACATGTTATCTCCCCATTCTCATCTCTGTAACAAACAATACCCTTTGATTTGTCCTCAAAAACCTGTTTGAGAGATCAACCAAACATGGGTGAAAATGAACACATACCATGAATCTAGGTTGTTAAAGAAACCTTTAGAAGGAAAACCTTAATCTTGTTCTCAGATGATGATGATGATTCTTGCATAGACATATTATTGCTTGAAACATGACTGCCTGATCTCACCAAAACTCTGTTAGCAGCTGGCTTTCCCCTTCTGGTTGGAGCAGATTTGCAGATTGCCACAACAGTTGATGAAACACAGCATGGAACAGCAGCCATTGATCCTCAATCTGTACTACCTTAAACAGGGCAGAATGAGAAGAGAATGTAGTCTTTTCTTGTACTCTGTATGATGAGTTTTCTGTCAAGGTAAGGTGAAGAATGATGAATTTCAAGGGAAGTGGAGCTCACCCTTGATGAATGTCTTGTCAAAAATGCATTATTTTTTTGCTACAAATATGTTTTTGGTGGGGTCCATCCAGCTTATCTACCAACTGTTGTTGAGTCAGCTGGCTGTTTGTTTGCATTCTGGGGTTTGGTCATTTGAGTAGGGAAATTAGTATGTGTACTCCTAAGTTCTATTCCCAAATTTTATTCTATTTTTAAATGTTTTATGTAGACATTTTTCTTGGAATTCACATAATGTAAATAGGCTATCATTGTTTGTCATGTCAATGAATAAAAGTGAGGGAGTAGAATTTGAGAATATATGTAGTGAAACTCTTTGAGTAGTGGGTCTGGTTGTATGAGAAGCGTTATGGCCTCTCATTTGTCACAATGGCAAATTTTACCGTGATTCATGAAGTAGGTATCATTTTAATTACACTTCAGTTTCATTTGACAATATTATTCTGTTTTTCAGTTTCATTTTCCACACACACTAGTTTCATTATAGCAATACCAAAGTATCATTTTAATTCTAGTACAGTTTCATTTAAAAATATATACATTATTGCATAAGCTCTATTTTTTAGTTTCATTTTCCACAGTCCACAGATACTAGTTTAATTATAGTAATGTTGAAGTATTATTTTAATTACGCTTCAGGTTCATTTGACAATATATGTTATTGTATGGCTTTGGCTTTTAGTTCTATTTTCTACAGAGTAGTTTTATTATAGTAGCACTAAAATATCATTTTAATTATACTACAGTTTCATTTAATAATATACGTTATTGAATGAGCTTTGT
The DNA here is from genome assembly GCF_001879475.1 of Ipomoea nil. Lineage (NCBI taxonomy): Eukaryota > Viridiplantae > Streptophyta > Magnoliopsida > Solanales > Convolvulaceae > Ipomoea > Ipomoea nil. Next base: position 1,962,415 of record NW_017618198.1, on the reverse strand, counting down.
GCCTTTATTTTTTAATTTTATTTTCTACACATTAGTTTCACTTGACGATCATGACCCACACATCGATGTGTGGACCATGGTTCATTGTATAACAACTGTGTCACAATAATAAACAAATGGGGAGAAAAAAAGCAGTGATCATAATCATTTTAGGCATTTCCAACTTTATTTGGTGATAGGTAGTATTTAATAAAATCAGGTACCATCATGCTTTTTAAAGACTATATACGACAAATGGATGAATTGAACAAATTTTGAATGAGCAAAAAATGATTAAAGAAAATCTGGATGTTTTTTTAATTCACTAAAATTAGGTATAAATTATATTTTAAAAGAAGAGTTGAAATATGAATTATTTGGGTGATTGTCCTTTTCTTATTCAACATAAAATTTTAATACTCATAATTTAATAATTTAATTTAAATTTGAGTATTTATAAAATAATATATATGTGTGCGCACTATTGGTAATTTAAATAAAAATTGATGGTTAAAAATCAAACATATAGCCAATTTGATAGCAGTGTGAAAAGGATGATTTGCACAAATTGAAATAAAACCCGTCCTAATTATCACTCTTACCAAAAACTAAATAATTATACTCTAACGTATTATCAGGAAATGAACGTCACGAGGTAAATTCAAAAAAAGGTTTTTTTTTTTTTTTTTTTTTTTTTTTAAATACTCATGACTCTTTACCGGGTACGGAGTAATATATATTATATACTTTTTCAAATATTTTCAGTCCAAAAGAATCTAAGTCTCCACCATCGAAATTTGAACTTATGACCACCCATTTGCAATGGTAATCGGGGTGCCATCACATTACATTTTTCTTATATCCTATCATCACATATTCAAAGATTGAGTATGGTGTAGTGAGTAGTGACCTAGGAAATATCTGAGTTCGAATCTTCAACGGGAGGGGATCTCAACCTTAAGGTAAAAAGCAAACACTTAGAATCTGCGTCACTTTTCAAAATATTTTATAACTCTCACCTAGCTTTAGGTTTGTTGTTGTTAACTGAAGTTGTTACAAAGTAAAAAAACGCTCCGCATAAGTCGCGAACTCAGATCGTGATTCCGACAACGATCTCCGATCGTGGCAACCTCTCTTGGTTGTGACCTCCTAAAGCTCTAACCCTCAACAAACCTGAAAGGTAACTCATCAACAATAATCATTTCACATAGTGATCTCCTAATCAACTCTTAATCAAATACCCATATTCCCAACACCCCTTCACTATCCTCATAGTTGGTAAAAGTAAAACTAGGGACAAGGGAGAAGGTGAGAACTTAGTATCCTTAAAGTGAGAATTTTTTAGACAACTCAATATGTGATTTCTTAAAGAAGAAATCGCATGTTTTTAGACTCGCATGCAAACAATTCTGCACAATATAAGCACTTGACTTTGATAACGATTCACTCATTATTTTTTTTTTTTTCAAAGTGATCATATATATAGGGGATATGGTCTTAACATCTTCTTCTTCTCCTTCTTCTCCTTCTTCTTCTTCTACTTCTTCTTCTTTTTTTTTTTTTTTCTTTTTTTTCTTTTTTTTTTTTTTTGGAACAAATGAGGCAATAGTTGCTGAGATGTATTTTTCTCTACAGCTTGTGATTAGACATCATGTTCCACACTTGGCAGGGGAGGTTGACATCCAGACTCACCAATACTTTCCACTTATAAACGAAAATATTAGTGAATAGAAATCACTCAAGGCCTCAGGCAGACATGCAATAACACATAGTAACACAATTAGACACATAAATTGATAATCTCATTATCAGACAAAATCATAGAGAGATCCAGAATCAAACACGGGGACATTTCATCATGTATCTAGATTCCAAAATTAAATGCTTCATGTCTTCATTACTCATTAGTTCATTTAAGGGTCATATATCCATAAACTTTACAAAGAAATCCAGAATCATACACTTAAAAAAAATCATCATTTATCTGAATTTCATAACTTAGATTTAGAATTTAGTGACTTCCATCAAATCACCAATATCCTTAATAAATTCATAATCAGGGCCCATTTAATGATCATGATTATCAAACTGGAAAATGGAAATTTTACATAAAACATATGCAATCTTAAGGATCATTTAAGAGACATGCGAACTGAAAATTTCACAGTTAATATAACATAATCAAGAGTCATTTAAGGGACATGTAAACTAAAACTTCCAGTATATCATAAAAACCCTAGATTTGTATATTAAAAAAAAAAAAAAAAGAAGATTGTGGCAGTTTTTTGGCAGCTAGGGGCCTGCGCATGAATGGTCAGTATAGTGTGACAAAAGCCGAGACAGTATGTGTTCGTGAAGCTTTAAGCTGGTTGAAAGGAACAGGTATAGGAGACGTGGAGACAGACTCTCAGTTAGTTTATAATGCTTCCTTCAGACTCTTTTAATTCGTCTTTTAGTTTTATTATTGATGACGTGAAAGAAGTTGCATCCTTGATAAATGATGTTAACTTCTGTTTTGAGAAGCGATCTGCGAATCGGGCTGTCCATATTGTTGCTAGGGAGGCTGTTTCTATGTCTTGCAGGGAGTGGTTGGATAATCCTCCTTTGTTCCTTGTGGACTGCCTTTTATCTTATTTAATGAATTAAGTTATTTTCTTCAAAAAAAAAAAAAAAAAAAAAAAAAACAACTGAGACAAATCAGACAATCAGTATATCACATTATCATGAAAAAGTAAAAGTATAATATTAGGTTTTAAGAATTACTTCGTTTCTCCAAATAATCTCTACAGAACAAGGGCGTCAAGTTCCAACTTCCAAGTAGACCAAGCTTAGGGCTTTAACCACAAGTCATGGACTCACAGTTGATATAACACAATCAGGGCTTCCACTAGAGTGATGGAGTATGTGAGACACAGATTGGTAATAGAGAATTGAGAACTGAGAGAAGATTAGAATACTCAAAAGTCAAGATAGTAAAGACTAGAGACTGAGAGAGTGGGAGAATTACTAGTAGAGAGTTTAAGTCTATGAGACAAGAGAACAGAGAGATTGAGAGAACGAGAGAAATCATAGAACAAAGAACTGAATAAGACTCTGGAGTGAGTAGAGTTTTCTCGTTGCTTACATATATACTCTACCTACACGATGTCGTATAATATACAATCTATATATATCGGATATTCAGACGGGGCGAATGTATTAGTACCCCCAATCCGATTTTCATTACTCTCCATAAAAAAAGAGAGCGGTTGAGATAACCCGTGTCGGGTTCTGATTCAACTATGCGACAGATCGTCGGATTGCTCGAATTCTGCACAAATTCTAATTATTTGTGTGCTGAATGTAGTTATACAAAATAATGAATTTCTTTTTTTTTTTTTAAGAAAAATAATGAATTTCTAATACTCAAATAATATACTTTTTCGGAATACAATATATATTTTTAATTTTTTAATATAATAAAAATATATTATTTGTGTAATGCGCATTATTATGTGATAGTATAAAATAAATATTCGGAGTATATTTTTTCATTTTTCATTTTTTATTTTAAATTTTCTAGTTTTTCTTTTCGGGTAAGGAAGAAGAGGATTGTTCTTCCTACCTTAGCATTACTGCAGTAGGGTTTTGAAGATCCCATTGATCGAACCAAAAAATGTTTCTCACTAGGTAAAGGAAGAGAACTGCATTATTCTTCATTCTTCATCGTACTGATTATTGTTAATCCCTGTACTAATTTTTTCTTTAAAAAAAATAAAATTATTCTTTGTATGGAGTGAAGAACGGAATACGATAGAGGTGTCAACACCTTTTCTCCCGAAGGCCGTCTGTTCCAAGTTGAGTACGCTATTGAAGCTATCAAGGTATATTTGGTGTTTTCTGTGTAGCATTTCTCCCAATTGTTTTATTGAATGAAATCTACTCCGTAGTATCATTGAAGTATGGTTAAAATCGAGATTCTTATGGTTGGGTTTTAAATGTGTTGCAGCTCGGTTCAACGGCAATTGGGATAAAGACAAAGGAAGGAGTTGTTCTCGCTGTTGAGAAGCGCATCACTTCCCCACTACTGGTCTGGTTCTGAAATTCTTGTTATTTTAATGCTCAGATCATAATTATTATGGAGTTAGTAATGTTTGATAAGTTTAGCACTTAAGCTAGAGTCTTATAATGGTTAGTTACTTCTGAATTATAGCTTTATGGTCTGGATTGGTTTAAAGTTTGAGGTTGGAAGTACTTAAACTATGAATCAAATAAAAAATATATGTATGTATGGTTGTATCATTCATGCTATGATTTCATAACATTTTAGGAGCCAAGCAGTGTGGAGAAGATTATGGAAATTGATTCCCATATTGGGTGTGCAATGAGTGGATTAATTGCTGATGCACGGACACTTGTAGAACATGCTCGAGTTGAGACTCAGGTACCTATGAACTGCAGATAAAGGTTATTTGTAATTTTGCATTGTCTTGCTAGTCATTCACTGTGTTTTCATCATGTAATTCTGTAATTAGAATCATAGATTCTCCTACGGTGAACCTATGACTGTTGAGTCCACTACACAAGCTCTCTGTGATTTGGCCCTGAGATTTGGCGAGGGTGATGAAGAATCAATGGTTAGCTGCACTTTCTTTCCCTGGCTAAATATTCTTCGAATTTGTTAATCCAGTTTTGTCCAGACTATGTTTTTGTGTCTTCTCCCGTATTGATACTTGTGCTTCCTGTGTTTATTTTATTTGCTCGTTGAGTATAAACTTTTACTGAAACCAGAAGCAAGGTATTGCATAAACATACTCAATCGAAAATTATCTTTTGCTGTTAAATTATGCACCATCCCCCACCCCCAAAAAATCGAACATTACATTGTGTGAAATTTTTGTGAAGAAGAAAGACCTATGGTGGTGGTGGAGGTTTGCGCTCATTGTGTGAAATTATGTTGAAGAACTTGTGTCAAGATTTTGTTGATCGTATAGTCCTGTGTTGCCGTAGGGATATCACCATTATTGTTTATTGAATGTGGATTACAATGTTTGTATCCGAAGCTGCTACCGTATCCTTCTTTGTATAAATGTACACAAGGTTGTGAACCAACAAAAGTTAATGACACATCCTTGGTGCTATATTTAAACGTCATCTTCTTTTTGATAAGTAAAGCTTCTCACTAAAAGGAACCAAAAGGGGACACCGAAATATGCACAAGTTTAAAAACATCTTTAATGGATGAATTCTTTGGTTGATGCAGTCTAGGCCTTTTGGGGTTTCTCTTCTCATTGCTGGTCATGATGAGAACGGTCCAAGCTTGTAAGTATGCTCTTTCATATTTTAAATATTTCACTCTTTTATGCACCATAGGGGGAACATGACTTTATGGAACTTCTGACTTCTTTCATGGATTTTGTCTTTGTCCTTGTGTGTTAAAATACCTAGGGAAAAGGGTCAAATAGGCCCTTAAACTTTACACGAGGGAACAATTAGGCCCCTGAACTTTTAAAAGGTTCAATTAAACACTCCAACTTATAAAAATCAGGCAAATAAATCCTATTTACCGGTACCTAACAAGTTACATGTAAAATTATGATGATGTGGCCACCATTGACCATTGTATGCCATGTTGACCACCGTAAACTGCCACTGTTAAGGAAAAAAATGTGACCAAGGCGACCACTGGTCGCCCTCTTCTGCTTTTGGTCACCTTCTCCGATGGAAGGCAACTAGTTGGTCGGATTCTTCAAAGGCGGCAGTCACCGGTTCCTGGTGTTAGTCCCTAGAGTGTCGCCGGAACCCTAGTGACTTGCTATTACAAGTCGCTAACCAATTTTTGGGCTTCAACACACCAAAATGAGCTTAATTGTACCTTTTAAAAGTTCGGGGCCTAATTGACTTTTCAAATAAAGTTTAGGAGCCTATTTGACCCTTTCCCCAAATTCCTCATATAAGACACAATAAAAATATAGCATCCTCTATAGACATCAGAAAACATCCTTCTATCAGTCTATGCTGCTCCCATTGCCAGCTAGCCAATACTTCCTAATCTAAGAACTCTGGAGTCTCTTATCATGATGCTGATGTATTTTCAGATATTATACTGATCCGTCCGGTACATTCTGGCAATGCAATGCAAAAGCTATCGGTTCTGGTTCTGAAGGTGCCGACAGCTCTTTGCAGGAGCAGTACACTAAGGTAGGTTACCTGCTGGGTAGCTGTTTCTCAAACTATAACAATTATGATCTTGTTTAGATGCCAAACCAGAGGTATGTATTTGTTCTGTTTTCAGGAGCTCACTCTTAAAGAAGCTGAAACAATAGCACTATCCATCCTCAAGCAAGTTATGGAGGAAAAGGTAAACTTGACATTTCATTGCTTCTGTGTTTTTTCGCTTAAAATCAAACGCCTAACCCCTTCAATCTTCTCTTAATGCCAGGTGACTCCCAATAATGTCGATATTGCCAGGGTATCCCCAACTTATCATTTGTACCCCCCTTCCGAGGTGGAGGCTGTCATTAGCCGCCTGTAAGGAGAGAACTACATCCAGGAGCTTTGCACTTAATCCGGTTTTGTGTAATTGCAAACATTTGCATCTGTACTAGAATTGGATTTTTCCAAAAGTTTGTTTCGAGATTGTGCTCCATTAGTAGTTGAATGAAACTTCGGGGTGAACTTCTTTTAAGGTTGAGTTGATCCTTTTGACTTCATTATGTCTCACTTCCCAGTGGTTTATTTTGGGGATGTTTGGTAAATAGCTATTAGCTGGGTTTGAGTAGTTGATTGTAGAAAGATGTTTGGTAAATTAGCTGTTAACTGATAGATGTCTAGCTTATTACATGCAAAATGGTTTTTTCAAAAAAGTTAATCAAAAAAGTTGTTTTGAGCAGTTTTTTGAATTTTAGTATTTTAGAGCAATAAGCTGTTACAAAAAGTTAATTAATCAAACATTTATATTGAATGTTTAACCAAGTCAAAAAACTAATAGTCAAATAAATTAAAATTAGTTGGTAAATTAACTGTGTTACCGAATTGAGCATTCCTTTTTTCTTTTTGAAATATGATTGATTTTTATGATTTGAATATAATTGAAAAATGATATGTTTACCAAATGATGTCATTTGTATTAACCATATTCTTTAGTCTTTTTCTTTTCTTTTATAGTCATGAATTTCAAATGAAAATTAAATCTCTAGATGGTATCCATTATTTTGTACTAATCTTCATGAGTGGCCTTAAGTTTGAAATATGGTTGGATTTTTATGATTTGAATGCTAATACCATGTTGAAATGTATAATGTATGTTTAGACTTTCCCAACAAGTTATAGTATAAAGTTGATTATCATTAACTTGACATCTACTCAGTATTCTCACACACATTTAACATTCTTCCGGACCAACAAAACTTGCCACCTCTCATTCAAAACAGAATATATCACTTTCAAGGCTTCAAAACACGTCGTAATGATACAAGTATACAACAACAAAAGTATTATCCTGATGCGCTATCACTCTTATAGCCTTGCTTACAAACTTATGCAAAAAAAACAAACACTAGAGCGGTTCTCAAACTTGAAAGATTGGTAATGGTGAATCTACACTAATTTGGCAAGGCTCCAAAGACCCTATAACAGATTCTTTGGTGGCACAAGTTTATAAGGCAAGGTACTACCCTAAGGTAACGTTCTCTGGTTTTTGCTGGCGCAGTATTATGGCGGCTAAAGGATTAATTTGTAGTGGTGTGAGACGAAGGATTGGTAATAGTGAATCTACACTAATTTGGCAACATCCCTGAAGACCCTACAATACAAACTGAGATGCCCCTCAATTGGCATGTGCGAAAGTGGTGGGTTTGATTGATCAGTACACTGTTTGGTAGGATCAATCTATTTTATATTATATTTTTCTCCCTATTGATGTGCCTCGCATTTTGAAGATACCTATTTCCCCGACGTATGAAGACACTTGGTATTGGCATGGGGACCTAAGATGTTGCTATTTTATTAAAAATGGCTACAGGCTCATTGTTGAAAATTATATAAATATAAATAATGATGGTGCTTTTGATAAATGGCTCACCCTATATAAGCTAAAAATCTCCAAAATGGAAAATCTTCCTATGGAGAGCTATAAGTGATATCCTTCCCACTGCAAAAAACATGTTTATAAAGAGGGTATATGTTAATCCTATTTGTGCCATGTGTAGAATTCTTCATGAAGACACTATGCAAGTTCCATTTGGAATCAATCTAACCTTCCAATCCCAATCCCCAATATTGTAACAAATGTTTTTCATGATTGGTTTAGTGAAGTCTTGAATATTCTAGACACTAATGGAGTTATCTACGCAGCTGCAATTCTTTATCATATTTGGAGAGAAAGGAATGATGCGGTTTGGGATGCTTATCTTCCGATGCCGAGGAAACTTTTAGCCGCCGCTATGGCCACCTTGCACGCTTGGCGCAGGTACACTCGCCTGCCGTCTCTCTGCTACCTACCGCGAGCGCTGGGGCATCTGACATTGCTGTTGCTACTATGCCTCCCGATCCACCGCCGGCTGCAAACAATATTGCCCAGCTGCCGAAGATCTGCCACGTAGACGCCTGCCAGGTATCATCATGCGTCCAACATGGCCACAATGGGGGCGGTTCTTCTCGATGAAACAGGTGGATATATTTCAGCCTACAGTATTATGCTTCCAAATTGTTTCTCTCCGCTAATGGCCGAAGCATTTGCGTGTAAGGAGGCCTTGTCGTGGCTAAGGAATCATGGAGAACAGTCCGTAGAGCTATACACGGATTGTCAGACGCTTCAGTGTTATCTATCTTCCACGGCTAGTTTATTCCTAGATCAGATAATGTTTTAGCTCATACTTTAGCTTCTATTCCTATGTATGGGGACTCGGTCCCTCCTGACTCTATTTCAACTTATCTCTAATATATACCATGATAGTTCCTATCAAAAAAAACAAAAAATCATTATCTTGAGATAATCTTGGCAAGTTAATAAACAGCTTAAACATTATACATTTCAACATGGTATTAGCATACACAATTGCACGTTTTAATTCCTAAAAAATACTTCTTTCTGCCAATACTCATAACCACAAAGTTTAGACTTTCCCATAAAGTGATAGTATATAAACTATTAGTCTATTATAAAATGATAGTATAAAGTTGAATATCATTTTCTAAAACTTGCCATCTACTCAGTATTCTTACACATTTAACATTCCCCTGGACCAACAAAACTTGCGACCTCTCATTCAAAACAGAATATATCACTTTCAAGGCTTCAAAACGCGTCATAATGATACAAGTATACAACAACAAAAGTATTATCCTGATGCGCTATCGCTCTTACAGCCTTGCTTACAAACTTATGCAAAAAAAAAAAAAAAACCAAACACTAGAGTGGTTCTCAAACTTGAAACCAAGTTGCCACATTTTATTCGAAATCCTATGTGAACAAGTATGGAGTATACGAGACCAGTAACATTAGTCGCGGTACTGGTCCATGAATCTTTGATGGAACTCTGTAAGTCGAGAGACAATAGCTGGTATTTTATCCTCTTGGGGCAATATTGTGCACCTAAAATGCCAGGTCCCGGGGACCTATAAGAAAAGCACCATGAATGATCAGAACCAGACACTCGAAAAAATGACTAATCAGTTCTGTCGATAGGAAAAGTGTACCTGTCGAAAGCCAGAGCCTGGGACGACAACTACTCCAGTAGCGTTAAGTAGGCAGCGAGCATAGAATGCATCCGGAGCAGTCTTAGCTGCTTCTGCTGCCTTTATGGCTTTCTCAGGAAGACGAATACGAGGGAAAAGGTACATAGCTCCTTCTGCTTTGTTGCATGTGATTCCCTCCAGACTGTTTAAGGCATCTTCGAGTGTCTGTAAACAAAAACAAAATTAGGAATAAAGAACTATCGAATGTACAATCCATCCCCGCTAAGGAAATGGTATCATATACTCTGCATATTAATTCCAACATTTCTAAGTTCCTAGTCACATTTTCTCCCGTATTTTAAATAGTTGGACACATCAAAGTCATTTTCATGTTTACAGATTGTTTCAGCCAAAATCAAGTCATGTTCAGTATTCGAGCACAAATACAATGCAGAGTTCAAAACCAACTATTCAGGAAATATTTTCTCATATGCATCTTTCAATCTTTCAAACAGACCACAAAAGAGCACTTTTGATACAAAACAAATCAGAAATTCAGATACAGACAGGAAGTTCATAAAAGATTAAAAGTACAAATTAACCTTTGCACGCCTTGCCAAGGATGAGAGTATTGCATCTTTCTCAGCAGAAAAAGACTCGTAGGATTCATCTCCGACCTGTGTATATCAGTAGAACTTATGAACTGTCTATCTAATCATCAGATTAAAAGCAGGACTGTAATGGGTTGAGCATTGGATAAAACTGGTTCACCCATTTTTGAGATACCAGAGAGGATAAATTTAGATCTAATCCATTGATGCTGTTCATATTTTAATTTGCAACTGGAATTCAGATTAAACTTGCAGAGCAATTCAATATGCCTAATGGCTATCATCTAACTGTAATTATTATTTCCTGACATTTAATTTTCATTGAGTGGAAAAGAGGTTCATAGCAACCCCCGGGCTCCTACATCCAAACCTATTTTTACCAAACCACATTTAATTTAAACAAATACTCACTCTGTCCCATTTTATGTGTCCTACTTACTATTCATTGGTCAAACCAACTCTTTCTTCCTTGCTTATTTTCTATTTTTCTTTAGTATTTTTTTTACTATTTTAAAATTTGATTTTTTGTGTTTAATTGTACTTTTAGTGTAGTTTCTAAATATATAAATTTTGTATACTAATACTAAACTTAATATTATGAAAAATTAGATTAAAAATAACTTAAGTCAAGCCTCGTTAACCGAACCAGACACATAAAATGGGATGGAGGGAGTACAATACAGACCTTTGGGGGGCTCATGACGAGGCTGGCAAGAATCTGGCCAGAAATGTTAGAACATAGATTTACAGATGCAACTTTGTATATCTGTTCCCTTATCTCAGGACTAAAGCCAGTCACTTCCATGTAACCTCCTCGCTTTCCACATTCTCCATAGAAGCCTGAAAAGGAGAGGTAAACATAAATCGGATACATGAGTAAATAGGCCATTTATATTTGTACCTAATAATTAATAAAGCCAGGAGGAGGAATGGTGTACCTTTAGAGACAGACTGAAAAGATACCAAAGAAATATCCTTCTCTCCATAACCCATAGAACGGGCAACTTTCTTAAACGAGTGGAACTGTTTGTCGGGCACATAGACATTCTCTTGGTACACCTATCCAATTAACATTGTAAGGGCTTATGATAACAAATTCACACCAATAACTAAAAGAACAATAGGAAGAGACATGAAAAGAGAGAGAGAGAAACTCCAGAACAAATAAAATAGCCACTAGAGTGAAATCTATGCACCTCATCTGCCAGAAGTACAAGACCTTCTTTCTTGCAGAAATCCACAATTTCCTTTTGGTTAGCCTCAGCAAGAACCTGTAAGCGTAAATGACTGATCAGGCTATACTGGAATCGCAGACAAACAATTATATAAGTATAGGAATGCAATAGATGGATATCTGTCTTCTTTATTTCGCCTTCTCTATGTTCGCGGCCTACCTGCCCTGTTGGATTTCCCGGATTTATCACAACCAATGACCTGACTTTAATTCCCTTGGACTTGGCAGTTTCTAGCTGATTCTTAAGCTCTGAGATCTCAAGTCCCCATCCAGTTGCCTCGTCAAGGTAATAAGGAACCTGTAAACATCAAATAGAAACCCTCAACAAAAACTCACCAATTTGGCTGTATTCAAGGGTAAATGAAATATCTTCCAGTAGTAAGGTTAAGTTTAAAATGCATTTGACATAAATTCATTTTCAAATACAAAAGACTAACAAAAAACTTGAAATTATCAAATCTATCTAATTAGAGCTAGAACCTACAAGAGTGCCACCATGGAGAGCAATTGAAGCAGAGTAAAGTGGATACTGAGGGATGGGACAAAGAATTCCATCATTCTCTGAACTAATCAACAGCTGCATCATCATGTGAACCTGGATAAAATGTGGAGAAATACGTCACCCACTTAAGTTTGCCAGCTTTCTAAAAGGTACTAAACAAATAACTAGGAGACTAGTTTAAACATTTACCGCTGGGCTTGCACCATCAGTCAAGAAAATGTCATTTGGATTGGCAGGGAAACCATCACGAGCTTCTATACCAGAAGCAATTGTATCACGCAATCCTTTGATACCCTGAAGTCATATACAAAAGTTAAGTGATATATCTCAGATGAGTTACTCATCTGAAAATTAGAATAATCTCATTGAAGCAAATTTGACCTGACTATGGCTGTATGCACCAGTTGCTCTTCCTGGAATTTGATCAAGAATCTGGAAAGCTCGCTCTATGGAGTCCGCACTACAGAATGAAGAAACCAGTCATAAGATAATCATTTTAGGAGATTGTACCTCCACAGCAATGATCACATAAAACTCCAGATAGAAGTCATGGTTGTCTAAAATATTTAGCAGATTATTCTGAACTATCAAGCTCAAAGGAAAGAAGCTCAATCTCTTACCTGAACAGGCCTTGAGTTTCACTTTTATCCAAAATGGAAGGATGGTCACATAATGCAAGCACCTAGCATAAGAAAGTCTTTCATAAATGATTTCATGGAGGGAAATATTTCTTTTAAAAAAAAAATAAAAATTTAAAGCATAAGATAACTTGTGCTCACCTCCCTAAAGAAAGTAATTGGCTGCTGACCAAGGGATTGAGGGTTTCCAATATTGCAATAAATTATCTAAAAAAAATCAGAAGATAAATGAGTGCATAAGATATATTAGTAACTAAAGGATAAAAGTCAGAATACAAAACCTTCAACTTGAGAAACTAGAAAGAGATACAATTAAACCACACACTCTCTTGCTCTTTTGCAGTTTGGAAGTATTCCCAAGATATGCAACATATTGGTTGAAAACATACATAATCTAGATAAAAGCATGCATCTTTAAAGCTTTACTTGAAAAGAAACAATACCTCATCAAATGGGTGAGAACCTGGTTTTGCCTGTAACTCTTCTTGTATTTTCTGCCAAACAACATTACACAGGACCCTCAGATACGGAGAGATAGCAGAACAGCTTTCCAAATTTACACTCCACTTCTGTGAATGGTGTGCATATTTGTGTGTGCAAGTCAATGAATAAACTTGTTATGGCTAGTTAAACAAGATGCATAATTACCTGAGCAAGGTTGACAATTTCACCACGAACAGCATACTCGCATTTCAGAACCTAGACAAAGAACATCAATCAAGTAAATCAAATATCATAAATATCTCCAGAAACATCACAAGGCAGGTACCAGGTTCATGTTTTATAGTTCCACTAGGTTCACAGAAGCTCAAAATCCAGAGCTCAATGACAGAACCAAATCTAGCAATAACTAACAGAGTGTTGCCTTGTCAATTCAAATAATATAACTTTGTCAAAGAATTGAAAAACTAGTAATAGTTGAACATTAGCACAGGTAATCAGTAACATGTCATCCATGATCCATGGTTATACATCAGAACAGGAAATCATCAATTAAACAGAAAACATGAAGAATCAATAACATATCATAATATCATTTCCAAATTTAAGTAGGGAAAAAAATCTCTAGCTATCCAAACATTAATTAGACTAAACAATATCTCAAGAACACACAGTCAAACAATGAAACAGTTGAATCAACCACCCCCCCCCCCCCCCCCAAAAAAAAAAAAAAAAAAAAAAAACAACCTGAGATTGAAAAGGGGCGGTTTGGTTTTACCTTGGGATTGATGGATTGAAGAGTGAGGGGAGTGGACGAATAATCAGAACCCGCCATTGAATCGGAGGAAGGAGAGGGAAGGGGAGTCGTACTAGTACCGCTGAGGAAACGCAACGGAGACGAAGTGCGACGCGGAAACACGGAAGAAGGAGGATAAGAGACGGCTTGCGCAACAAGGTTTCTAGCTTTTTCGGCCACGAATCTCCGCATTGTGAAAATCTCCGTTCACCCCTTACCCAAATATAAAGACGTGGTGGGCAAGTAGCGTAGCCAACCCCTACAAACCTTTGACTCGCAGAACTTTCTGCCCAGCTGCCCAAGAAAGGTTTCAACTTTGAAATCAAAATTCAAAATTGTATAATATTCCAGATGGATTGTCTGATGCTCTTTCCGATGTCAGATACACGTGATCTGTGACGCTGTTTTCAATACCGATCTTCTCGACAGCGATGTTTTTCTGGTTAGCCCCTGGTTTGACGCCCTTTTTACTGTGGATTATCGTTGGATCAGCAACAATTACTGTACTTTTATACTCAACTTTTTCTTTGGGTTTTTGCTTTACTGAATCTTCTCTGACTTGCAAGATTGGCCGCTGGTTTATGCCCTTCCTTGTCAAATTCCACAATTCTATTCCTATTCTCTTCTATTTCAAGTTTCAACTATGCGTTTAGACAATGCCATAATTGGGTGGCAAATTAGGTCATAACTCTCGAGATCAGATAAATTTTGAAATGTTTGGTTTATTTAATTACTATTAGTTGTTTAATTTGATTAAATAATCAATATTAGTGTTCGATTAATTAGTTTTTTTTTATAATAATTTATTATTTCAAAATGTTTAAATTTGAAAAGGTGCTTTGATAAAGTCATTTTACATATATTCACCTATCAACTAACAACTAATTAATCAGCTTGGTTGGCGTGAGTGGCTGTGCACTTTTGTTCCTTAACGAGAGGTTAGAGGTTTGAACATCCTCGTATATGGAAAAATCAATCTGGCCAACACTTTATTCCTTAATTGGACACGGGTAACAATGCTGTTAGGCACTGTTATCTTTTTTTTTTTTTTTTAATTTCAGATTCGTTATAGAAGTATATATTCATAATTTTATTACTATATGTTCATAATTCTAAGTTCATAATGTCAGAGCTCTATGTTCATAATTCAATAACTGTACATTCATACTTCCATAACTGTACATTCATAATTCCGTAACTGTACATGCATGGTGCATACGGATGCAAAAACGACGTCGTTTTAATAAAACGTGCGTCTCCCCTTAAAAAATCATGTTCGATTCCCAGCAACAACATATGAACTAAAATTTCATAATCGATGAACTATAATTCCATAATCTAATCTATGAACTAAAAATTCCAGAATGAATGAACTAAAATTCCATAATCTATAAACTAAAATTTCAGAATCGATGAACTACAATTCCATAATCGATGAACTATAATTCCATAATCAATGAACTATAATTCCATAATCTATGAACTAAAATTTCAGAATGAATGAACAATATAATGTTGTTGCTATGAATCGAACTTAAATTTTTTTAAAAGGGGAGACAGGCGTTTTTTAATAAAACGACGTCGTTTTGGCATCTGTATGCACCATATATAGATGCCCAGCATAATGATTGTACAATTTAATAATGGGCCTTTTTTTTTGTTTGAAAACTAATAATGGGTCTTGAACAAACATTAGCCGTTAATACACTTAAAATTTAATCAAATTAATTATTGTCTTTGAATAAGAGTGTAAATTTCTATATATTTTTTAAAATATATTACACGTATTAAGATTTTGGGAAAATGCTTCCTACCCTTACAAAATTCACACAATTTTTGTCACTCCCTTCTGTGTTTTTGTTTTTTGTTTTTTTTTTTTGGTTAATTTTTCCATTTAAAAAAAATTATTTTAAGTATTAACTTATTAAAAATTATCATGTTAAGCATAATTATTAATATACGAATCGTAGAATGATTGGGTTGAAGAGAAACATTATGAGATAGAATTATATTACTTGCTTTAATCAACTAATATTTCTAAATAAAACTATTAGGAATTGTAGTGTGATTTGTCGAAGAAGACAATATGATATATAGTCTTATTATTAGCTCGAGTCAATTAAGATTTCTATAAATAATGATAAATCTTAACGTAATCGTTAACAAAAATACCACAAAGTGACTATTTACCACTTTAATACTAAAAGTAGTTACACGTAACACAACAATTAAATGTATTACTTTATCTTGTCTCATTTTACATGTCATGTTTATTATTTATTGGTTAAATTGTTTTTTATTGCTTATTTTTAAATTTTGATTTTTATGTTTAATTGTACATTTGATGTAGTTTTTACATATATAATTTTGATATATTAATACTAAACCTAATAGTCTAATAAAATTTGAATTGTAAATAACTTTATTCAAATTTCGTTAATTGTTAATTGAAGCGAATACATAAAATAAGACTAATAAAGTAGGGAAAATGGCACTTTTTCCCCATGTGTTATATACCTATAGCATTTTTTTCCCCTAAATTATTGAAGTGGCTGTTTTTCCCCCTGAAATGTTAAATGGACATATTTACCCTTAAACTAAATATTTAATTTATTTTTTTTCTCCAACAAATTATGACCATAATTTGGATCAAACCAAACAAACACTATAGCAACCAAACCGAAATATTCCAATTACAATTTAGAATTGAAATTCAATATTTAGAGTTTATTAAAATCGTGAACCGGAACGGACGGTTCATGTTCCGAACTGAAAAAATAAAATACATTTATTGTTGAATTTATACTATTTTAAAATAAAAAATAAGATTTTAAAATAAAGACGGTTCAAAATCGCAAATCGAATCCGGAACCGCCGGTTCACGGTTCAAGATTCAATTTTTTTGATACATAATTTTAATAAATTGACATTTAAATATTGGGTTCTAGATTTGAATTATAACCGAAAACTATTAATTCGATTGCTTTAGTATCCGGTTCAATTCAAACCGATCCGTGGTCATCCCTACGTATACGCAATAATTTGTTGGAGTAGTAAAATAAATAAAATGTTTACTTTAAGGGTATAAATGTCAATTTAATATATCATGAGGAAAAAGCACCACTTTTAGAATAATTGAGGGGGCTAATGTGCTTACCTAAATAATTGAGGGGGAAAAAGTACTATAAGTATATAACTCAGGGGCAAAAAATGCCATTTTCCCAATAAAGTATTATTTTATAACTTAAATACCACAAGTATAATTCTCCAAATATCTATTAGGAAAATACTATATGGACTACCAACTTCTACTCTCCCATAAAAATTCTAATTCTTGATGTAGACACTTTTCATGAGACCCACATGATGAAAACATCCTATCATTAGTTGCCACATAATAGAGTAAAATTTGGGAGTACATGTAGTAGAACCGTTACTCATTTATAATTGGGGTGTGGACTTTGAGCATCCACAATGGTAAGTTTTGTGAGTTTTTTCTTCTCCCAAAATGTTGAATTCCGGACCCCAAAGTCCCCACACCCTGGCTTGACAAAGCATGTGGGAGGATGTAAATCACGGTAACTCAGTAGCTCAATAGACATGACCAAATATTGGTGCAGACAATGGATCTGCGTACTTTAGACATAATTCTCACACCGTTCAATTTCGAATCTTAATATCTTGTTTCAAATACTATCTACTGTATTAGTGAGTTAAATATTTGTACATGTATTTTTCATTTTTTTGTGAGTGTTTTAATAAAGTGCATGTATTGATTGACCACCATTCATTTTTTTTCTGAATATATACACTGTTTTATTCGATTCCTTCATCAGACACCATCACTCTCTAATTCGTCCGTTGGACATTTGGACAAGGATTTGTTTTCATACTTCTTTTTATTTCATTTTTGCTTGTCCTTTTCCATTTGGTCCCATACACGTAGGCTCAATTGGCTTGAGAAGATGATATACTTTTTTGTTTTTGTTTTTGTTTTTGTTTTTTTGTTTTTTTGTTTTTTTGTTTTTTTGTTTTTTTTTTTTGTCTTCCAATATGTTAGCTTGAGAACTTTTATTCTTCTTTTTTAAATGTCTTACAATCAGAATTAACATTCTGAATTTGACCCTACTCCCCATTTTATCAGAAATTCTGCTCTTCATCTTCCTATCATTCTTGTCTTGGTCGATGCAAACAAGATCATGAGTGCGTGAGAATTAATCTCATCCATTTGAAAAATAGATCTATAGATAAGATTAATTGAGAATTTAAAATGCACGTGTACGAGGAAATTTCAATTTTGGTCATATGACTATAGATGCTTTGTTAATTTCAACACCGGACTTTTAAAAGTGTCAATTTAGTACCTTGACTATGCAATTTTTATCAATTTTAGTCACTCCGGTTAAATTGCCGGTTAAATTTCGCAGGAAAAACTTAATCCTTCATTTAGTCTATAATTTGAGGGGCAAAATCGCCTTTTGAATTCTGGTAAAATCATCTTTTTTTCCGGCGAAATTTGACCGGTAATTTGACCGGAGTGACCAAAATTGACAAAAATTACATACTCAAGGTACTAAATTGACACTTTTGAAAGTCAGGTACTAAAATTAACAAAACCCATATAGTCATATGACCAAAATTGAAATTTTCTCGCACGTGTACATATTAAGTATGTCCCTATATTGCACATAACACATACTTTATATGCACATAGGCTTAATATACACGCACGTTTTTTATCCATCCAATTAATCTCATCTATAGATTTAAATTTTTTAATGGACGAGATTGGTTCTAATGGACTCATATGATCACAATCCTATATATACATATGTGTGTGTGTGTCTGATGTTCCAATGAAAGCCTCTCCACCCGTGAGAATCTACAAACTTGTATATAAAATGCATACAATCTCATATTCCAGTGCTTACTATACACAATTTACCATTATAATAGTTTGTGTGGATTATGTAGGCCATTGTACATGTGCATTCATATTGGTTGGTATATTCTCACATGATAGAGAGTTTTGTTTTGATTATTGATCACACACATGTAAATATACATACACAAAATTTAAAGGAAACAAAACACATATCTAAAAACTAAATAAGTTCCAATGATGGTTATGTCCTTGGTTTTTGTCCCATTTTTAACTGCTTAAGTTGTTGTACATTTTGTTTCTAATGTTGTACAGTAGATTGTTTTGGACAAAAATATCCAATGTATTCTGTTAGTGTTAAGTTAATTAAACGGATCCGTTAAATATAATATAAAAGAGGCAAACTCCATTTCGTCCACCCATTTTCCTTCTGCATCCTCTGTGATTCATCCTGATTTCTTGGCTAGAACCGTTAAATATGATATAAAAAAGGCAAGCTTCATTTCGTCCACTAATTTTATTTCTGCATTCTCTCTAATTCATACGGCTCATTTTCTCAGCAGATTCCTCCCATTATTCATCCGCTAATCTTTGATTTCCTATCTCTCATACGGTACCTATGAGAACCTGCAATCAGCGCAATCCTCTTTATTACATTCTCATCACCGGTAAGAACAACTACAATCAACGGCAGCGGCATTCAATGGGTATGAATATCAATTGCGCCTCAATGTTTAATCTAAGGTAAATTAATTAATATTTGTTGTTAATTTCATACAATTTGATGGAAGTCCTTGAATGCTCAAATACCTAATTGCAAAAATTTGCCAGTCAAATTAGTTATGAATTTCTTATTACTTTATTTAGTTTTGGAACATTGCTTGATTTTAGGATGTATGTAGCTACTTAAACTGCTCCATTGTACACTGAAGGCACCATCCAATAATTCCAGGCTTTTATTGGTTCCTTTCTCTAAAACTTTAGTTTGTAATTCCAACCTCTGTTATCTCTTCTCCACCACCTTCAGGTTCTCACTTTCCCTGTTTATTCTTATTGTTGAATGGATAGTGATGCTTAGAGTTTGTATATTTAACTCTTTATGACAGTGTGGATGTCTTGAAAGTTGCTTTATCGGGTGATATTTTCATTTTTGTTTGATCCAGAGTAGGAATAATAAAAAGATAAAATGTTTAGGTAGAGAATTCAATTCTGGTGGTTAAGGTTTCAGTGTCACGGTTTGTAATGCATATGATGTTCATTTAAAAACATAGTGAATCAAGGTTGGCTTTATAGGTGATGGTAGAAGTGTAAGTTTTTTTGTGAAACTGAAAATGCATTTCTATCTTGATAGTACACTTTTGGGAACTTATGTGGGAAACTGAAAATCTTATCTCATGATAAGTTGCGGACCTGACCAACTTGGATGGTTTCTTCTGTCTCACTCCACCGTTTTTTCTTCTTTTCTTCTTTTCCCTGTTCCAGTGTTGTTCCATTGCTGCCACTAAACAAGGCCACATTAGTGATATCTATTATTCAATTTTTTAACCCCTCATCTAATTATTTACATGCTACAACTCAAAATCCGGGCTTGCCCTCCGCTGTTTCGTCTGGTGATGAAGCTCATCAACAACCAAAAGCAAATCATGTTGATCATCATATTGTGGTGTATATCACAGCAACATATAATGATCACTGTGAAAATTCAGAGTATAATACAAGAGAGTAGTTGAGGTTCATTGGTCAAATTTTATATGTAGTAATTGTTATATGTAGTTGATGTTGTTCTTTTCTCTATATATGAGATAATGATATGAAGTAGACTCGCAACTACGGATATGGGTTGTTTGACAAAGATAAACCGTAAGTCTAGGATCACATCCCTCCATCACACTTGATATCTTCACACGCTTAATTGTTTGAGAATTTGAGTTGTTATAGAAAGTTTTTGTCTATCACTTCTACTCCTGAATTATTTTTAATGATATGTAGCATACAGTAACATGAGCAGTGTGATGAGGACTTATTTTCTTATTGGTATTTTGGTATAACTAAACAAACTCACTACAATGGAGAGTGGATTTGCAATAATTTTTATAAGAGAGTCAAAATGGGTGTGATGTTCTTTCTACTTCCAGTGCTTCATTGTTTCTCTAAGTTGTTGGACTACACTGGTGCATCTACATTACTTTCTCTTGATTTGTTTGATTTATTCTTGTGTCAATGGTGGATGTGTTGAATGTTGATGATCTCTACAGACCTGTAATGATTTGCGAGGATGATCACAACTCATTATGAACATCTAAGGGACTGAGTTATTCACAGTTCATGCTTCGTTGTTTAGTGCAGAACTGTGCTGAGCAAAGCTAGATGATTTTCCCCTCACTATCCAGTGCTTTTATTGTGCTTTTGGATGTTTAGGAACCACATTATTTTAAGCTAGATGATTTTCCCCTCACTATTCGGTCTTTTGTTATGATGGTCGCATCGCGCATAAAGGATAAAAAAAAAAGATGTAAAAAAGGGAACTTGATCCATGTCTTGAAATTCTTATTCAGTTTAGTTCTCTTACCAAAAAAAAAAAAAAATGATTAGTATTTTACTTTAATTTTTATTGATATGATGAAGAGAGATTTTATTTCACAATAAATAATACTCATAAAAATGAGAGTTCAATTCATTTCCTAAAAAACTTTTTTACTCTGTCTTGAGCTATATTGTTTGAATAAATTTACACCCCCTAAATTAAAAGTTTTTCGCAACAAATTAACACACTAACTCCTTGTTAAAATTTATTATTTTACATGCTTCTTCTCTTTTTAAAATTGTAATTCCTAATGATGTACATAATCACCTCTCATATATATATATATATATATATATATATATATATATATATATATATTGGATTTCTATACAACAATATGAATTATAAGGGAGATAACTCAAACTAGAACAAAAAGATATTTAAACAAATTTTATCCATTTACAATTGCGTTTACATCAATGTGCTAACGTCATAAAATAAATTATTTTACATATAACAAAAATGATATTCTCAAACAAAAGAACTACTATTACTTATTCTTTGATGTTCAATCCAGCAAACAACAAAATAATAAAA
Source organism: Ipomoea nil (assembly GCF_001879475.1). Taxonomy (NCBI): domain Eukaryota; kingdom Viridiplantae; phylum Streptophyta; class Magnoliopsida; order Solanales; family Convolvulaceae; genus Ipomoea; species Ipomoea nil. The sequence goes on along the minus strand of NW_017618198.1, from coordinate 1,940,554 downwards.
TTACACGAACTAAAACTTACAACATTTGCACATTCATTTACAAAACTTATACGACCAATAAAAAACATACTTTTAGATGAGATTGGAAACAATTGCCAATACATGTTAACTAAATAACACAAGTACAAAATAGTTGTAAAATATCATTAAATATCATTACAAGGAATTACAAATGTGTATATTCATCATAATGTGAATTTCTTGTGAAAAATTACTAAAAACCAACAAAATATATTTTACGTGAATATTTATGAAACTTCATAAAAAAAAAATTAAAAAAAAAAACTACATGCAATTTATCTATTTAAAAATAATTTACTAATCAAGTTAAAATATTGGGCACAAGTTTTCGCGCACAGCGCGTGGGAAAAACTAGTATAGATACATATATACGAAAAAAAAACAAACATACAAACATATTATCATACTTTAGCGATAATGGGAAGGTGACAAATTATTTGTAAGAGCTTAAAAGGGGCTGTAAAATATCAATTGTTATATCGTGCACCCAGCATTGTGCACTCTAAAAATATCATGTTTTAATTCGTAAGTACATAATTGTATAATATAATACATATAAACTCATAAGATAATACACATAAACTCTTAACATAATACGCATAAACTCTTAACATAATATATATAATTGTGCGTCCTGGTGCACAATATATTTTGCCGTAAAATATATGCATTCATATGAAGGGTTTATAATAGTATTTTTGAAATATTGAAAAGTAGATATTCATAATGAGTTAGGAATAACTAATACCAAATGAGACATAAAAAATTACTATTCGTATTGCAAAAGGAGTGTCTCATTATGTATAATTTTATTCATTGCCATAAACATCGAACCAAACAATATAATAGATAGGAAAATTGTAATTTATATCTCTTCATAATATGTCAACTATCAATGTCATATTTAAATTATTAGTGGTGTAAATGTTATCTTTCGATTTTTAAAACGGTACATATATATTGCCTCCCGTAATGTAAATGTTGCCCCTAAATTTTCAAAACAGTATATATATTACCCCTCTCGTATGATATGAGAGGGTCAATATATGTACTGTTTTAAAAATTAAGGGACAACATTTACACCACTAATAATTTAAGAGTGACATTTATAATTAATATATTATGAAGATACATAAATTACAACTTTTGAGATATATTCAGTAGAATGACATTCAAATCCTCATTTATTCCATGAACCAAACATCACACGTTAGTTACATGTGGGATAAGGCTATTTTATCCGCTAAGAAAAATAGATGGAATGGATTATGGACTCAACCGCTGGCATTCACTTTAGGTCGGTCGAACAATAAAGTGGTGTTTAATACGTTTTGATACGGCCAATTTTGCGAAAAAAAATAAATAAAATAAATTAAAAGTTTGCTACGCCTAGGATGACAATTCTACCCGTATTTAATGGATTTTTCGCATCTTCGCTCTTACGGATTTTGAAATACTCACACAATTTGAATAATAAGTATGAATATAAGGAGAATTTTGTATACTCGCGTGGGTATGGCGGTGGGTGCGGGGAGGTATCCTCGCCCGGCACCCACACTCGCACTTATATATTGTTATTAGTATTTATTTATTATATAAGTTTATGTATACTTTATAATTAAAAATGCATAATAAATTAAACTTCTTATTTTTTGTTAATGAAAATTGAATAAGGACAACACAAATAACATAATGAGTAAACACTTAATACAACTTATACTACCAACACAATTTTAGTTCCAATTAAAGATTAACTTCATTGATTTTTATTAAATGTTAGAGTTATGTTCAAACTTATAAAAAATTCATGTGAGTATAAAGTTTTTATTAAATTTAAGTGTAATATTAATAATTAGAGTTGTCGGTTGAGTATTACCCGCACTCACAAAATCTCCGCAGAAACAGGTATGGGGTAAGAATTTCATTACCCGCGCAGGTGTGATTGCAGGTGCAAGAAGTGAGTTGGGAATGCGGATGCGGGGGCAGGGTAAATCCCCGCACCCACTCCGCCCCATTGCCATCCCTAGCTACGTCCAATAATGTCTGGGTTATAGATAATAGATATATGTACTTCAGGGTCCGTTTGGAAAACAGGAAAATGACTTTTGGAAAATGTTTTCTGGAAAATGAGTCACTTTCTAAAAAAAATATTTTTCTTTCCCGTGTTTGGTTGTATTTTGGAAAACTTGGTGTGTTTAGTTTATTTTTTTAAAAAATGAGTAAAATTGTATGTTTAAACATTTTGGCAGAAAATGACTTCTCTCAAATTTTGAGGGAAGTAATTTTCATCCAAAATGGCTTATTTTTCTCAGTCAACAAAAAATGTTTTCCATTGACTGAATTTTTCTATTGCATCCAAACATTGAAAACTCAAAAAAAAAATTCTCATAAGTCATTTTTCGAGTTTCCAAACGGACCCTTAAGGTCATTTTGGGAATCATACATATATAAGCACTCCATTATTCCATATATATGAAGGAGAGGTATAGAGGGATGAAGTAGGGTTAATATCGTCTTTGCAGAACTGATCTGGATACTGGAGCCTTCCGAATCGAAGAAAAAGCTCACATTGGTTTCAATCGTCTAGACACCGATCATTGGGGAAAAACCTTAATCTCAATCAACAGTCAATGCAGTTTCAATCCGTGCTTCATAATATAGATTTCTCGCGCGATTGATCCATGGTAATCTCTCTCACTTACTCTCCCTGCTAGTTTATCTATGTATCTACGTGTTCTTTGCTTAATCAATTTTGATCGCGTGGAGATTTGGATTCAATCGTAGTATTTAGATCGTTTTCACGATGTCTGAATGACGTTTGTTTCGTGTTTTACTATGAATATCCGTAATTTTATCATGTTGAGAAATTGCATCACTCTATAATAGCTTACACTGTTTGTAGTGAGGGTTTCTCGAGTGCATCTGTATGCAATCTTAAATTAGTGCTGCCATCACTGCAAAATGGATTGTTAAAGTTTTCATTGTAAATTAAGAGTGTTTTCTCTTGTTTGGTTGGTGTTGAACGCAAGTAATTAGTTGAGCTATAAGAAAAGTCTCATTGTTTACTTAAATTTCAAGCCCATAACTAATACTGAGTAATAAGTAATAACCATTGCTCTTTCATACACTTTTTGGTGTTAATTTGTATTGAAGAGAGATAATGTGACTGTAAGTTCTCTTATTTTCTTTTCTGTTCATCTTTCACTGAATCTGTGAATGAAATACTTTCAATATTGTTCTTGGTTGTGTGATTCTTATTTTGGAGTTCAATTGCAAGAAAAGATTTTAATCGATGACCAGATTGATATTGGAGTATGTTCTTTATGCTTGTTGCTTCATGCATGTTTTAACTTTGTAAATGGGATTCAATAATATTGGATTGAATTTTTCTTGAATATAGATAAACACTTTATTGGAATTGCTCATTTCATAATTGTTGTGGATTGACCTTTTCTTTCTGTTCATTCTTATAACAAATTCATTTTGTAAAAGTGAATTTAATGAAATTTCTGTTAACATAGTAACATAGATAGATATGTTGCTGTTTCATGAGTTTTTCTGATGGTTTGGAATATTTGCTTGGAAGTCAGGAACTATATTTTCTAACTACTTTGCAGTGATTTTATTTTTCTTTTCTCTAATATTGCATGAGTTTAAAATTTGAGGTTCATTTAGTATTGTTTCACTGTTTGTGTATACAGGTAGTCTAGAGAGTAAGAGAAAAACCCAAGATCATCTTTTAGTTCACCAAACTTTGAAGCTAAGGAATGGCGGAAAAAGCATGTATAATGCGCTTGCAAAAGGAATATAGAGCACTCTGTAAAGTAAGACACCTTCTTACTCTTTTGAGCCCACCAGTACTCTTGATGGCACATACATTTAATGGTTGGATATATTTCATGTTCCCCTGTTGCCTGAAAAATTTAACCTAGGTCAGATTTGTGAGGCATACAACTATTATTTCTAGATTTTCTTGCATGTAGAGGAGAAGTTAAGTTTGATGATCTGTGATTTTTGTAATGCTTCTTCTGGAGTGACTTGAAATTTGTCATCAAAGAACCAGTGTACCACCAGGTCCAAAAAAAGAAAAGTATGTGGCCAGTTAGTCAAACCCATAAGGATCCATGCATTTATATTAAAGTGACATAATTTTTGAATTATCTGTACACTTTGCATAGGGCAATGTGTCTATGTACAAGTGTACATGCACTCAAAAGGATTTGGATGCCCATTTTATGTCAACTATTATCAAAGTGTGTACTGCCACCATCTTCAGGACCCTCCAGTCATTAATCAATATGTTTAGAAACTTATAATACTCTAAAGGTGATTGCTTGTCCTATGAATTTTACAGGAACCTGTTCCAAACGTTGTGGCCCGGCCATCTCCAAGTGATATCCTTGAGTGGCGTAAGTATTGTGTTTGTGTTCATTGGGTATTGGGTTTAACCTTGGCTAGCCTGAAGGAGTCCTCTCTCTCTCTCTCTCTCTCTCTCTCTCTCCCTTGGAAAAGAAATTTTGCAAGGCTTTTTATCCATAAAGTGACACATCAAATATTTATTGTCGTTTCCCTTGTATTCGTTATCTTCTTACAGATTATGTATTGGAAGGGTGTGAAGGAACACCTTTTGCAGGTTTGTTTCTAGTATTGTGCTGCAAGTTAATCTTATTTCCATCCACATTCTTTACCTCCTACAAGTAAATTTTCCTCTTTATTTTGTGTTTATATTACTTCAGCTAATATTTGTTCACTCGGTGTTTTCCATCAAACTTGAATTACTTACAGGTGGATATTATTATGGAAAGATCAAGTTTCCTCCAGAATATCCATATAAACCTCCAGGAATCAAGTATTCGAAATCTCACTTTAATTCTTTTGAATTGTTGCATCAGTTATAGTCTTGTTAGTGCTAGATTTTGGGTCTTCTAAAACTTGCTGATTTATTACTTACACTACTTTTTTACATTTGAAGAATGACAACTCCAAATGGCCGATTTATGCCAGAAAGGAAAATATGCCTGTCTATGAGTGACTGTAAGTCTTCATTAAGTTACTAAGACTTGTCAATTAAATTGTTTTCAGGTACACTTCATCTGGACCCCTAATTTATGTTAAACCTAACATAGATCCCTTCTAGTTTCGGATCTTACACTTGAGGTCCCTATCATGCATGGAAGACCATTTCACCCTATGTGTGTGTTTGTGTAAAGAGAGATAGAAATCGGTGTAAAGGAAGTAATCCGTATTTGGTATTGATGAAAAACAGAATTGACCTCAAAATTAGAGAATACTTTGGCTCTAGCATCTTTTTCCTTCAAACATCATGTACTCTTAAACAGTCCAAATTTATTTTTCTTAACCTTCTACTCCTTTCAGTACTTTTTCATTTTATTTTACAATGAGTTTTTGCTTTAAAGAAGTTTGCATGTGATGAACATAGATGCTAAAGATTGCATGCCAGCATGTAGTTGCAGATTTATACATTTCAGGAGAAGCCTACTTAGGTAACTTGGCAATAAATATCCATTATCGAAGAGGCACCTTTAAATCTTTAATGATCACTATAATTGGAAATTTGGAACAGGGGACCTCAAGTGTAATATTTGAAATTAAACATTGTCCAGTCAAGAATGTTAGAAACATAAAGGAGGGATCCAGGTGAAATTAACTCTATATATTGGTTTTCAATATGACTCACATTGCATCAACATGTTACTTGTCAGTCCACCCAGAGAGTTGGAATCCAATGTGGTCTGTTTCAAGGTAATGATGGAACAAAAGTTATCTTCCTTTCATTGCAGTTTTTATTTTTCTGTTTGCCGTTCCTTCTCTATAGCTGATTTCTCTTTATTGCACATGCAGCATTCTCACAGGGCTGCTTTCATTCATGGTATGTTTACCTTTTGCTTGATATATAGTTGAAATTATCTACAAAGATTACCTTTTGCATCCAGACTTCTCTTTAGCTGTGTTTTCCTTTAATATGTTCCCTGTAGATGGATAATAGTCCAACCACAGGCAGTGTAACAACAACAATTGCTGAGAAAGAAAAACTCGCAAAGGTTTCTCTTGCTTACAATTGTAAAAAGTAAGCCAAATTCCTTGCTACATATGCTGTGTTTGTATTAGATGATTACTTTGAGCTTTATAATCCCCTGCTAGAAGACCCTTTTTGAGAATGTTACGTATAGCTATTTTGGCAGTACTCTACATCGTTAACTACAAGTATTTAAGTTAGCCATTTGAAATCACAACTTTTTCCTTTTTATACAGCCCAACCTTTAGGAAGCTGTTTCCAGAATACGTGGAGAAGTATGAACAGCAGCAGCTTGCTTCACAGCCTGTTCCCAAGCAGGTTCCACCTGTGGTAACTCAAATGGAAAGTTCCAGCCCTTTACTAGAGGAACATAGTAATCCTACAAACGAAGATTTGAATAGAGTGGATCTTCCACAACACATGGTTAACCGAAGAAAACAATCTTTCCCGACTTGGCTGTTGCTGCTATTATTCTCAATTTTTGGCGTCGTAATGGCTCTGCCTTTGCTTCAGCTTTGATGCTCAGGATCACAACACAACAAAGTCTGGAAGGGCTGTGTGTTTCCTTCCCTTTTCTTCTGATTACTTGTGGGCACTTATATCCTAGGTCTTATATAACCAAGATGGTGTTTGTATAGGTATATGGTGCAATGGGAGATGAAAAGTGATCTCTCCTGCAATCATCTGATGTGATTATTCTTGCTTTCATGGTGGTTTTGGGTCCACAAGTGATGTGTCAGTATTCATAAGTAACTGTTTGGCCAATAGTACCTCTTCTATTTTAGGAAAACACACTACTATCAACTTTTACTCCCTCGCCAAATTTTGATGTTGTCATCTCTTGAAATCCACATGATGAAGATAACTAAGCATTAATTGGAGTAAAAGTAAAGGAGTTGAAATAGGGAGTATGTAGTAGAACTCTCTATTTTATGCTTCTTTGCCTAGTCTCCAATTGGCTTTGGTAAGCGAATGGGCCGCGTGATTCCTATCTCTATGAAGCCAAAGCAAATGGGCTGCGTGATCCCTATCTCTATGAAGCGAATGGGTCGTGTGATTCCTATCTCTATGAAGCGAATGAGCTGTGTGATTCCTATCTCTATCAATGAAACAGCAATCATTATTGTGTGGACCATTGTTCATACAACTTGTGTGGATCATATTTTGTCTATTGTAAAATAATGTATATTTAGTATAAAAATAATATACATTCAGTACAAAAATAATGTACATTATATTCAAGGAATGTACATTATATTGTATAATGTACATTCAATATAAAAATAATGTATATTTAGTATATTAAAAATGTACTTTTTGTTACGTGGATCACGGTCCACACAATAATTTGTCAATGAAACAGACTTCACAGCTATCAATAAAGTTAATAAAAAAGTTGACAGGAATAAGTAATTGAGCCAACATAAGAATAGCCGGCAAATTATGCCCTGGACCTGTGTCCACAATGAATTGTGGACACGGGCCCAAAACGACGTCGTTTTTCAAAAAAAAAAAAAAAAACGCGTCATTTAGTTTAAAAAAATAAATAAAATTTGTGCGCGTTTTGCCGTTAACGACGTTATTTTTTTTTTTATTTTTTTTTTTGGATTATGAATGTACAGTTATGCCGTTATGAATGTACAGTTATGCAATTATGAAATTATGAACACAGAGCTCTAACATTATGAACTTACAATTATGAACATATATAGTGATAAAATTATGACCATGGAGCTTTAAAATTGTGAATATAGAGCTTCGAAGATTATGAATGTACAGTTATGGAGTTATGAATGTACAGTTATAGAGTTATGAATCTACAGTTATGGAGTTATGAATCTACAGTTATGAGATTATGAATCTACAGTTATGGAATTATGAATGTACAGTTATTGATCGAATTATGAACAAAGAGCTCTAACATTATGAACTTACAATTATGAACATATAGTGATAAAATTATGAACATAGAGCTCTAAAATTGTGAACATAGAGCTTCGAAAATTATGAATGTACAATTATGGAGTTATGAATGTACACTTATGGAGTTATGAATGTACAGTTATGGAGTTATGAATGTACAATTATAGAGTTATGAACGTACAGTTATGGAGTTATGAACGTACAGTTATTAACATATAGTAATAAAATTATGAACATATACTTCTATAACGAAGCGGTCTGAAATTTAAAAAAAAAAAAAAAAAAAAAAAGAGATAACAGTGCCTAACGGCAGTGTTACCTGTGTCCAGCAAGCATGCTGGACACGGGTTCAACGGATAATGATTGAGAATAGCCTAAATTGTAACTTTAAAGCAGAAATTTAAACAATCAAATTTGAGACCAACATCGGAGAGACCTCACTTTTGATCCACTAGAGAGCTTCCCAAAGGCAATATTTGGATTTTGTATACTTTTCTTTCTTCCAAGAGGTTGAATTCTCAACTCCAAGAGCTCTCACACCCTAGTCCAACAAAGTATTAGGGGATGTAAATTATAGGGACGCAATGGCTTAGCAATAGAGTCAAATGCCGGTGCGCACAAGGGATCTGCCTACTTTGCGAGTAATTCCCACATTGCCCATTGCTCCATGTGGTGCTTTGGTAGTTGATAAATGTAAAATTAATGTTAGAAATAATTATTTCATAACATTAATTTACATATTAAAAGTTGTAATTCCATAAGGTACTCACGTTGATGATCTCATGCTGTTAAAATTTAAGTTTATAAGGGTAAAAGATGTATAATGGAAAAAGGTTATGGGTTTCACATTCCTAAAGGGATTTCTATTCCTAAAAGGAGTCACATTCCTAAAGAGATTTCTATTCTTAAAGGAGGTTCCCATTCCTCCTGAAGAGGGTTTCTCATCACATCTATAAATACCCAGGCAAACTCTAGGGACCGATGATTAAGGTATACGGATCAGAGAGGTGAAGCACTATATTCTTGATTCAATCAATTTAGAGATTACATCTCCAACGAAACAAGTAAATTCTATCTTCTCTATTTAATTAAAAATTCATGATCATGAACATTGTTTAGTTGATTGATTTGATTTATATGCGATCATTGTTAATTGTGATTCTGCATTAAATTATAGCGCATAAAAGATTATTTAACAATTACATGTTGAACATGCTTGATGATAAAAGATTATTTAACAATTACATGTTGAACATGCTTGCTGTAGACGGCTATGGCTTTTATAATTTGTTTATTTTTATTAGTCACTTATAAAAAGAATTAATCAAATAAAAATTGAATTACGTATACTAAATTTTTATGTTACCAATTTGTAAATTTATTAATATTACAAGAGAATAGACACTGAAAGAACCTTAAGAATTATCAATTGTTACTGCTCCCTGTCAAGTCATGCCTAGCCTATCTTCTTAAAAATCTCTTGAACCCAATGGGAGGGGCGCCGAGCTTTTATAAATAAAAGGGGTAATAATATCTTTTTAAAAATAAAATGGTAAATATTTATTAAAAAATTTGCTGTTTTTATATTTATAGTAACAGAGAGTCAGAGACACTATTTGTTTGAAATAGTCAGATTTTCTTTTTATTTACTCGTACAATTTGGATATTATAAAATTGAGCAACTCTTTTGTGAAATTGTTTTAAAGATACTTATTTGTGAAACGGATTAATATGAAAATGTAATACTAATCAAGAATAAAATGATTATTTATTTAATAAAAAAATGTAATATTTTTTTAAAAAATATAATATTTTAAAATTAAAATATACTCCATATATTTTTCTAAAACGTATTAACTTTTTTTAAGAGAAAATTGTAATTTATGCCCCTTCATAATATATCAATTATCAATGTCACCCCTGAATTATTAGTGGTGTAAATGTTGCCCCTCAATTTTCAAAACAGTACATATATTGCCCCTCCTGTACCGTACAAGAGGGGCAATATATGTACCATTTTGAAAATTATGGGACAACATTTACAATTAGGTGGGGCAATATATGTATTGTTTTGAAAATTGAGGGACAATATTTACACCATTAATAATTCAGGGGTGATATTGATAATTGACATATTATGGAGGGACATAAATTACAATATTCTTTTTTTTATAGATAACAAACACTTTATTTTTAATTAGTATTACATTTATTAATATAAGTATTATATTTTTTTAATATAAATATTAAAATTTTGTTTTGATGTAACTCATTTTATAGATAAAAATATCTGAACGGTCTTACATAAATTTTTATTTATAAATTTTGTTGGGTTTAAATAAAACTCAATTTACTTTAAAAAAAAAAAAAAAGTAAAGTCAATTTCAGCAAGCTCTTTATCTGGGGACTGAGGTCTGTAGGTCTTAGGTCTAACCCTTGAAAAAAACGAACACTTGACAAAAGGCCTGTCAGTGGTTCCTTAAAATGCGGCACTGAAAACTCCTTTCTCGAATATTTAACCTATTTATTAATTAATTAATTAATTAATTAATCTAAAATAAACTCTCAGATCATACTCATTATGTAGCATGTACTGATTGACTACTTTTTTCATATGAGTCTCAAAACAAATGTTTACATCAAAATTTTGTATGTGATAGTAAAAATTAAATGTAAAAAAATGAGAATATGTATAGTATTTTCCAAAATAAATAATCCATAAAAAATCAAAGACATTGTGCTCAAATGGCATGTAATGACTTTTCTCATGTGAAAAGTCATGAGATCGAGCATAAGTGATACATACTACAATGTAATAAAGTCTACTCAAAAAAAAAAAAAAATTCATGAAAACTCATCACAAGATGAGTTTCACTACGGGTACTATTAAAATTTACTTTCTGATTTGGCGGGTACTAATAAGGTATTTTTTTAAGTAGGTCCCAATACAAATATCTACATCAAAAATTTATGTGTGAAGTAAAGTACTCTCAAATTTTACTTCTTGATTTGGCGGGTACTAATAAGTATTTTTTTAAATGGGTCTCAATACAAATATTTATATCAAGATTTTGTATATGGAGTAAAGTATTCTCAAATTTTACTTTCTGATTTGACAGGTACTAATAAAGTATTTTTTTTAAGTGGATCCCAATACAAATATCTACATCAAAATTTTGTGGAGTAAAAATTATGAGTTGAAATGGTAATACACCTAATATTTTCCTTATTGATTTACCTTTTAGGTTTTGGTCAAATTCATCCTTGGTTGGCGTAGAAGAGAAGACAGCTATCCTCAAGTTCAGTGAACGGTAGGCAATTAGAATTTAGGCATACAAAAAAAATGCAAAACAAAGTGGGGTTTTTTCCCCATTACCATTTTGAGATTGGTTAGTTGGCATGAAAGAATACATGTTTGGCCATTTCAACCCAGATGGTCACACTATTGCCCTACTTCAAAACTTCACACAATTTCCATTCCATTCCCCCTTTGCAAAACTTTGGAAATAGACCCCACTTTTCACCACCCAAAACTTGCTACAATTTCAACTACACCATCATTATGAACAAATCATAACAGCTAGCCTTTCCCCCTTTTGCAGCCCAAAAAATGAATTTCACAATCTTTTCTTGATTTTCCCCATTTTTCCTTTTAGGGAAGTTAATTGCACAGTTTCTGCTACTTAAATTTCCCTGTTTGTTTTTGCAGAAGAAGTTCTTTCTGGTTTAGGCCTGTGAAGTTTCCTGCATTTTCTTGAGCTGAAAAGTATGAATAGGTCTCCCATATTCCCAAAATATGAGCCTCAAGATTTCTGTGGTGGCTATGAGTTTGATCCTCATACAGATTTTGCACAGGTATGTTATTGATCCAGGAAAAAATCCCAGTTTTTTTTTTTCTTTTTTCGATCATATATCGATATGTTTTAGACTTTTAGTTCAATTAGTTGATCTGCTATGCTACATTTGATGATAATAATTCAAGGCATATATATGTTCTTACCCAGTTCTTGTCAGAAGCAAGAAAGCATGCAGGCCAAGACATTCTTGGTGCAACACCACCGCCACATCTCGAAGAATCTGCAGAGAGGAAATCGAGAAACCCATCGTGGAAAAGATCGTTGTTTTCATGGTTAAAGAGGGATAAAAGGAACAAGAACAGCAAAGAAGCAGCGAAGAACTCACATACCAAGCCGAGGGGTGATTATGTTTCTGGTCTGGTGCGAGGGGGCGGGGATGATGCAAGGCGTTGGAAGCCCTTATCGGGCCCCATCACGAGCCACTTCAATGGGATCAATGAAGAGGAGGATGAGGTGCCATATATGTGTCTTCAAAAGATGAACAGCTCCAAGGATGTTCAATCCTATGGACCGGTGTACTTGGTTACATAGGAAACTAGGTACGAGAATTATGTTCTGCTGACTCAGAAAACTCAAATGTGATTCGGTTATATTAGAATATAACCAAAGATTTATCTGTTTCTTTCACCAATATTCATTCTCGGTTGCAGAATAAGAATCAAGAAATTAAACCAAGAGGCCTAACGAATTCAAAAATATAGACAAAACAAAACATTTGCTCTAGAATGAACCAAAACAAGAAAACTTGTATAGTTGTATTGCACATGTTGGAGATAAAACACATGATTAATGTAACAGTTTGAGGTTTGTACACCGGGGAGAGCTTAGGACTCTCGAGAAAGAATACCACTACAATTCATCTATATAGGATGCAGAGATCAAAGCACCGAGTTTTGACCTGCATCAAGAATCAAAGAACATAGAATCATCGAACATAAAAACTGGAGACTTCATTCGTCTACCAGAATGACAATATGTCATATGTCCCAAAACGCCAATCCTCTATATATTTCAGGGCAGTATATTGAATCCAATAAATTATGTTCACATTCCATAGCTTTCAACCAATATTAGCTTTCAACTTCTCCCGCCTTGTTCTACATCTATATTGACACTAGGACCACGAGGACGAGGATTATCAACCCTCTTTCCCCGGCTCAATAGCCTCCTCAGAGACCTCAATCCCGCGATCATAGGCGATTCTTGATCATCATCGTCCACAATCTGCCTAGGAATATCGATCACCAACATCCTAGTACTAACTGAAGCACCTCCTGCTCCTACTTTTGCTGCAGCTGAAGATGAACAAGGCAGCTCGGGATCGGGAGAAATAGGGTCCCGACGAGGCTCATCCAAACAAGGACCGAGGGTGCTAACCCGAGTCTCGTCCCCCCAATACAACACATTGGTGGGGAAATTAGGAGCCTCAGCAGAAGCTGCTGCTACTCCAGGGATAGGGTTCAATGCTGGCTGTGATGAATTAGGGTTTGAGATTGGGTTTCTGCATAAAGGGCAGGTGGAATGTGATTGAAACCACGTGTCAATACACTCCACATGAAACCCATGGTTGCATTTGGGTAAAAATCTAGTCTTTTCACCCTCACAGACTTCACAGAGACAAACCACACATTCTAGCCCTTCTTTAAAATCTTTGGAACTGAACTCAACTTCTGGTATGGTCTTCAGTACTGAGGGCTCCAGACCCTTGCGTAGGGCTATTCTTATAGCCACTTCTTGACTGTCGTCCCGCCGTGCTGCGGCGGCGCTAGTGAGGTCCGGGCGGCGGCGCCAGAACCATCTGGTGTAAAGATGGACGGAGAATATAGCGGCCACCACCAAGAACAAACCGATCCCTGCCCCCATCATGATTCTTCCTGTTAGCACAACCGATTCATTAAGCTGCCCACCAAGCTCTGAATTATCCCCCATTTCTCAGTCCAAATTGAATCACCAAAAGCTTAAAAGTTTTGAGCTTTTCAAATGTCAAACAAACCCAGAAAGAAATTTTCCCTTTTGGGAACACTACAAAACCGTATGAGCAAAACCCAAGAGCAAGATTGAAGATTCAGAGATGTTAGGAGATTCTAGAAAACCAGAAAGAATTTTCTTGAATTTATAGTACCAGAAGAAAGATAGGAGGGTGTTTGTGCTGGGTAATATGTATACTTTTTCAGAAATGTTGAGCTAAATAGGAGAAGAATTCAAACTAGAGACCAAGCAAATTTTCAACATATCACCCACCTTATAACTTCGCATTAATTCTTTAGGTAATTCGTCAAAGGAAGGCTTCTACATGTTGGTTTGACTGGACGGCTTAAGGCTCAGTTAGTTGACTTTGACTCTCTCCCTCTTCTGGAAAGACCCAATTGTGATAAGCTCTCAAGTCTGCACGTGTAAAAAAAAAAACTGATTCTTTCTTTCTTAGCATCTTCATCAGTTGAAAAACCTCGTGGACTTGATCATCACTCATCAGAAAAAGAACACAGAGATCAGGACAAAAGTTCAAGGTTTGTTTTATTTGATTAGTCAAAATTTCAGAATTTTTTTGTTTAAGTTTTCAGTTTGGCCAAATTATATTTTGAATCTCGTGAATATGTAAATTGAAATTGTTTAATGTTAAGATTCACACTTGACTGTATATTTCTGGACGCAATCAAAATTTCATATTTTATCATTAAAGTAAGAATTTAGATTTATAAAACCATGTTGGTTTTTTTTTGGTAGGATAAAAGTATAAAACCATGTTGGTAGCCTAATCTTCTATTTCTCCTATTTGGGTGGTCCGATTACTTTTGAATAATTTTCACCAAAATATTAGGTTATTTTCAGTTTGCCCAACTCTTTATAGCACTTTTATTTGTTAAAAAAATGTCAAATAAACATTTTAAATTGAATGAATTAGTGCACTTGAATTATAATATTTGAATGTCATAAACTGATAATGACTTAGTCTACATTTAAGAGGAGGCAATCTTCGCTGGCAAATTATATCATGCACCGCGCGTTTTTTTTAAATGAAAATAAACAGTGTTTGTTTTCCGCCGTTTCGCACCCTTTTGTAAAAAGTAACTCTGTTCTTGAGTGTCATTTTGTATACACTGCAGTGTCAGTTCAAACACAACTACTATAGATTCAAATATTTTTTTTTTTGAAAGTTACTGGCCCTATTACATTGTAGTATCTGTTCATATACTTTCTCAACCTGCTGAAATACAAAGAACCAATAACGCCTCTACTGAGGCTCAAACTCATAATCTTCCAAATGGAAGTCCAACCCGAGTACCATTAGACCACATAGTCCCGGTATTTTATATACACTATAGTTTCATTAAAACACAACTACATGATCATTTTGATATAATTACAGTTTCATTGTACAATATACACTAAAATATGTGAAATGTTATTCGGTTTCATTTTATATACACTGCAGTTTCATTTCACTATAACTACAGTATCATTTTGATATAACTGCAGTGTCGATTTAGATATACTGTAGTGTCAGTTGGTGTTTAATACACCAAACAAGCGGACTCCGTTAACTATAACGGCATACCGTTTCTTTAAAGAAACGGCGCTGTTTTTGACTGCGATGCATTTATGATATAACGACTGATCTTCGCCTAGTACCACAAGATAGCTATGGTTGTTTAACAACAATTATCCTCTCAGACTCTTAGGGAAAGGCAGTCATCCTCATCAACTTTGAGACAATGAGCGACCATGATCACTCTCGTCAGAAGTTTAGAAAATAGTCAAATGGTCACTGTCATCGAAGGTTTAAAGAATAGTCATGGTTATCTCCATACAATGATACAACGTTTTATTTAAAATAAAAAATAAAATCCAGAGATCAATTTTTTATGATTCCTTGTATAGAGACTACTATTTGTTACTCTTGTACTAAATGAACTTGTTTAAAGTATGAACTCTTCTTGTCTATAGGATAAAACTACAAAGACCAAAATTCTTCACCATTTGAGATGGTGATAAAACTCTTTTTATTCATTGATTGCCATAAATTGGCTGACCCCAAATTGTGTTACAAAAATATACTATTATTACCACTTCAAATAGTAATTTGATGAAAAGTTTTGGTCCGTGCAGCATGATCCTTGTCAATAATACTCTACCTCAAACCTTCCTTTATGGTTAGAGAGTATCCACTGTATTCACCAAACAGAAAGTTTTGTTTAGAATAGATGGGGTTTATATACCAAAACTGATCACAATTCACAATAAAAGCACGTAGAGAGCTACAAAATGTACACGTTTTAGCAAAATTGATTAGAAATGGAAACGCATATTTCAACTACGGTAAAAGCCATAAGAGTGTGTCAGGCTGAAATTGTATCATGCCTTCTTCTTCTTCTTGGATTTGAGCATCACATATCCAATAAACATACTCAGGAAGCTCACAAGTGCTACACCAGCAAATACAGGAATGAGAATGGCATATTCTTGCGGGAGAAAGTACTTGTGGACAAAATGGTCACCGTCGACAAAAGGCTGAAAACACGCAACTCATTTTGTTAAAAGGTTACAAAAGCATGTGCCAAAATTTATGCAATCAAACCGGCAACTGACCAGGATAATGACCCAGAAGGTATAATATGTGAAAATGCACAAGCTGGTTACAGTTAAAAGCAGCCCAACAGCTTTATCTGCTAATTCCATAGTAATCTACTTTGTCTGTTCAAACAACAAACAGAACTAGTATAAGGAAGTTGTGCAACTTATGTTATAAAACAGCACCAGCAAAACATAGTATTAGTATTCTACAAAACCATAAATCACGTTGCCCCTAAATCCAAGACACCAACAATTTCCTAAAATTAGAGATGGGCACGAGCAAAATTAAGAACCACACAAAATCTTAGGCAAAACATTAAACACCAAGCTATACTTTTTTGAAGACCAAAGACAAAAACATGACTTGAAAAGAAAAGGAAAAGGCATAAGTTCTAGATGAATATTCCAAAATTTCAACCCATTGTGAGGATCTGACGCCTTACTCCGTTTGCAACATGGACCCCCATCAAACCAATACTAATTTAATTTGTGTATCTAGTTTGATTAGTGCGGTTTTACGTAGCATTCTCAATGAGCCGAATTTCATTCAATCTCTACTCTAGAATTTACTTAACTAGCTTAAGTCTTATTTACTTTAATAAAAAAAAAAAAAAAAAAAAGACATTGAGGCAAACACTAAAACAAGAAGAATTTTAAGGGGAGGAAAAAACCTCCTCTTCAAGAATCTCAAAACCTGTTTTTTCAACAAGTAATAAGCTGAGGAAATCAAGAACTTAGATAGGGTTCATTGTCCATAAGTTCCCACATAACTCAAAAGAAAAATATTGCAAATAAAAAATATTCACTTTTCACAAGATCATACCCTGGAGTTGATACTAACAAACCATGCCTGAACCAAAGATCTTACTTATATGTCCACGTCTTTATTGTTTATATATTATGATGCCATAAGCATCTTATTGCTCTCAATTGAGAACAAGCAATTCTATAGTAGCTTGATCCCTTAGCATCTATATCTGCATCTAACCTCATTCTGCTAGCCAATTACGCAAAATAAACAGCTTGTCTAACCTCACTCTGCTAGCCCATTACACAACCTAAACAGCATGTCTGACCTCATTCAGCTACCCCATTATGCAACATAAACAGCATGTTATCCAAAGCAGCATTTAGAAACCCATAAAAATAGCTGCTTCTATTCAACTGACATATATATATACACTCATCACTAGTTAGATTAACCAAAGAAAGTCACAATCCAATAAGAAATGGATACCAGTAAAACTACAAGCACAAATCAATTGTTCACAATGAATTCCAATCTGACTAAGATCCATAAAATAATAATAATAATAATAATAATAATAATAATAATAATAATAATAATAATAATAATAATAATAATAACAAAGCTCGTTAATATTTCAGTTATTAAGGACTTCAGGAAGTGAGTGGATTAGCAAAATTATCATAAACACGAAGAGCATTTTACTTGATGATCGTCAAGAGGGGTTCGAACAACATTGAATTAAATCAATCAAATCGAATATACAAACAAAGATACAAGTAAGAATTTTGACGCGAAGTTCCCGATACGAGGAATAGGGGCATAGGGTACTGGGGCTGAACCTGATCCGAGAGAAGGAAGTTGGTGAAGAAAACAGACCCCAAATCCGGGTAAAGCCCGAGTCGGAGGTGAGTTTGTAGATCACAAATCAATCATTATAGTCCTTCGTTCCATTTTATCATTTTATGTGTTCCTTTAACAAGGTTTGACTGAATATTAAGTTTGGTATTAGTACAAAATTTATATATTTAGAAACTACATTAAAAGTATTATTAAATACAAACTATCGATTTTAAAAATAATTAAAAAATACTAAATAAAATAAACGAATAAATAGTTGATTTGACCCATAAATAGTAAATAGAACTGATAAAATGAAACAAATGGAAAACATTATTACATTAACCATGTTTCACATAAGCGTTCCATACTTATATTAATCATTATTACATTAACCAACATACTATATTTGCTTGTATTTAGAATATAGTAAATACTCAAAATGGTCTCTCAACTATAACTAAATTCACAATTTGATCTTCGACTTTTAATTTCAACCAATTAAGTCCTTAACTTTGTAATTTTGACACGATTTGGTCCTCCGTCTATTTGACCGTTTGTTGACCGTGATCGACGATCTCCAGAAGAACCTTCAGCTCTCGTCGGAGCACGTGGAGGCCTCCAGGATGACGTTGCACTGGTTCGGAAACACGTCGTCTTCTTCGCTCTGGTACGAACTCAACTACATTGAATCCAAAGGGAGGATGAAGAAAGGGGACCGAATTTGGTAGATTGCTTTCGACAGCGGATTCAAATGTAACAGTGCGGTCTGAAAATGCAACCAGAACCTTAAAAAATCGACGACGGACCATGAAATTACATATATATCCTCAAAAATCACAGTCAACAAACGGTCAAATAGACAGAGGACCAAATTGTGTTAAAATTACAAAGTTAAGGACTTAATTGGTTGAAATTGAAAATTGAGGACTAATTTATGAATTTAGCTATAGTCGAGGGACCATTTTGGGTATTTAGTCTTTAGAATAGTTAACAAAAATAGTATTCATACTATCTACACTAGTGTTTTACTCGTGTGAAGCATAAAATATATTATGTTATAATAATGATTATGAATAACAAATTAAGTTTTCAAAAAAAAATGAATAACAAATTAAAGATGAGAAAATATAAAGAAGAACAATATGAGAATGGTGTAAAATCATACATTTTAAAACTTTATTATATACAATTTTCATATAATTCAATGTTAGATGACACTTTTTATCCATAAATTTCACAAAAATAACATTTTTTTTGAAGAAAAAATAACAATTTTTTTTCCTCACTTACTATCACCACTTTTCATTCTTAACACTTACTATTGCATTGTGTAGTGTTGCAAAATGTACCATATGATGCTACAAAGTGCATTTTAAAAGTTTTAATTATTGATCAAAGTATTATTGTACCTTCCTCCCCTCCCTCCTCGACTCCTACCCTTACACTAGAATTGTTAGATTTAACCAGATAAAATGATTGAGATTAGTGTTTATATTAGGAATAAGTTCTCATATGATCTTATTAGTTCGGATATTTTTAGTTAATTTATACACTCTGTACATATATAAATTTGGTGTAGATACTACATGTTAAAATTTTACATATACTAAACTCAAATTTAATATATACAAAAAATATTTTGAATATTAGGTCTAAAAATTTTATAAAAATTTTAAAATTTTAATTAATTTTATAATGGTATAGTTAAAAAAAATTAATTTTAAACTTGGATAAAAAAAATAGTGTTGTTAATTTGTGGTTTTTTTTTTAATAATTTTTAAACATGAAATGGAGAATAGGCGTAAAGAGCGAAATATAAAAATGCAAATAAATAAATAAATAAATAACATAAGAAAGAAAGAAAAAATCATTATCTACTGCATAATATCTACTCTTTTGCGCCTGAGGTTCTATTTGGACACGACTACTCATTTCTCATTAAGGTTTGTGGCCTCTCCTCTCTCAAGTCTCAACTACGCACCCATAGTTGTTCTTCACTCCTCCTTGCTTCTCTGATTGCATAATTTGCATTCCCGTTTCCGCTAATCCTTTACAAACCCTAGCACCAGATTTCAGCAAAGGTTTCAACTTGGGCAGCACCAAGGATTGAAAATCACCGGGCATTACATTTCTTTATCTGAATTCTGCCCATTGCAGTTGACTGGATGAGCTCCCCATGCATTTATTAGGTAAATTTTGTATCTTTACGCAGATTTATTGTCCCTGTTTATGTATTCTTGAACATTGTGCCCACGCGCGCGGTTTTTATTTGATACTAGGTGAAATGCATTTTCTTGGATTTAGAGTAGTTCAGTGCACTCGTCATGTTTGTGTTTTTGTTTCAGTGAGCTACTGTTTATGATATACTGGGTTTTCATATGTTGTTGCGTCTTAAATTGCTGTGCAGATATTGCTACTACAGTAACTACACGGCCTGTTTTCCAGAAAGATGTTTGTGCAGTTAGTTCTCAACTTCTCTTCTGTAATAGATTCAAGTCTGGGAAGGATATTAGGTTTGCTTCGTTATGGAAATCTTTCTGTGTACCGGAAAAAGCTCATAGTTTTGGGGGAATTAAGTTATGCCGGGGTGGGTTGATGATAAGAGCAGTGGCTACTCTTGAAAAAGAATCAACCCAATCTAACCAGGTAAATGAGGATGGTGGTGGCTATCAAAGTAGTACGGGAACGAGTATTGGTTCTGGAAACTCGACTTGCAGTGCCATTGAGGGACAATCTCGAACTGATGAGTCAACTAAATTGGATGAAATAGAGAAGTTAAGACGGAGTAGGATTTCCAAAGCTAACAAAGGGAAGACACCTTGGAATAAAGGCAGGAAGCACAGTCCGGGTATTTTGATATTCCCTTTACTTTTTTTCTTTTAGCTTGTTGTTTGGTTAGAACAATTAACGTCTTCAACCGTGTTAATCATTTGCAGAAACTCTGCAGAAGATTAAAGAGAGAACCAGGATTGCAATGCGAGATCCTAAGGTGATGTCACATAAAAATCATGTTACAAGATGGAAAGCAAATGACAAAGAAAAATCAGGAAACAGTTTCAAAAGAGGATCACTCTGTACAAAAATACTCCATTAACAATGGATAAATTTAAAAAATGAATTTAAGTCGGGTTTTCCATCTACCTTTGCAATCATTTCTGTTATCCTCTTTGCAATTGCATATGAAATATTTCAAAAGAATTAATATGAAAGTAATGAAGAACTTAAATGTATTCTTATCAAGCCAGACTTTTATGCTTACTTTCTAGTTACCCTTGTGGTGTGGGTTGATCTTGAAGCTTGATAATCTTACCCTATTTAATTAGGGTGCAAATTATTTTCCTGTTTGGTAAAACTTATGATTTATCGGTTATGGTTATGGATTGTAAATCATCCATAATTACTTGTGGATCATTTGCTTGAATAAGCAAAAAGGTCTTGTGCAATCCATAATTCTTAATCTTTACCAAAATGTAGAAAGTAGATTATTTAATCTATAATCTCTAATTATCCTTGAATGTTCATTGCTTTCAAAGTAATGCTCAGCACAATAGTTGCCCATCTTTGAAAGGGTGTGCTCATAATGCTAGGGTACCTTAGTGGCTTAGTGTAAGAATTGTGCAAGTAATGGGCTCAGATGGGATTGTCTTGTAAACTTTTGTTTGTCTATTTATCCATTAAAGATAACCTTTCTATTATTCTAATAACTAATTCCTCTGCTGTGGTAGGATTTTCCTTGTAACCATGTTTGTAAGACTAATAATGCCCAATGAGAAATTTGCACGAGAGCTTATCATAGTTGAGAGCTAAACATTTTACTTTTAAGTTTTAACAAACAATAAGAATAAATATTGCAGAGTTTTGCAATGTTTGACTAGGTTGTTTATTTTACTAACAAGTTCAGCCTACACAGGTAAGGATGAAGCTAGTCAACTTCGGGCATGCTCAAAGGTAGGTTTTGAAAATTAACTTATAGTAAAAAATTTTCTATGGTTTCAATATATAATTGTTTTATAAAAGATCTACTTGTTGAGAAAGTTTTAGACAATAATTTTTTTTGTCCATTAGAAAGAATTGTGAACTACTACATCTATTTGGTCCAGTTATTAAGGTTGATGCCTTGTCTTCCTATAGTAACTATTGGCTCTTTTTTTTTTTTTTTTTTTTCTCAGCACAAGTTTTTAATTACTAAAATTTAATGGCATGCTAAACTACTTATATACTCAGCCCATCTTCCCTCACGACTAATATAGAAAATAATTTGTATACATTTTTAAAATTATTTATGCTGACTTATAAAATGTTAACAGAATAATTATTAGAGCTCATATATGTACCAATAATTTAGTCTTAAAATCTTATTATATTCTAATGATTAATAGCAAGAAAGAGCGTTTTTTTTTTTTTTTTTTTTTTTTTTTTTTCTGGGTCTGTAAAGGTGAGTGCAAAGAAGTTTATTCAGACTGAACACTATGTTTGACATGGCTATGCAGTGAGGAAACAAGGTTAAAAATTGGAGTTGGTGTACGAGCTGGGTGGGAAAAGCGCCAAAAGATGCTGAAACTGCAGGAGACATGCTGCTATGAATGGCAGAATTTAATTGCAGAAGCTTCTAGAAAGGGCCTTTCTGGTCAGGAAGAGTTGCAATGGAACTCATATAAGATTTTGAATAGACAGCTTGAGAAGCAGTGGATGGTGAGTGTTGAGCAAAGAAAAACACGTAGACAGAAAGGAAACAAGAGAGCTCCAAAATCTGCTGAACAGAGGAGGAAAATTGCTGAGGCCATTGCTGCTAAATGGGCTGATCCCGTAAGAGCTAATGCTTCATTAAGAATAGCTGATCTTGATTCCTATATAGTCTGCGTTTTCTTTTTAATATGTGTGATTATCCACTCTCCTCGACATTGATATCTAGCTTCAATGGCTATCAATTTAAATCTTTGCACTTCTTAGTTATATTCAATTTAATAGTTCTTGACACATTCTGCTCTTGTCTAAATAGGATTACCGAACTCGGGTCTGCTCTTCTCTAGCTAAATTTCATGGCACCAGAGAGGGGGTTGAAAGAAAGCCAAGGAGTGATGGACAGACCCAAAACAGAAGACCGCCCAAGAAGAAAGTTGATATTGGTGGTGTAACTGTTCATAATCATAGGCCTCATACAAAACAAGCCACGATAAAGAAAAGCTATACACCAAAATACAAGGATCCTTTAGCACATTCCAAGCTGGAAATGTTAAGAAATATTCGGGCACGGAGAGCAGGGGCTGACAACGAGAAAATTGAAGCTGTTAAAAGAGCAAAGTTAGTTTTTTCTCTGTCTGACTTTCAATTCACATATCTTGGTTTCGTTTACGTATAAAATTCTAAAGACAAAGATGGTAAGGAGCTAAGTGATAGTGAAGATACATAGAAGGAAACCCTTTTTTAGATCGTGAAAATCCATATCAAGTGTCAGAAGTTTTCTAATAATTTATGTCTATGGGGTGAACCTCCTGTATAAATGCACAAGTGCACATGTCAAAATCAGTGAAGAAGTTGGGATATCTGGCATTTATTTCATATATGAAAGCTCATTCCAAGCATGAAAGTTATTTCTGTCCCCGAGCTTGTTGATAACAAATTGAATTTTAAGAGAAAATTTTGTATAACAAATGTTTTCAGGTTGTTGATTGCTGAGGCTGAGAAGGCGGCAAAGGCTCTTGAGATTGCTGCCAGGCAGAGTCCTGTTGCTCGAGCATCCCTTGTTGAGACCAGGAATCTCATTGCAGAAGCAATTCAATCCATTGACTCCATAGATATGGAAGAGATACTTTCGGGTCAAAATGAGGGAGACCAATTACTTACACTGCCTGAAATCGCCAATGTTGATGATTTAACAGATGCAGACGCGGAAGATTTGGATGAAATTGACAAGAGAAAAACAAATGGAGCCCAAGTATTGATGCCCAATGGTGACGGTTTTCACAGCTTCAACTTTACCAAAAACTTCCATGGTTTATTGAACGGTAATGAAACAGCAGTCTTTTCAAGCTCAGACGACTATGATTTACTTGGCAGCAAGGAAAATTTGTACCAAGTGATTTCAAGTGATGTGGCACCACCACCAGTTGAGGAAGTGATGCACCCCTTCGAGTCTGGTGATCACAAGGCAAATGAGGTTGAAGAAGATGAGCACAAGTCACCGCCACATGAAATGACATTGCAGTCCGAGCCATTGCCAAATGGATTGATATCTCAGCCCGAGAGTGCCCATCCCGCGTCAAATAGCACAACCACAACCAAGCAATGGATTTGCGGGAGATTGGTTGATGTAGCCAAGGAAGGTTAGATTCAGTTACGATATATTTACATATTTATCTTATGCTGTCATTCACTCATTCCAACTGGAGGAGGCATAGAAGACTACTTTCATCTTAGGTCATTAGCTTTCTCTGATTCTGTTGTAGTATCTATATAGTGTCCATCTTGTAAAAAAAAAAAAAAATCTCCAGTCATAACTATGCACTTCTTTCTGCTTGCCTAATTTATTGAATATTTCATAGAGCTTTGGGGCATGAATTCTCTTTGTGGAGAATAGAAGATAGGGAATGACACAGACCTAAAAGATTCACCATTTAAATATTTGAAGATCTTGCTGTCTATTGATTTACTAATTTTAATTATAGTGAAAAGATAAATTTATAAAGTTAAGGGTCCGTTTGGAAAGCACGAAAATAACTTTTGGAAAATGTTTTCTGGAAAATGAGTCATTTTCCGGAAAACATTTTCCTTTCCAGTGTTTGGTTGCATTCTGGAAAATTGTTTTTGTGTGTTTGGTTCATTTTCTGGAAAATGAGTAAAATTGTATAATTAAATATTTTAATTATTTTATTTAGAATATTACAAGATGTATAATAATATATAATAATATAATATTAATTTTAAATATAATAAAAAATAGCTAAGTTTCTCAAAAAAAAAAAAAATAATATATCAAAAATATTATGGTAGTGGTGGTGGTGTAGTGGTAGTGGTGTTATTCGTTATATAATAATAATAATAATAATAATAATAATAATAATAATAATTGGTGGTGGTATGACGGTGGTGGCAGTGGTGTGGTGGTGGTGGTGGTATGGTGGTGGTGGTGGTGGCGACGGCGGTGATTGCGGTTGTATGGTCGTGGTGGTGGTGGCGGCGGCGGTGTGATAGTGGTGGCAGTGGTTGCGGTGGTATGGTGGTGGCGGCGGCGGTGTGATAGTGGTGGCAGTGGTTGCGGTGGTATGGTGGTGGCGGCGGTGATGGTGGTTGCGGTAGTATGGTGGTGGTGGCGGCGGCGGTAGTGGTGTTGGTGTGATGGTGGTGGTAGTATGACGGTGGTGGCAGTGGTGGTGTGGTGGCGGTGGTTGCGGTGGTATGGTGGTGGTGGTGGCTGCGGCGACGGCGGTGTGATGGCGGTGGTGGCGGTGGTTGCGGTGGTATGGTGTTGGTGGTGGCAGTGGTGGTGGTGTGATGGTGGCGGTGGTATAGTGGTGGTGGCGGCGGCAGTAGTGGTGGTGATGGTGGTATGGTGTTGATGATGTTGGTGTAAAAGTTGGAAAATGACTTCCCCCCAAAAAAAGGGGAAGTCATTTTCCTCCAAAACAAGCCTATTTTCCAAAGTCAACGGAAAACGACTTGATTTTCCAGGCACATCCAAACAATGGAAACTTGGAAAATGATTTCCAGAACTCATTTTCCAGGTTTCCAAACACACCCTAAATGTAGAATTTTGAATAGAGTTCAATTACATGGCGTGTCAGCAAATAAATTTTTACATGATGTTCTGATTGAGAATTGTTGAGTTTTTTCACTTTTTTAGGAAGTCATGTAGGAGAGAGAAAAAGAAAAAGAAAATATGACAATTTTTTCTAAAAAAGGGAAAAGCAACGGTCTCTAGTTAGGGTGGCTGTTAGCTGGTGACCACTCTGACGTTCACCGTCTGTTGGGTGGGTGGACAGTGAGACGCAATTAGTCTTTTTTTTTTTTTCTGACAAAAATTAAGACATTGCAAGAGTAAAATGCGAAAAAAAAAAAAAAAAAAAAAAAAAAAAAAAAAAAAAACCTTTCTCCCATCAACAAAAAAACAATCCATTTTCTTTGTACGGTAGCAAAAACCATTTAAAAGGCCAACTGACAGGACAAGTGGGGTCTACATGGCGAGACCTAATTGAAGGGCTAAAGATGGGGGTGGTCATAATGTTTGTCATTTGCCTATCGTAGCTTCCAGCTAACAAACGTAGCCTACAACTACATGACAATTCGGTTGCACAAGTTGCTCCAATTGATTGATTCGATTACACTATTCTATAACTTCATCAGTTTTATATAAAATTATTAAACTCGATTAGTGTCGTGAGCTACTCAATAGTGTATTAAAATGCTCAGATTTATTACTTGAATTGGATTAAGGTCAAATAGGTGATCTAATTACATATCAAACCGTAATGAATCATCAAATTAAAAAAAATATATAATTAAATTCTCAAATAATGCAAAATAATACAATTTAACCTATGACCTGGTAACATGGAGAAGTAGTGATTACCGAATTTAAAAATATTTTTAAAAAATATTTTAATAAATTTAAATAAAATAAATATTTTTTTTTAAAAAAAAGGGTCGCCTTCTCACTAGAGAAGGCAACCCACTGGGTTGCCTTGCCTTCTACACGGAGAAGGTGACCCTGATTTTTTTAAATAATTATTTTATTTAAATTTATTAAAATAACAATTTTTAAAATATTGCCACGTCAGCATGTTATCAGGTGAACAAGTCACTTTAAGTTGGATTGCATTATTTTGTATTGTTCGGGGACTTAATTATAGTTTTTTTTTTAGTTCGATAGCCCAATTGCAGTTTGTTGTGTAACAGATGACTTATTTGACTATTATTCCACTTGTATTTGATGCCAACTTGATCGTAATTGAATTAAATTTGAATATTTCAATTTTGCAGAAGGCGTTAGGCGCTAGTAAGGCGTCCGGTGGCGCCTAACATTTAGAGCACCTAAGCGGCCGAATAATATGAGTATATCATCTCTACTTTTTTACTCAAGATTGTGAGTTGTTAGACTTTTATAATTTCTCAAACTAGTCAACTAGTATGTTAGATGGTTAGTTGAATAAATAGCTGGAGGAATATAGAAGATAAGCAATCGAGCAGGCAAAAAAATCATTTGCCCGAGTTGAGGGCCGACTCAATTGAGTTGGACCCCGACTCGGCCGAGTTAGGCGCCCAACTCAACGCCTAGGACGTTTAGCCGACAGACTAAAAGCTACATAGAGTTGGAATCGCCTCAGTCTAAGGGCACTTAGCTTGATTTTTACAACACTGAAATATTTATAAAATCAAACCTAAATAGTTCACGAGTAGTTTGATAAATGGACTTTAAAGGAGTAAAACTCTTGTCATGTGTCTTTTTTAGAAGGAGAAAAAAAAATTATAACTTACATGTTTTTTAATGAATCAAGATATATACAATATAAGAATGGAATATACAATGTAGTAAAAATGAAAGTATGTGTAGTACTAGTAATTAGTATTACTCATTTCGGGATGGGCAGGATGGATGACCCGTCAGCAGCTCGCGGGTTGGCATAACGCATCAACGGGTCAGGAATCAGGATCCGGTAAGGCGGTAAGTAGTCACTTTCCTCAACCGACAAATCATGAATCCGAATACTAATGATGAATTCTGGTTTACACTCCTACGTCGCAACTGCAAAAACGCACACTGAAAAGTGTACTGCGTGAGAGAGAAACCAGAGCTTACAGTTACAAATTCTCGATGCGCATTTGATCTTCGTCACCAGCACAATGGACAGAGCATCCTCTTCCGACGACGAAGAGGATAGCCGTAACCTAATCGGCGACGGCGAACGGCGGGACGGCGCGAGATCGCCTGGCCGCTCCTCCTTCCAGATCGACGGCAATAAAGACCGCTTCATCGACCCCGCGCGGTTCAACTTCATCTGCAGGAAGAGGTACTGCTTAGCCATCATTCTCCCACTCTTCGTTATCCTTCTCTATGCCACTACCGACATCAAAAACATCTTCCGAACCGGAGTCTCGAAGATTACTTTCGATTCTCCGGCTAATCGCATGCGCGAGTCCGAGTTGCGGGCTCTGTATTTGCTTAGACAACAGCAGTTAGAGCTTTTCAAGCAGTGGAATCATACATTCGTAAATAAAACGAGATTGGCTGCTGTTAATAATACTGGTAATTCTACTTCTAGTAATGCTGGTAGCGGTAGTTCGAATTCGAGTTTGGAGAGGACGGGATCTTCATTTTCCGCTGTATTTTTAGAGGATCTGAAAGCTGATTTGCTAAGTCAGATTTCATTGAATAAGCAAATTCAACAAGTGCTCCTGTCATCCCATCAATTGGGGAATTCATTAGATTTATCTGATAATAACACAGATCCAAGCATTAGCGGTTTAGGTAGGTGTAGAAAGGTTGATCAGGGATGGTCTGAGAGGAAAACTATAGAGTGGAAGCCAGAATCAAATAAGTACTTGTTTGCCATTTGTGTCTCAGGCCAAATGTCGAACCATTTGATTTGTTTGGAGAAGCACATGTTTTTTGCAGCTGTACTTAACCGGTTTTTGGTTGTTCCAAGCTCAAAAGTTGATTATGAGTTTCAGAGGGTGTTGGATGTTGATCACATTAATAAGTGTTTGGGGAGAAAAGTAGTCCTCACTTATGAGGAGTTTGCAGAAAGTCAGAAGAATCATGTGCATATAGATAAGGTCATTTGTTATTTTTCCCAGCCACAACCCTGCTTTATGGATGATGATCGAATTAAAAAGTTGAAGTCTTCAGGGGTTTCTATGAATAAGATTGAAACTGCTTGGAATGAGGATGTTAAGAAGCCAAAGCAAAAGACTGTCCAAGATATAGTTTCAAAGTTTTCTTCAAATGATGATGTTATTGCTATTGGTGATGTGTTCTTTGCTGATGTGGAGACAGGCTGGGTGATGCAGCCAGGTGGTCCCATTGCCCACAAATGTAAGACACTTATCGAGCCCAGCCGTCTTATTATGCTCACTGCCCAGCGATTTGTTCAGACATTTTTGGGAGAGGACTTCATAGCACTTCACTTCCGTAGACATGGCTTCTTAAAATTTTGGTATGTCGTCGTTTCTTTGCTGTCTATCTTGTTAAAAACCATTTTTTTTTAAAGATTAAGATGCTTTAAAAACCATTAAGATGCTTTCATTTTAATCATCAAGAAAGTATGCTTTTAACTTTTGAATGTAAAAGACAAGAATCAAAACCTTGAAGGCGAGGAGTAGAAGAGATATGTATATGCATATTTTAGAAACCTGTAAAGTTGAGAATGACTAATGTGCTCTGATTATGTAAGACCTACCTCTTAAGCTTCACAGTCAGCTTTGCATCTTCATGCCTCAAAATATTCATCTAATGCTGTAGTTTGTAGCTAGAGTTTGCTTCATATGCTTTCAAGAATCTGTTTTGTTTTGATTATTTCTAATTATACTTACCAAATTATCAGCAATGCCAAGAAACCAAGTTGCTTCTACCCTGTTCCTCAAGCTGCAGATTGTATCAATCGTGTGCTTGAAAGGGCCAATTCTCCAGTAATATATCTATCTACAGATGCTGCTGAAAGTGAAACTAGTTTGCTTCAGTCTCTTGTTGTCTTCAATGGAAAGACTGTGCCACTTGTTAAAAGACCTGCTCGTAATTCAGCCGAAAAATGGGATGCGCTATTATATAGACACGGCCTTGAGGAAGACACTCAGGTGATTTTTTGATTTATTACACAATTGTTTCAAACTTTGTGCATCAATGTGTCTGGGTTAATTGATAATGGACTTTAGACTAAATATTTTACTCTCCAAAGAATTATTTCAAAATTTATTTCATAAAATGCAAGGGTCATTTAATTTGCATTTGAAAATATTGTATTGAGTAATATGTAAGACGGATATTTTCATCCAAAAATTGTCTATTGGTTATTGGCTTATTGCAGGACATATGTCTCATAGGGGAAATTACTTTTATCGTCAAAATTTGTTTTGCTGATATTCGACCTTTTATTTTATTTTATCTTTCATGTACTCAATCTGATATAGATGTGTAATAGGCAGTGTTGAGTGGCAACCCTTTCATATTGAATCTCTAATTTTTAAAAACTTTTTTTTGATCACCACATGATTTATTATTGCAATTCTGCTGAAGTTTCGAGCATCAGTTCATTTTGTATTTTGTGGGACAGCAGAGACAAGTGTATGACTCTGTTGAAGAAGACAATCGGGTCACTTTAGGTGTAGGATTAGTCTGATGTTTCTTCCCATAAATACTGTTTTTGTATTGACTTTCGTCTTTGTTTTCTACTCTTCTTACCCTTCAATATATTTCTTGTATTTTCACCTTGAAGGTGGAAGCAATGCTAGACAAGACGATATGTGCTTTGTCTTCGGTGTTTATTGGAGCTCCGGGATCCACCTTCACCGAGGACATTTTAAGACTCCGGAGGGGCTGGGGATCAGCATCAATGTGCGACGAGTATCTTTGTCAGGGTGAAGTGCCAAACTTTATTGCAGACGATGAGTGACTCCCTAAATTTCTTATACTTTTCGTATTGCCACCAGCAGAGCCTATGGAATCAGAAAACTATTCATTCTTCATCGAGTTTCACTGATCAACATTTACTGGAAGCTGAAGATGATAGAAATGGTTAGATGGTGTTTGCTTTGTTCACTTCTATGTATGGCCATCTGCATTTTTGCCCCATTTTTTCTCTGTATTTTAGTGTACAATATTAGCTTTAGCACATTGCTGATTCGTTTTGTCCTACAGATTTTTAAAATTTTTTAATTTCATTTGGGCATAGATTTCTTCTGTGCTCCATTGTTCTTGTATCTCATATCAGAGCCATAAGATTTTCTTGTGTAAGCAATCATTTGGAACTCGCAATGATCTGAAAATTCTGGGACTCAGAAAGCCCGAAAATGGAAAACGAAGAAACGATATGTTGTATAGGAGGAAAAATCCAGAGTGAGATAGTACACAACTCTTCTCAATAGACTCCCATATTACAAAAACAAGAATCCAGGAGTCCAGTTCTGCAGAAGGTGAAGAAGAAGAAGAAGCTAATCTAATGGCAGCAAATGCAAACGAAACGGATCACGCTATTAACAATGTTACAGAATCCGCTACCGTTATGATACAACGAACATCAGGATTAGGAGCAGCAAAACATGGCGTCCGAGGAATCTAAAGCTCGTATTCCTGAGAATCTGCGCTACCAGACCTGGTCCTTGAATCAGCGCCGAATGTCCTCCTGCTCATGTTGGCCCGTTGCACCAGCCGGACCAACGCCTCAACAACTTCCGACATAGGTGGTCGGAACTCAGGCTCCGGCTGCCACATGTTTTGTAGTGAACCATTAACACATAGCAATAGTGTGAACTAAATAGTTTCTTTCAAGCAGGCAGCACGGGATTGTAGCTCGCTTATATTTTAATGGAAAGAGTATAGAGTTACTGGTTTTGGTTAAATTTTGGCTCGAGAAATTACCTGGACACATAGTGCAATGACATCAGCAAAGCGGGAGAGAGATTTAACTGGATAGAGCCCTTTCAGTGCTGGATCAACCATCTTAGATAAGGCGTCAATGTCGTGGAGCTGAGGTGTAGCCCATCGAACTAAGGATTGCTCGGGTCTTGGCCTTGAACTACATAATGAAGAAAGTGTCATCAGAAAAGCCGGAATCTCTAGACCATTTCCTATTACCTCTCTGGGACGAAATTGTAGTTTCTCGAAGAAATTTACCTGTCAAATGGTGTTCTTCCAGTAAGAAGTTCCAACATGGCAACGCCAAAACTGTACACATCGCTCTTTATTGTATACTGACCAGACATGGCCACCTCAGGCGCACCATATCCAGACGCTGAATTCTGGTTTAGAGCCTGAAGAAGTTCGAAATTAGAAGCTTCAACGACATAATAGTAATCTGGGGACATTCGCGGGATTTTACCAAACCAATGCAATTTAAAGACAAAGTGCATAATTCATACAACGGAAAATAAGCCAAACTATGAAAGCAATTTTATGCGAGGAAATTTTCCAAATCAACCAAACACTCAAAGGTTAAGCACTAAGCTAATACACAAAAGGCATGCAAGAAGCTACCTGATCTTCGTCTGGGATAAGGCTAGCTAACCCAGAGTCCGATAGGTGAGGGTTGAACTCCGAATCAAGTAAAACGTTAGCAGATTTGAAATTTTTATGAACCACCGATGGCGAGCAAACTTCATGTAGATACCTGCAAATGACGCTTAGTAAGCTTGCAGGCAAACTTGTATGTAAATACCGTTAAGAGTCCCACATCTATAAAATAAGAGAGAACATATGGGTTTATAAGGCCATGGGTTACACTAGCTAATTGGCTGGATTCAATCTTTTAGTGTGGTTTGACCATGTTCATTATAGCCCAATTGATGGCCGATGTTTGTAGGCAAGTAAATAATTTTTTCCAAAGTACTTTTTTTCTGATATCAATTGAATCATATAGCTACTAAAATACGGAGTAGTTATTAGTATAATGTTTAATTAAACTTACTCCAGTGCACGTGCTGCCCCCAAAGCAATCTTCACTCTGTTGTTCCAAGTCAGCGGCTTGGTGTATTCGTCGGAGAGATGCAAAAGATCATGCAAAGAACCGTTTTTGTAGAACTCATAAGCTAGTAGATACTGTCGGTGCTCCGAACAATACCCAATCAGCTCGGTGACATTTGGATGATGCAGTCGGGATATCTCAGAAACTATATCCAGAAAATCTTCGGGGTTCCCAATAGCAGTGGAGTTTATTTTCTTGACAGCAAGAACCTAACACAATGAAAGATGTTAACACTATAAAGTGGCAAAAGATCATTCATTGATTATTTATCTATAATATCGCTGTGAAATGTACGCTATTAACTAGGTAAAGGTTATACCTTTCCATCTTCAAATTGAGCCCGGTAAACACGTCCAATCGATCCCTCGCCAAGAAGATTTTCGATGGAGAAGCTATCTGTAGCGATTTGCAGGTCTGCAACAGTGTATTGGGTAGCATTTATTTGAGACGTATCGATTTTCTTGGGGGTAACAACGGGCTTGGGTGATATATCATCTTCGTCGAACGATTTAGGACGGTCGATAGGAGGAGGTCTTAAATTTACTTCGACTGGCGTCTCCACGGTTTTCGTTCCCAGTGTGGAGGACGTTTGAACAGATTTCATCTCTGCACCCAAATTGACGGAAAATCAAGCAAAGAACATAGCGTGACACCTAATAACATGAAATTTCAATGAAAGTAGCCTTTTTTCCTTTGTTAAGAGTCCCAGAAAATATGAGAGAACATATGGATTTATAAGGTCATGGGTTAGGCTAGCTAATTGATTGGATTCAGTCGACCCACGTGCATTATATCATACAATTTATAGCCCAATTGAGTGACCTTGACCTATTCGAGGCCTATAGGGTAGAAATGAGCTCGATACATACCTTGTACTTTGTGCGAGACGAGAGGAGGAAACTGCTGACTATTAACCTTTTCGATATCGGTTGAAGTCCTCCTCGATCTTCTCTTGATAATAAAGAATGCTGCTATTGCTCCTATAATCAAAATGGATATCACAATTCCCGCAACAGCTCCACCCCCGATACCCGATTTTCCACCGCCACCGCCACCACCATTATCACTGCCTCCACCATTTGATGGGCTGCTGCCGCCTCCGGATCTATGATTGGGCCTGTTTGCCGGTGGAGTGCCAGGTGGAGGCGGGGGCGCAGGGCCCGAGTTCCATGAATTACCACCCGTTCTGTACAAGAACAATGAATTAGACACGATCACACGAACAAAGATTTCTCCCCCGCAAATTAAACCCGTGCAATCAAAAATACTCACTGTAAACTGTTTATGCCTTGCAACTGTGGAGGGATCCATCCCGTAAAATGGTTGTTCTCGACATTTCTAGAACCAAAAGTACGTGTCACTGCACAGTTCATTCCAACTAATATATGTAGTAGTAGATATCGAAATGCGTAAATATACAACTCACAGATTATCGAGGGGAAGATTTGCAAGAACATCAATAGTTCCAGTAAACACGTTATTCTGCAAATACCTACAAGACAACACAAACTCCATCCATGTTAAACCAGCTTTCAAACGAAACATGACAAATACTAAAAAACAAAATAATAAATTATACTTACATGTTTTTCATATTTGTAAGCGAGCTGAAAGTTTGAGGAATATTACCAGCCAGAGAATTAAAAGAGAAATCCCTGAAGCATTAATTTCGAAAGATCTCATTCAGTTCATAATAAGACGAATTTCAAGAAATTTCAAGAAACGGAAGAGTCTGGGTACGGGTCTTACAGTGTCGACAGGTTCGTAAGCGATACGAACATGACGGTCACTTCGCCCTGGAGTTGATTGTGACTAACATTTCTACAATTGGAAAAGCAACAACGGCATAAGTCACATAAATTTAATTTCCAAAATTGAATTTCCAATCAAGTTCGCTTACAAATATTCGAGGGGGGCCATTTGTGAAATGGAATATGGGAGGCCACCGGTAAAGCCATTACCAGCGAGATTTCTGCATTTTAAAGAGGAATTTTAAACGGCGAAACGCATTTTATAAAAGCAAAGGATTGTAGATTGAGCTAGTAAGAAGCTTACAGTTTCTGTACATTTGGAGGGAGCTGATATGGCAATGAGTTCCCGAGATTGTTAGTACTTATATCACTGCAAAATTCAAAGAAATCGTTTATAGGGAATTCCAAGAAACCCACAGAAACTAATGTCATAGAAAGCCATCTGCCTTACAAGGTGGTTACAGATTTCAGTTGATCCAATTGGAATCCCATTGACCCAGTGAGTTGTAGACCCGAAATCTGACTGAAAAAAATGAAACGAAAGAAATAAATATCGGGTCAAGAGCTACGATAGAGGGTAATGACAAGGGCAATAGAGGATCACATTTCGGTTACTCTATTGCCTGAACAACTAACGCCCTTCCACGACTCTCCACAAGGGTCTCCACCATTTGCCGTCCATTTTGTAAGCTGCGGTGGTGAGTTCAGGCTGGAGAACAACCCCCTCAGAACTGACGCTGGAAATGCAAAAAGCAAGTTTCCGGTTTATCACTTTTTCACAAAAGCATGAATACCATCATCTTGGAACAAACAATTGAAAAACGATGTCTAAAATTTTCAACTATAATAACTACATTTAACCCTCCGTTACAACGGAATCAAGCCATTAACTTACTCTACCCGGAACTCCTAACTTTGCCCACAAAAGGCAAAATCCCTCGCCCAGGCCCCCACACCTCAACCCAACAAGATTGTGGAGGGTTAAATCACGGTGACTCAGCAGCCCATTAGGTGGGCCACAAAGAGCCACCCCAGAAGAGAGTGGCTGACATGTCCCCTTGGGCAACAATCTCCCACCCAAGAACCAACTAAGCTACCTGTGTGGGCTTGAACTCCTAACTTTATAAAGACAAAAACCAGAAATTCTTAAGTAAATGAACCATCTTTGAGAAACAACTAGAACTGGGATTCTGGGAAGCTATGAATGAAGGTGAAATTCCAACAATGACAGGCAAAACTAAAGATATTATTGCCTTTTACTACCGACAAAAGAAAAAGAGATTCAAAACCCCAAGAAATGAAAAACAAGAAAAATGCATAATTTCACAAGAGAGCAGCATCAAACTATCTTCCATTCCAGGCCCTTTGAACAAGATAAGCTTTCATCTTCATTCTTCAACAGTCCCATAAAGCATACATAAACATATGATAACAAAAAAAGTTGCCATCTTTACTCACTGTTCCCAAATCCCACACTCACATTCCAAGAAACCCACAATCCATTCACCATTCAAACCCTCTCAGTAATTACCCAGACAAAAAACAACAGTTCCTATAAACAGAGAGAGAGGAGGTTGAAGAAGAAACTAACCATCAGTCGGATCTGTATCAGCGACGGCGGAGGGCGGCGCGTTGAGCAGAAACCCAATGAGAAGCGCCACCGCCCACGGCAGCCCCATTAGCTCTCTCATCTTCAAGCTCGCTCGCTCGCTCAGTCAGTCCCAACTAGGGAACAAAAGGGCCTTGTCAGAGCTTCCAACTTTTGTTAAATACTATTTATTGTTAACCCAAGAAAATATACTTGTAATCATGTGCAAATATTATATGATTTTTGCGACTAACTTTTTCTGGGGCTCATACTTTTTGTGCACCCATTACGCCATTACCCTTTCCCATTAAAGCTGGCACCCACGTCCTGCTTAAAGAATCCAAGGCCACAGAATTCCTGTCCCCTACTCCCTTCTTCTTTCTTTTTTTTCCTAGGACTTTCTAGCTTGTAAATATACCCACTTTTACAACTAGAAAGTAACGGGACAATCTTATGAATTACTCCGTAATAAATATTTCATTTTTACAATTTGTTCAAATCACTGTGACTCGTTCAATCAGTCCTCAATTTCCACCGTTATTTGTACACTCTAATTAATTTTTTGTGCTTTGAATTTTCTAATAATTCCCATAATTTCAGTGGGAATCTTCACCCTTTGCTGGGTAATTTTTTATTTTATTCTATATACAGAGAGTGGATTAGAAGAGAAGAAATAGTCACGGGATTCTCTTCCATTTTGGGTTGTTGACGTCTTCTAGTGTTGGTAAATTGGTAGTATTTGACTGAACAGAAAAGGACTAGTCATTACACTGGAGTTTGAAATCAATAACATTCTAAATCTTAGGGTTTGGTTTGTATTAATGATACAATTAATATACTTCTAAAAAAAAATTATAGATAGACTTGACAGTTTTTTACGCAACTCAAAAATCAAGTAAAACAATAAATAAATTTATACTTAGGCTTCATATATTTCGGGTTGTAACTTGTTGAGTCGTTAAGTTTCGTGTCTTAATGGACTAACCCATTGATTAACATGTTAATTATGCTTTTTAGATGTTATTTTATAACTTTATGGTATATTCTGAATCGTATATTTTTCTATTTTATTGGATTATATTTCTAAAGTTTAATGTTAAAAAATTTGTATAGTAACTAATCTAATCGATTTAAATAGATTATATTGTCATGTTAACTCGATCAAAATCTATTAACTAAACACATCTATTGTGTTAATCCATTAAAAATCATATTCATATTTACAATTGTATGGTGAATCGAATCATAGATAATTAATAAATATAAATAATTTAAAAATTTGTTAAATAAATCATCAAACTATTATTTAAAAAACAAAAAAAAAAAAAACTAAACCTCGAAACTTTAACAAGTTATAATAAACATATCCATATGTTATTTTGATGCATCTAGCTAGTCCTAATAGTCGGTTATCCCTAGGCAAAAATGGATACCCAGTGTGGCAATATATGTGTCAAGCCATGCATTCAAATTAAAAATAGAAACAAACTAAAATGCATTATAATACTATTTTATTTATAAAAATATTATACAAAACCATCAACGCTTTTGAGGCCTTCATTGCACGCCAGCAACACATTCGTTGGTAGCCTTCTTCACTGATTCAAGGCGATCGACGGTTGCAATTGCCACCATTACTCGTGGTGCTTGCCCGAAAAATAATATATTTATAAATTATTAAAATATGTCATGTTATCACTTTTTTTTACTAGTAACTAGTAATATATTTGTTGATAAAAAGGATTTGATTGTATAATTTCATTGAGTTTAAATATTTAATTTTAATTTTTTAAAATTTAAAGAACTAATTAATTATTCGTATGTAATTCTAAAGTTTATTTTACACTTTTTTTCCTAAAGAATTTTATTTTATCATGAATTTGGAGGGAGAAAATAAATGTCGTAAATATTTGTATGTGTGTCGGTAGTGCGCGTGGAGGGTGGGAAGGAAGGGGTCCAAGACAAGTACTTAATATTTTAAAATTTAATTTTATTTGATCCATATGGTTCCCTCTCATAGGCTTAATTAAAATAATGAGGATTAAAATTAATCGTTGGATTAACAGCACGTAATAGGATAATAAATTCTGATGACATTAAATTCTGTCTACCGCCATATTTTATCTCGTCCAACACCAATGTTCTACTTGTCTTTACCTATGAGTAACAACAAAGACAAAACCAAATATTTATGTAATTGGAGAGAGATTAATTGTTTATTATCTTTTTTTTTTTAAGAATATTAGTTTACAGTAATATCGAAGCCGGTGGATATATTAGCAAATGTCGAAGATTATTGATTTTTTTTATAGTGTGATTAATAGTGAACATGTGATTGAGATTATTGGTTTAAATTTTTATAGTATATATATAGTACGTGTTCTATTACGATCAATCACTTATCACTATACAAAAATTATATGTTGTAGCGAACAATTCCCCCTCCTCACTTACTAACCTTAATTGCACAATTTTTACCCTTATTAGGACCTAATTGACTAACTCCGATATCACTTGTTATGATCAAATGCTTATCACTATGTCAAAGACTATAACTCGTAATGAATGCACGTCTTTATTTTCTTGTACCACAACATTTTGAGAGGCATGGTGTTATAATTGGCCCTTCAAGCCTCCGTCCAACAATCTTCGATCCCTAGCCACTAATTGTTGTACTTGGCCCTTCACCAGTTTCAGCTTAACATGCTCATTGTGATGTTATAGAGTAATGAGTTTGCATTTGATTTACTATTGATTAGTAATGGTTGTGTATTTGATACATACACTTTGTTGGTGCTAATTAAAACAAGTTTGATGTGAATTAAATAATGTAGTAAGAGAATGAAGAGTGAGATTGGAAAATTCAAATAGTGCACGAAGGCTTAGCTTTTAAATTAAGCTTGACCGTTTGTGAGCACCGTAATTATTAAATATGAGAGTTAAATAATGTTTAGAAAATACTCGTCATTAAGATGTAGATGAGTCAAAAGCCCTTAGCTTTGTCAATCCAAACATATAACTTTAGTTAGCTGAGCAGTACAATTGAGCGCGTTAGATAATTCAAAGTCGGTCCTCTTTCAATTATTTAGCCACGCAAGTGTTAATATATAACTATCACATCTCATATTTTAGCATATTTTTAACTTACAATTGAAAGATTAGACGTGTCATCACAACATCTCAATACATTCTTACTAACCTTGTATATATTGCGTGTGATTCTTGCAAGCAACTATGGCCCTTTGACTTCATAATCATTTATGAGCCTCATCTCCCCCTGTGGACCAAGTATAATGGGCAAAGACAAAATGAGTTAATTACAATACATCCTATTCAAAAATATATAAGATCAAATTAAAATTATATTATTGTAATATATATCCTCTGTAACCGTTATTGTTTCATACTTTTAAAAAAGAAAGACATTCAGTAATTTGAAATAAATCCTTCAATTGATAAGTAAACTGCTAATACAATTACAAAAATCAAAATTTACAAACCAAATTAAAATAAATGTCATATATAATAATAATAATAATAGGAATACCAAAAATTTATGAAAGTAAATGCAAAGAAATTAAAAGAAGGTGAGTTGGTGGGTAGAAGCATATATATGTGAAATTGGATTGAATAGTTGTCTTATCAGTGCACATACTAATAAAATGGGAACATATATATATCATCATCAATCATCATGCAGATCAGATGGCGCGATAGTGAATAAACAATTAACGTAACGTAAGGAGTGAGTGGTCGTAGAACAATGCCTCGCTGTCGGCAGATGCTGACGTTTCCTCCTAGCTACTTCAATTCCATTCTAATTTCTATTCTATTCTTCCCCACATTATTAGTGGCCACCGGCCTATTCCCCCATTTTTCTTTCCCTTTTATTCTCTTTATTCTGCACTTCCATCCTCATATATCATTACTCACTAACTTTATTTTCTTTTTTAATATAATCTTAAAATAAAGATATTGATTCAGTTACATAAATTTTGATTTCACGACACTAATAATATTTTAAAATTTATTATTGACATGAGTTTAAACTCTCAAGAAACTGATTGTTAGTTTAGAAACTAAACGTATATGAAAATATCACTATGTTAACCATCCAATTAGAAAATGTATTAGCTTTTTACATATCGATATACCTAATCAAGCAATACCAATCTCGTTGAATGATTGTCGTTATTCCTAACTGTTAGCACTCTGGTCTATATTTACTTTTAAGCTTGAGTGTTTGACTCTATAGATCTATATATCACATTTCTTTCTAACATGCATGCATGTTAATTGATATTACAATATATATATATATATTAAATGTGGATCCATTAGTATTTACTCAACAAACATTATAGTGATGAGCATATAGTTTAAGCATACTTATATGGAGT
This sequence comes from Ipomoea nil, assembly GCF_001879475.1. NCBI lineage: Eukaryota > Viridiplantae > Streptophyta > Magnoliopsida > Solanales > Convolvulaceae > Ipomoea > Ipomoea nil. The sequence continues at coordinate 1,900,145 of NW_017618198.1, read as the reverse complement.
ATTATAATTGCATTATATTATGTATCACCGACCTAAAGCACAATAAAATATGGCAATATTCAAAAAATAAATAAATACAATTATGGGTCACAATAATTTTTATAGTGTTGTATGTAAATGTATTATATGTTCAATGAGGTCGTATCGTATGTCTTGCCAATGATATATATCATTAGTTTAAGTGATTAAGTATGATGACGATGGGTAATTAAGAGAAGAAACTAAGAGAACAAATTGTTAAGAAATAAACTATTCTTACAAACTAAGATAAGATGATGTATATACAATAGTCTTCTTTTACATATTACACTCGTATTCATATTTTGAGAGTAAGACTAATCGATCTAATCGAATCTTGATTGGATTTCATTTGAAAACAGCTCTATCACTAACGTTGCTCATCCATGCATCAACTATAGTGAGAAGTAAGTTCTCTCGTCACAGTTACCACCATATTCTTCATGTGTGGATTGAACATTTGGATCGGGTTAACCTTGTTCATATTACATCCTGCGCATATGCTCTCTTGCTAGCAATCATTATTTATACCGTAGACCATGCATGATTCACATTGTAAAGTAAATCATTGACATACTGCATACATGCTCATTTTTACTATACTAAATGTTTGTTTTTTAAGGTTCATTTTTAAAGTACTATCTAGAAATGAATATTTAGTATATCAAAAATAAACATTTAATATACTAAAAATAAATATGTATTAGTAGTCTACCATAAAAAAAATATATTATTAATCTACCTTATAATATTTTTTTGAATACTATTAATTCTGTTACAATATGGATCATAGTTCATTGTATAAAATGACTCCTTGCTAGCAAGTATTAATACCCCACAATTACCACAAACACAAAAAAAGGCAAATTATGTTGTGCATCCGTATGCACCATGCATGGTGCATACGGATGCAAAAACGAGGTCGTTTTATTAAAAACGCGCGTCTCACTTAAAAAAAATTCAGTTTCGATTCCCAACAACAACATTATATTGTGCATAATTTGAACTATATATCCAGAATCAATGAACTAAAATTCCAGAATCGATGAACTAAAATTCCAGAATCTATGAACTAAAATTCCAGAATCTATGAACTAAAATTCCAGAATGAATGAACTAAAAATCCATAATGAATGAACTAAATATTCATAATGAATAAACTAAATATCCAGCATGAATGAAAAAAAAAAATCAGTTTCGATTCACGTCTAAATATCCATAATCAATGAACTAAAATTCCAGAATCTATGAACAACATAATGCTGTTGAGGGGAATCGAAACTGAATTTTTTTTTTAAGTGGGATGCGCGTTTTTAATAAAACGACGTCGTTTTTGCATCCGTATGCACCATGCATGGTGCATACGGATGCATAGCATAACGAAACGAGCTTATTATTATTACTAGTTTTTTACGCGCATTGCGCGATTGGGATAATGCCCAATGTTTTTTTTTTAAATAAGTACTTTAAAGTATATTAAGGCAAGATTATATTGAAATTGTTCATGTATAGATAATTGAAGGTTGAATTTGCGTATTTAAATAAGTAATTCTTCTCCCAAAGGTTGAGTCCCCTACCCCAAGGGCCCCCTACACTCTGACCCGACAGAGCATTGTAGGAAGTTGTAAATCACGGTGACTCAATGGTTCAGCAGACAGGACCAAATGCCGGTGCGAACAAGGAATCTGCCCACTTTGGACATAATTCCCGCACTGCTGCCGCCGAGGTTCAAACCTTGGTCTCTTCTCCCAAATACTGCCCACTAAACCATTGAACTAAACCCGTGCAGGTTAAATAGGTAATTCTAAGTTTACAAATGCAAGATAATATAGTCAAGATTGATTATAATTGTCAATAAAATAATTGTATAGGTATGGTTGAAACCAAATACGGGACATAAGGGAGAACAAATAAAAATTAGGGCATAAAATATTAAATATATACTAATATTGTTTGAGGAGATTTCGACATTAGGATTTGTGGTTAAGTTCTATTAAGACTTTAATATTAGAATTAGATTAATGGTGTAATTATAATTCTATATTAGACGTTAATATTATAATTAGACTAACGGTGAATTAACGGTATTTAACAGAAAAGTTAAATGGATAATCATATAATTAAAGATAAATTAGAAAATTTTTTTAAAAAAATTAAAACCTGAACAATTTGAACCATTCATTTGATTTAATAATTTGGCGGTCATTTTTTCTACCCAATGTTAATAATTAAATAAATTCGTTGGTCAAATCCGCTAATATAATCCGCGTGCTAACTGCTGATTGTCAAACAAGGACATTGCAAGGTAGTTCTCACTTCAATTTGTTGTGTGATTTGAATACTCTCTTTGTCACAAAATCTCTCAAGTAGTTAATATGGTTGGCTTTATTAATTATATATTTTTTTTTAATTTTTTCATGGTATTAATAAAATACTTGGTAAATAAATATATAGCATTATTTTGTATTATAACTTTGATATTTAATTAGAAAAATAGTGCACAAAAAAGATAATAGACAATGTAGTGAATATAATCAATTGATGAATTTGAATGTAAAAATTTTTACATTTGAGAAAAATAAAGACAATATAACTAATAAAAATATTTCTCTTAATTAATTTATTGATAATGAATAATTTTTTTTCACTGAATTAAGACATTGTAAGGACAATGTAGCGAATATAATCAATTAATAAATTTGAATATAAAGAATTTTTATATTGTAGAAAAATAAAGACAATATAACTAATACAATTATTTCTCTTATTTAATTTATTGATAATGAATAATTTTTTTTTTTGAATAAAGGCATTGTGGACACATAATTCTAAACTAAATAAATGCATATCTATAATTTTTTGTTGTAGCTACTAAATTATTATTTATATAATTTAATAAGAGTAAAATAGAGTACTAATTATGACAACTTTGATTGGGATGAGGTTCGAACCTAAGACCTTTTTTTTTTTTATTGAAATCAATGAGTAAGTTAACGGTGAACTAACGGCAATTCTTAAAATTTTAACGGAATTAGTAACGGTGTGTGGTATTTTAGGAAATTTTAGTGTAAAATTTAAATCTTATCAATCTTTTAATCAATTTGAGCCATTCATTTGATTAAAATCTGTGACCGCCATTTTTTCTACCTATTATAGGCCTAACTCTCTTGGGCTCTTATTAGTATAGTAGATAGTAGATAGATAGTAGATTATTATTATTATTATTATTATTATTTTGAAGAAGAAATTATAGAATTTTACGGATCTGGATCAAGGAGGAGTCGGGCCTAGAATGCTGAACTGGATTGATGGATGGCCCAATTAAGTTTTGGGCTTTTGGATATTAAGCCCAAAAAAGTGGTGTACCCATAGGCCCATAATCCCAATAGAGTGACGTTGCAGCTGGCGGACTAGAGAACAAGAAAGTGGATAGAATATTCCAGCTATGGAAAACACAGCTCCAACATCAGAAGTGGCCAAACCACCATCTTACGTTGCATAAACAAAATCCATTTATTTTAATCATATAAAAGGCCGGGCAAAGTTCCTTTCCGGCATTCACTATTTTCATTTTCAGCTATATGCCAAACTTCCATAGTCTCCAACCTCTTTTCTGCACCCATTTCCTTCTTCATTTATCATCTTCTTTATAAAATTTGACAAAGATTAGCTTCAATTCAAATCCCATTTTGCAGTTTATAGAAATTTTCCTGCTGTTCTTTCCCTCAAAAAGGTACTGTCTTTTCTTAACTTTTCTTTTGCTTTTGCTAAAGAACAAGTTTGGGTTTCAATTGCTCTTGTTTCTGCTTTTGTTGGTTGGTTCTGTAATACTGGGAATTGTGGTTTGAGTCTCAAAGTACTAATCTTGATCAATTGTGTTTGTGCCCTGTTTATCTCTGCAGGTTGTGGTTTTTCCCTTTACTTTTAAGAGTTTTAGGGTGATGTTGTGGATTTAGTAAGCTAATTCCAGATTATTTATCTGTAAAGAATCCGTTTTTATGCTTAATACATTAGTTCTTGTTACAAGTTGAAACATAGGAATTTAGTTGTCTAGGTTGTATGATAAGGAGTTTGTGGATGTAAGCATGAATTGAAGCATGTGCTCCATATCAACTAAAAGCCTAAGCTGATAGTTGGATACAACTTAATGGATATTGGATATATGCTCACATGCCCCGTGTACGGTGGATTCCAACCAACACGTGGACCCATGACCTTTGGTCTGGCTCTGATACCAAATTGAAGCATGTGCTCCATCTCAACTAACAGCCTAAGCTAATAGTTGGATACACATTAATGGATATATGCTCACAGCATGATGTAGCTTTTCGGTTTATGTTTGAGCAAATTTCTTCGTTTAAAGATTCTAATTGAAGTCCATTTTTATGTTACGGTTTCATGGCAGGATTAGTGGTGTGTGAGCAATGTTGAATTGATACTCTTGAAGAATTATAGTTTCCCAAAGTGATCGCGTTTTTAGTATAGGATTTGGCAAAATGTCCCACATTGGACATGTTTCTGCTGTTAGCTTGGCGTCTTCCTCTAGAGTTGGTTGTCGTGTTGGTTCAGCAGAAGTAAATGCGCTATCATTTGGAGCGAGCTACTCAATGGGCTCTAAATTGAGGATTCCTACTAGCAATGGTGTTATGCCCAAATTAGGGAGGGGGTACCGCCCTTTGAAGGTCTGTTTTGGATTGTATATATAGGATATTACATACTTATATTGAATCCACAAAATTCTAAATAGGTTTTGTTAATCTTATAATATAGGTAGTTTGCATGGACTATCCGAGGCCAGAACTTGAGAATACTGTTAACTATATCGAAGCTGCTTACCTGTCCTCTTCATTTCGTTCTGCTCCACGTCCAAGTAAACCATTGGAAGTTGTTATTGCTGGTGCCGGTAAATTTTTATAGTCTGTCTCAATTATATTTTCTTATTGGCGTTTTTGAAGAAATGTTATTCCTCTGCTACTTATAACGTTTAGGGGGATTTTTCCACATCAGTTTTACGTTGAAACAACCGCTCACTATGCTCTAAGAAATGTAGAAAGCTCCTTTCATTCTACTATCTTACAACTATCTTATAACCGGAATTTGAAAGGAGAAAAAGGAATTCAAAGAAAATCGTTTTTGTATTTTGGTGCTTGCAGGTTTGGCTGGGTTGTCTACTGCAAAATATTTAGCAGATGCGGGCCACAAGCCAATACTGCTGGAGGCACGAGATGTGCTGGGAGGAAAGGTTGGTGAGACTCTCTATCACGCTATTGCTTCTCTTCTTCTATCTCACCAATCAACCTCGATGGGTGATAAACAATACTTGAAAGAGAAGAATTAGGCTATGTCTCCCTTTTATTACAGTTACAAGAGATCACTTACATATACACGATCACGAGATATCTAGGAATTACAAGAGCCGCCTAGAGTATATCAAAAAAATTGCACATTTGTAAATAAACTAACAAAATGGTAATTCTCACCCTTTATGCTCGTCTTCTTTCTCATGAACTATTATACTTAAATCATCATTGCATGAATCACTAGAGCTAAACCTAAATGCATACGTTGTGAAATAATGGCCCTGTTTGGTAAATGGTTGTTAGCTGATTGAGTTAATTATAGCGTATAACTAGTTGATAACATTAGCTGATTGTAGAAAGGTATTTGGTAAATTAGCTGTTAGCTGGGAGTTGTTTGGTATAATTTCCTTTCTCAAAAAGCTAATTGAAAAAGTTGCTTTGAGCAGCTTTTTGAATTTTAGCATTTTGGAGTTACAAAAAGCTAATTAACCAAACACTTATATTGATTTTTTAACCAAATCAAAAAGCTAACAGTGGTCAAATAAGCCAAAATTGGCCTATAGGCTAACTATTTTACCAAACAGGGCCAATGTCTACTTGGAATGTTAGATGTCATCGTAATAGTATGGAGTATTAACTATCTTTGGTTTTCTAGGTAGCTGCATGGAAAGATGACGACGGAGACTGGTATGAGACTGGCTTACACATATTCTGTAAGTTTAAATGCTCATATTGTTCATATTGATTCTAGCATTGTATGTATTGCTGCTTTGATGAACTTGGTTCAATTAGTTTCGAATATTTTTCTCCATTAAACACTTTTCTTACGCCTCCCTGGACCCAACACACACATCTTTTTGACATATACAAGGAACCTATAAACATTCAAATGACTCTATCTGTTTTAAGTTGGGGCATACCCGAATATGCAGAACCTGTTTGGAGAGCTAGGCATCAATGATCGCTTGCAGTGGAAGGAACATTCTATGATATTTGCGATGCCAAACAAACCAGGAGAGTTCAGCCGATTTGATTTCCCTGAAGTTTTACCATCTCCATTTAACGGTGAGGTCTTTGTTAAAACTGTGAATCCCGAGGTGTTGAAAATGTAGAATTGTGTCACGTTCCTACTAATAATAAATTATGCCATTCCCGTGTTTTATTTATATGTTACTTGCAGGGGTGTGGGCCATCCTAAGGAATAACGAAATGCTTACGTGGCCGGAGAAAGTGAAGTTTGCTATTGGTCTGTTGCCAGCAATGCTTGGTGGGCAGTCTTATGTTGAAGCTCAAGATGGGATATCCGTTAAGGACTGGATGAGAAAGCAGGTACGTAAAATTCAAGTATTTTCATGTTTTTCGTATTCTTGTCTAACGTTATAGCCAGCTAATATGGAGGGGCACGGGAAGACCTTTACAAGCAGCTAATTGTCCTCCTCTTTCAGGGCATACCTGACAGGGTGACCAATGAGGTGTTCATTGCCATGTCAAAGGCTCTGAATTTCATTAATCCGGATGAACTTTCGATGCAGTGCATATTGATTGCTTTGAACAGATTTCTTCAGGTCAGTTGGAATCCCCCCACCCCACAATACACACGCATAGCTCAGTTGATTCGACCAATCACCCTAAAGCCTTGCTCCAGCAGTAGTGTGGGGGTAAGGTTTAAATTCCACTGGGAACCTGAGGGTCATTGGGAGATCTTGGCGCTGTTTGGTAAATGGCTGTTAGCTGTTAGCTGATTGGGTTAATTAGAGGGTATAACTTGTTGATAACAGTAGCTGATTGTAGAAAAATGTTTAGTAAATTAGTTGTTAGTTGATAGTTGTTTGGTATAATTTCTCTTCTCAAAAAGCTAATTGAAAAAGTTTCTTTGAGCAGCTTTTTGAATTTTAGCATTTTGGAGTTACAAAAAGCTAATTAACCAGACATTTATATTGATTTTTAAACCAATTCAAACAATTAATAGTGGTTAAAATAAGCCAAAATTGGCTGATAAGCTAACTATTTTACCAAACAGGGCCTGACAGGGTGGGAACCTAGGGACTGACGGGGCGAGTCGTGGCTTTTGGGGGCAGGGGTTCTGGGGGCTTAGGATTAGTCTAGCGTAAGCTAAGAAACCTAATGCATAAAAAAAAAAAAAAAAAAAAAAAAAAAAAAAAAAAAAAAAAAAAAGTCTCAAGACAATAACTGGGAGGGATCAAACAAGGAGAGCTGATATTCATGACTAAGTTGTTATCCTATGCATGCCACTATAGAAATTTAGGAATGAGATGCTACACGACACACGTTCTTTACAAAACTCAAGCTTCTATTAACTGTTTAGATTTTAATCAACAGGAGAAACATGGTTCAAAAATGGCATTTTTAGACGGAAATCCGCCAGAAAGGCTTTGCTTGCCGATTGTTGAACATATCAAGTCACGAGGCGGTAAAGTCCAACTTAACTCGCGTATAAATAAAATCGAGCGGAATGAAGATGGAAGTGTCAAGAGTTTTCTTCTAAGTAATGGAACTGTTATTCAAGGAGATGCTTTTGTGTTCGCTACGCCTGGTAACTATAATGAATCATTCAATTTTCCAATATTTTATGCCCAACTTTTTTACAGTAACTAATTTCTCATTTTCTCACAATCAAACTAGTTGATATCCTGAAGCTTCTTTTGCCCGAGGACTGGAAAGAGATCCCATATTTCAAAAAGCTGGAGAAATTAGTTGGAGTTCCCGTAATAAATGTTCATATATGGTTAGTTGGAAACTGTTAAAATTTTTCTTATATATTTGGATGACGAGAGAAAGAAACCCACAACCACTACTCGAGGGTGTGCACTGGGTAAACCCTGTCTTGTGACTCTAGCCGGCAAAGGACAACAGGAGGTAAACCAGCTTAGGTTGCCCATAGCTGACCTGCCCAAACCAAGAAGGCCAATAGGCCACTCCCACCGGGAGTCGGACTTGGAACCTTGCCGACCAACTTGGCTTGGGTTGCCCCATTTCTTGAATATATTATAACTTACTATTAAGAATGTGCCACCATACTAAGCATATTTGCTAACAAAGAAAAGGAAAAAGAAGATTGTTATCTTATCTCATAGTTCTTAGAATACTTTTTCCATACACCGAAATATGTCTTAATGTCTTATGTGAGAAATGACTAACTTAATAGTGGATACACTAATCAAATTGCAGGTTTGACAGAAAACTGAAGAACACATATGATCATCTCCTCTTTAGCAGGTCTGTTTGCTTCATTTTTTATTTTATTTTTACCACTTAGCACATTTTACCTCTCTCCAATTCTTTTTGTAATTGCCATTGTTCGATCTATTTGTAGACATATATGGATTTTCTTGTTAATATTTCATTCATTTTCTTGCAGAAGCTCACTTCTGAGTGTGTATGCTGACATGTCAGTAACATGCAAGGTATTAATAAACGGTTTATTTTAGAGTAGTTGGATATACTTTTATGATGTAAACCCTCGTGAATACAGTACATATCCGCAACTCGGGCCAATCTGTCAATGATTTTGGCGTTGTGCGCCTACTCTACTCAATATGACTAGTGATCTCACCCGATTTTTTTTTTCGAGCAGGAATATTACAACCCCAATCAGTCTATGTTGGAGTTGGTGTTCGCTCCTGCAGAAGAATGGGTGTCACGAAGCGACTCAGAAATTATTGAAGCTACGATGAAGGAGCTAGCCAAATTGTTTCCCGACGAAATTTCAGCTGACCAGAGCAAAGCAAAAATAGTGAAGTACCATGTTGTCAAAACTCCAAGGTTAGAACGCAAGCCAACCTGTTCCCTCTCCTTGTACTTCTTACTATGTTTAACCATACCTTGTGAAACTTGACCGATGTAGATTTCTTGTTCTTTAGGTCCGTGTACAAAACTGTGCCAGGATGTGAGCCGTGTCGCCCCTTGCAAAAATCCCCCATAGAGGGATTCTATTTAGCGGGCGACTACACGAAACAGAAGTACTTGGCTTCAATGGAAGGCGCTGTTCTATCCGGGAAGCTTTGTGCACAGGCAATTGCAAAGGTAACTTCTCAGTTGTTACAATGTAGTATCTGTTCATAACTACTTTCTCAACCTGCTTCAGCCTCCACTAAGGCTCTATTCATAACTACTTTCTCAACCTGCTTCAGCCTCCACTAAGGCTCGAACCCACAACCTCCTATATGAGAGAGCAATTTGATGCCACTAGACCACAAGGTCCCCTACTGAAGCACAAAGAGTTAATACTGCCTCCACTGAGGTTCGAACCCACAACCTCCTATATGAGAGAGCAATTTGATGCCACTAGACCACAAGGTCCCCTACTGAAGCACAAAGAGTCAATACTGCCTTCATTGAGGCTCGAATCCACAACCTCCCATATGGGAGAGCAACTTGATGCCACTAGACCAGAAGGCCATTGGCCAGTTCAATTTCGTTCAAATACGCAATTAGGCATCCACAGCATAAATATTGTCCTTGTATCTTGCAGGATTACGAGTCACTCCTTGCTCGACAGCAGAAAATGGTGGCCGAGGCAAGCGCAAACATGAGTTGAAAAGGAACTTAACCTGTTCTAATGTACACTAGAATCACGGGGGAGGTCGATGAAGCAAGTTATTTAGGTAGATTGTGTACAGCACTGCATATACCAAGAACACACCAAAATTGAGAAGAAGATGCAATGTGTAACCTGGTAAAAGGGCAAGCAAGGAAACATCTGAATTCATGTAAAGCTGATACCATGTTTGTTGATGTTGTTAAGAATTTTCAAGGTCCACTAAGTAGCAATCCATCCTGTTTACCTCTGGTATAGCAGTACTATTGTTGTATGATGTTTACCCATTCTAGAGATGTCAAACGGACGGGCTTAGGTCGGTCCAATCTGGCTTGCCATTGGCTCGTTTATAAAATGTACCGAGTAATATCTAATAATTTAATATTAAATATAAATCATATATATATATATATATATATATATATATATATATATATATATATATATATAAACAGACCAGCTCGTAAGCTAGGCTTGGCCTATTTAATTTAATAGGTTTTAAAATAGGCTTAAACCTGACCTTTTACTAAACAGGTCAGGTCAGGTCATAGGTCCCTATGAAGGGGCCTACCAGCCTAGCCTATTTTCAGTAATATCTATCCGCTCATCGGATACCCTTGTCAAAGAAAATGAGTTGGGATCTCTCTTGTCCAATACTCCAACCAACTATTTTCTTTTACCGTTGCAAAATTATCTTCAACCTTCTCAACAAAATTAAATTTTGCTACCTTGTGGCTACTCACCATCTCAAAATTATTGTCAACTTCCTCATAATCAATTTCAAGACTAAGTTTGCTCTTGTCTTTCTTTTGATTACGATTTCTTAATGAATAGTTGTTGACACTACCACTATGAATTGATAACTTGGTGAATGCAATGTCATTGGATCTCACGTGCCTTTCAGTTGATCCACTTGGTATCGACACGTGTGTGCATCATGGAAATATATCCTTGGATGTTCCCACCCCGAACCGAGGTTCACTAGTGTTTTGAAACGTGCAACTTTGTTGCTGCTTCGACCATTGTTGTTATCATCCCATTGGTATTGATAAGTAATAGGGGGGATGTCATTTCCATGGAAGAAAAAGAGGAAATAAGGTTTTAAGCTTGTAATTGAAAAATAATACTATGAAAATATAATTTTTTTAAAAAAATACAAGCACAAAGAAACGAAAGGGTTCGAGTTTGTAAGTTTGAGACGTGTGATATTCACATTATCTTTAAAAACCTTAACTACTACCTTCCTTTGATGCTAAGAGCGTCGTAGCCTAGATTTTCAAGAAAAACCAAACTTCCACTTAAAGTTTGAGCACTCAAACAAATAAGCTCGGCGAACTAGTTAGAACACTACAAAAAATTTTATGAAGTGTTGGTAGAAATTTTAGGAAGAAATAATGTTTTTTTTTGTGAGAGATAAAAAAAAAAATCAAGATTTTGAAGTGTTCAAAGTTAGCTACTTGACAATCTGCCAAAACCGAAGTTTTTTATGGGAGACTAGTATGATACTCGTACGATGCACAAATTAAATACTTGAAATATTTAAATTAATATATTTAAATTATGTTATAAAAAAATTATTAATGTTGTTAAATTTCATATATAAAAAGGATGCATGAGCTTTATTCATTTATATAGTTTTGCTATTTAATAATTATGTTGATTTGATAGGAAAAAATTTAGAAATATAGATATTTTCAATTAAAATAAGAATTGATAGTTAAGACGGTAATTAGTTAAAATAATAAATTTTATTAAAAATTTACACAAAGTATTTAAAATTATAAATTATTAAAAACTTTTTAGTAAACTACATTAATAGTTAAAGTATAATTTCTTTCAACAAAATGCTGGACCAAACCGACTCAATCCATGGGCAAAAAATTAAAGTATGATCATGTCTATAGTATAAAACTGACTAGCCCTAACCAACGCAAATTATGCTGTGGAAACGTGTTCACCATGCGCATGGTGAACACAGGAATAGATCCATAATTTCTATACTGTAGATTCATAATTTTTTTTTTTAAAACGTAGATTCATAATTTTGTTTTTCATTTGTTGTTACAGATATTATGAATCTATAGTACAGAAATTATTAATCTACAGTATAGAAATTATGAATCTACATTATAGAAATTATGAATCTACAGTACAGAAATTATGAATCTACAGTACAGAAATTATGAATCTATAATATATAAATTATGATTCTATAGTATAGATGTTATGAATCTACAGTATAGAAATTATGAATCTACAGCATAGAAATTATGGATCTATCCTGTTAACAACAAATGAAAAACAAAATTATGAATCTACGTTTTCAAAAAAAAAAAAATAATATATATATATATATATATATATATATATATATATAGAAATTATGGATCTACCCATGTGTTTACCATACGCATGGTGAACACGTTTCCACAGCATAACTATTGCCTAACCAGCCCATTTTAAGTTTGTAACAATTGGACCAAGTTGGGCCGATCCAAATGGGACGAGACTGGACTGGACTTCAGGCTAATTTGTATGTTTGACATCTCTAACCCATTCTATCAAATTGAAAATAAAAAATAAAAAGTGGCAAATTATGCTATGCGCACGTGCGCACCTTGCAAGGTGCGCACGACGCTAAAACGGCGTCGTTTTCCGTGAAAACGACGCTGTTTTAACTATAAAAAAAAAAAAAAAAATTTGTTCGAAACGCCGTTAACGGCGTTAACGGCATATTCGTTATGAAATTATGAATATACAGTTATGACATTATGAATGTACAGTTATAGAATTATGAATGTATAGTTATGGAATTATGAACTTACAATTATGAACATAGAGCTTCGAAAATTATGAATGTTCGGTATGGAATTATGAATATACAGTATGGAATTATGAATGTACAGTTATGGAATTATGAATGTACAGTTATGAAATTATGAATGTACAGTTATGAAATTATGAACATAGAACTCTGACATTATGAACTTACAATTATGAACATAGAGCTTCGAAAATTATGAATTTACAGTTATTGAATTATGAATGTACAGTTACGAAATTATGAATGTACAGTTATGGAATTATGAATGTACAGTTATGAAATTATGAACACAAAGCTGTGAATATATGCTCCTATAACGAAGCGGTCTGAAATTAAATTTTAAAAAAAAAAAAAAAAAAGAAGATAACGGTGCCTGACCCGTGCCCATGAAGCACGCTGGGCACGAGCCCACAGCATAACTATCCATAAAAAGTGCATTGAAAGCAATCTAGGAGCTGGGTGGAGCAGCCATTGGTGCCCACCGAGAAACTCAAGGGTATGTAAATTTGCTCCTTCTTCTTTATAGTCCTTTACTAGGCTAAGGTTACAAAGTGTGCTTCACCAAAAGCCATGATTGCAGATTTTCTCATAAATCAAAGTATTTTTACATTTCAGAAACATTTTCTTTCAAGAAAAAGAATACACATTTTGTATATTTTAGGAGTCAAACATTTGGTTACTTCCCACCCAAAACTAAGATTAACTTTTGCAAGTCTTGTGGAGACACAACATACTTGGATTATACGTAAATAACAACGGAGACCTAGGAATAGTGGAAAGGGAATGTTGAATCAAGGAATTCTTTCCCCTTAGAAACACATTCATATATGCCTATTCATTCATTCAATGAACCCTTAGCTGTATGCCTTTTTCTCCCCAATTTTTAACTTTACTTATCCCAATACTACAAATTTTTTGGAGATATGCAACAGGGAACGGAATAATATATTTCATTTAAAATTATTCTTCATAAAAATTTGCCTCCACGAACAACTTAGTGTCACTAGACCATAAGATCATTGACAATTTTATTCCTTATTAATTCAAAAGTAAATACCCAAAATGGTCCCTCAACTATAACTAAATTCACAAATTGGTCCTTGACTTTCAATTTCAACCAATTAAGTCCTTAACTTTGTAATTTTAACACAATTTGATCCTCTGTCTATTTGACCGTTTGTTGACTGTGATTTTTGAGGATATATATGTAATTTCATGGTCCATCGTCGGTTTTTTAAGGTTCCGGTTGTATTTCCAGACCGTACTGTTACATTCGAATCCCTGCCGAAAGCAATCTACCAAATCCGGTCGCCTTTCTTCATCCTCCCTTTGGATTCAATGTAGTTGAGTTCATACCAGAGCGAAGAAGACGACGTGTTTCCGAACCGGTGCAACGTCATCCTGGAGGCCTCCATGTGCTCCGACAAGAGCTGAAGGTTCTTCTGGAGATCGTCGATCACATTCAACTAACAGTCAAATAGATGGAGGACCAAATCGTGTCAAAATTGCAAAGTTAAGGACTTAATTGGTTGAAATTGAAAGTCGAAGACCAATTTATAAATTTAGCTATAGTTGAGGGATCATTTTGGGTATTTACTCTTAATTCAATACAACTTATTTGCTTTCTAATGATGTGGTTACATCACAATTCTTGTTTTCTTACTGTACGATGTTCATTATTCTTAAACCTTATCCATTGTCCATAAGCAAACTGGCATATCAATCCAAATTTCAAATTTTGAAGTTAAAAAAAAAAAAAAAAAAAAAAAAATAGTTGCCGAAAGTTTACATTTAAAGTGTAAATTGAACCGGACCAGGTTCAGCTTATGCATTTCTTGCATTTTTCCGCTAGGCTGTTGTTGTTACGAAATACAATTACGAAAATAATATTTCTGAAAAAGATAACAAACACAAGAACAAAAGGAATTTTCTAGGTAAATGGTTAGTATGAGTCGAACGAAACACTCTTTCCTTAAAACCTTATTTACCATTTTTAAAGATGCTAGAAGCATTACGGCCTAGGTTTCCCAGGATACAACGTACTACGATTTCAAGTTTGAGCACTCAAACAATGGAATCTGGTGAACTAGAGTGTGGGATGAACACAGGAGGATAAGAAAGGAGGAGGAGCAGAGTTTCGAAAGAAAAAATTTTGATTGCTGTTTTGTGTAAAAACCACCTGCTCAACCAAGAACTTATATTATATAGGAATTGAGGAATTCAATAGCATTAAACATGACATTAAAAACTGATATAAAACCAGTCTTATAACATCTGAATTAATCCTCCAAACGGTCACTGAAACGGTACAGGTACTCCAAACGGTCACTGAACGGTACAGGTAACTTCGGAAGGAAGCTCTTTCGGAAACGGTACATGTAACTTCGGAAGGAAGCTCTTTCGGAAACGGTACATGTAACTTCGGAATGAAGCTCTTGCATGGAAGATACCATGCAAGATACCCTTCGGAAGGAAGCACTTTCGGGAGATAAGGAAGCTCTTGCATGGAAGATACCCTTCGGAAGGAAGCACTTTCGGGAGATAACTTACCTCCACGGTACATGTAACTTCGGAAGGAAGTTCTTGCATGGAAGATACCCTTCGGAAGGAAGACTTACCTCTGGAAGAAGTCTACCACTCCGGAAGTTGCCATACGGCCATACCGGAAGGTGTCTTCCCTCGTTCGGAAGGTATTCCCACACAATGGCTAAAATGTACACAAGTCAAGCATTTTCAAACTCATTTTAATATTTAATTTACTCCCTTTTGCGCAAGAGAAAACCTCTATGCTATACAATTCAATAGGCTTTAGAAAGGCTCTTGTATAAATAGTGGTGCAAATCTACTTCCCAAACCAATGTGGGACAAATGCTACTTTAAAGCCTTTTCCCTTCATTTTTTCAACTCAAATAGGTCTACTTCGAGAATCGATTTCTCACCACCCATTATCCATTTTGAGTGTACAGTATATCAATATCTTCGTCTCACTACGAAGAACCCGAGTTCACTTTGACCCGACCAAAATCAGAAGTGAACCCCACTAATAATTGTATCACAAAATAGCCACTTAAAATACTCATTTTATGCTATTTTTCCAACAGTTGTGTGCAACCAATTGTTATACCATGGACCAAGGCCCACCTTGCATGGTGGACCCTGGTCTTGAATTGTGTATTTTTAGTATTGGAATTGTAAACACCTGGAATGTAAATTGTATTTCTAAGTTTTGAGGATTTGTCATCACAAATTGTGAACATTTAAAAGGTAAATTGTGTCTTTGGAACCACCTCTTCCCGTGAGTACGTGAGACCCTTCATGAATGAACACAATCTACTATATGGATAATGGATCCACACAAATTACTCAGCTCTATAGTAGATTGTATGCATTCATGTTGGACAAATTTCATACAATCTAGTTTGTGACTTTTTTTGCATTCATGATGGACTCACCGAAAAATGTGGTGTCATTTGATCATTAATCTATATATGTGTAGGTGAGAGAGAGAGAGGGGGTATAATCGGATTGTTATATCGTGGACCAGGCCCCCTGGTCCAATATGACGTTGTTTCGGTTAAGTTGGTGGGAGTTGACGCGATGGATATCGTTCCGTTCGTCCAATCCCGTTACAGTTTTTTTTTAACACTTATTGATAGGGAATATACCCCGGCGGGAATACGGTCCGCCCGTCCTGCCCGGACGAGTTAGATGCGGTTCCCTGCCCGGTTGCCCGGTCCGCCTCTCGGCTTGGAGAGGCCCCATCAGTGACCAGCCGGTAAGCGGGCGAGACGGCCGGGACGGGATGGGCCGTGCCAACGGCAGGAGATGCTTGCCACGCGTACGGCTGCATGCTCGCCTCCCCAGAGCCCAGTGCATGCTCCCCACGTGTTCGACATGCCGGAAGGCCGGATGCTTTTCCCCAGGACCCTTATAAATACTGCATTAAATGCTAGAGAGAGGGACTTTTGGATGAGGTGACTTACTAGATTAGAGAGGATCCCGGTCATCATATACGATCGGTTTGTCTGTAACTCTATTGTAACCTACACGTATCAATACACAGCTATTTTATCCACATCACTTATGTTTATGTGTATTATGTTAAGAGATTATGTGTATTCAATTATAAAATTCTGTACATTATGAATTTCAATTCCATACCTCAGTAGACAGAAATGATATTACTAAGACTTATGATTATGTGTATTATGTTATCAATTTATGTGTATTCTACTATATAGTTCTGTACATTATGAATTTCAATTTCATACCTCAGTAAACATAAATGATGTTTCTAAAATTTGTGTTTATGTGTATTACGTTAAGAGTTTATGTGTATTCAACTATATAATTATGTACATTATGAATTTAAATTCATATCTCACTAGACAGAAATGATATTTCTTAAACTTTTGTTTATTTGTATTATGTTAAGTGTTTATGTGTATTCAACTATACAATTCTGTACATTTTTTAATTTAAATTTTGTACCTCAGTATACAGACATGATATTTCCTAGACTTATGATTGTGTGTATTATGTTAGGAGTTTATGTGTATTCTACTATACAATTCTACACATACGAAACATGAAATTTTGTTTAGATGTTAACGACAAAAAGGGGAAACGGGATTTCAAAAAAAAAAAAAAAAATATATATATATATATATATATATATATATATATATATTAAATTGAATAGGAACAAAACGACGTCGTTTTGGACCAGGGAACACAATGCTTTGTGTACCCTGGTTCACGATATAATTTGCCGGTATAATTAATTATATTCTCATTGAATACTATGCAAATCACTCAAAGTTTGTGAATATC
Source organism: Ipomoea nil (assembly GCF_001879475.1). NCBI lineage: Eukaryota > Viridiplantae > Streptophyta > Magnoliopsida > Solanales > Convolvulaceae > Ipomoea > Ipomoea nil. The sequence continues at coordinate 1,882,612 of NW_017618198.1, read as the reverse complement.
ACCCTTATGCAACATACATATTGATCGAGATTTTTGTTGACTCTGCAAGATTCTTTGTCCTGTTTATAAATTAAGCACGCAACTACGTGTTAAATGTCTTGGTATGATGATATATATTATTGGTTGTATGTGGGATAACAAACTCAACATGAACCAAAAAATAAAATATAATAAATTGGTAGAAAATAAAATATATATATATACAAAATATAATCTTGATTGGTGGGACGACGTGATTGGTGAAATGACATGATTGGTGACCCTTATTAACTGTAGAATAATAACCATTTAATTTATAACTACCGCAAATTATACCGTGCACATGCATTGTGCGTCTTGACTCAAAACGACGTCGTTTTATACTTTTTTCGCGTGTCTGCTATTAACCTCTTAAAAAAAACATGAATATACAGAATTATATAATAGAAAACACAGAAATTTATACCTGAAAACACAGAATTTTATACTTGAAAACACAGAATTTTTATAACTGAAAATCCACATGTTTCGAATGTACAGAATTATATAATAGAAAACACAGAATTTTATATCTGAAAGCACAGAATTTTATACCTAAAAACACATAATTTATAACTGAAAATTCCCATGTTTCGAATGTACAAAATTATATAATAGAAAATACAGAATTTTATACCTAAAAACACATAATCTTTTTTAAAAGGATAAAAATTCCCTGTTTCAAATGTACAAAATTTTATACCTGAAAATACAAAATTTTATAACAAAATACAAAACGACGTCGTTTTGGAAAGTGAGAGACGCACATTACTATGTGCGCCCTGGTGCACGGTGTAACGATTGCGCCACAATTATCCTTTAATAATTACTTTAAGGAGTTAATACCCAAAATCGTCCTCGACTATAGTGGTTTTTCTCAATTTCGTCCTAAACGACTTTGGTTACCTAATATCGTCCCAGACTTTTGTGTTTCGCTCAATTTAGTCCTCCATTTGTTATTCCGTCAAATTGGTGTTAAATAAAGGGACAATTCAATAATGTCAATATTGATCTCTCTTTACTTTCAACTTGTGAAGTGCGAAATTCCTCTTTCTTGTACGAATTACACCCAGAATTACTCCTGGACCTGCAAATCAAATTTTATATTCGCAGTTTTAGGAGTAATTCTGGGAGTAATTCGTAAAAAAAAAAGGGATTTCGCAGTTCACATGTCTATGAGTAAAGAGATGCCAATATTAAAATTACTGAATTGTCTATTTATTTAACACCAAATTGACAGAATAACAAATGAGGGACTAAATTGAGCAAAAATACAAAAGTCTGGGACTAAATTGAGCGAAACACAAAAGTCTGGGACGATATTAGGTCACCAAAGTCGTTTAGGACGAAATTGAGAAAAACCACTATAGTCGAGGACGATTTTGGGTATTAACTCTTACTTTAAGTGGCCGGGCTTAGTTGGCTAATCTTGTGTATTGATTGCTAATTGTCTCCAGGGTTATTATTGTCCTCGCGCGTATGTCATCCATTAGAGGGCAAATTATATCGTACACCATGATGCAGAATGTATTATGCGCTCTAAGAGTTTATGTATATTATGTTAAGAGTTTATGTGTATTATCGTAAGAATTCATGTGTATTATGTTAAAAGTTTATTATGTATTATGTTAGATTATGTGTCTTATATTAGGAGTTTATGTGTATTCTATTATAACATTATGTACATATAAAACAAAGGATTTTTAGGTCGCACAATGCATTGTATGCCTTGGTGCACGATATAACAATTGTCGTTAGAGAGTATCAAACACAATCAAGATTAATTAAAATTATATTACTTTGATGAATTCATTCATGATATGAGATCAAAGATTCTTACATTTTACCAACTTAATAAAATGTTGATGAGGTAATTAAGATTAAATTGAAGAAGACCAGATCTGGGAAATCTTTGAACAAGCTAAGGATGAAGTGAAAATTAAAGACTGAAAATTTAAGCATGTGGGGTGTAAAAATCCCAAATGTCACGTTTTTGTCTGGTCCCTCCCCTCCATCAGACAACCTCAATCTTCATAGATTCTCTCACTTCCATCTCTGTCTTTCTCTCTCTTCCAACCACGTCTACTTGTTCTGCTTAACTATTTATTCACTTATTCCTCTCCACCCATAAGTATCTCAATCTCTTTTTAATTTGAGAAAGGAATATACAACTGTACTGTAATATGATGATCTTAATTAAATGCTAATCATCGTATATAATTATATTATTATCATGCATGTCTTCTAATTGCACAACTAACAAATCTTATCTCTTAAACTAACCTTATTTTAATCAATGGGTTTTGATGCATGACTCAATGATGAAGTGTAGAAAAGGCGTTATTAATGTAAAATACGTTCCAGCACAGATGGTGATTAAGAATTCCAAGATACCTAATTAACGTGAGACTGCATGCAAGATCGAGTCCAATGTGGAGAAGGGATAGATAGGATCATGCTGTGATACGAGAGAGAGAGAGAGAAGTGAGAGTACAGTGCACCCACGCCAACTCTTCATATTCTTATCCAAATATATCTTTAATTTATTTTTTTTGAAAATATTATTGACTCTGTTACAATGGAGTAACTGTTCATAAAGGAGTTAATACTGCCCCCACTGAAGCTCGAACCTACAAACTCCCACTCATTAGGAGAGCAAATTAGTGTCACTGGACCACAAGGTCCTTGGCAAATATATCTTTAATTATTTTCCCACAAAAGGAGAAATTTCCTCCCCAGGGGTATGATCTTCACATCTCGATTTGACAAGATGGTGGAAGGTTAAATTACGACAACTTAGCGGCCTCTTAGCCTTAGGTGAGACAAATCAGTGTGTGGTGCCCACAAGAATCCCATTACACCATATTATACGTGTGTAGCTCCATACTGCAACTGTCAAGCCTCGACCATGTGTCACTGTTCACAATAAAAAATAAATTAAAAATAGATTTCACTAAATAGAGTTTTAATACTCAAACATCCATCTTACTTGTAGAGTCGATCTATTCCGGTTAGTGGTATGGAAGACCATCTCATGTGTTCAATTTCAAATATATTATACTTTTTAACAAAATGTAACTCCTCAATATCATTTTCGGTTAACAAGGTTTGACTCAAATTATTTAAAATTTAAAAATTTTGGGTAATATTTAATTTATTAATTATTAGTATATAAAATTATTTGCCCGTATGGGTAGCTCAACTGATCATAGAGGTGAAACTTTGGAAGAATGACCAGTGATCGAGTCTCACCGCGGTAGTGTGGGAGCAACCTCCTCTTGCAGTTGAGTCACCATGATTTACATCCTCCCAAATGCTTTGTCGAGCCGGGGTGAGCCTTTTGGAAGAATATCCTTAATTATTTAATTTGGACTATTTGAAGTGGGTGGCAACTAAACATCCACATCATCATATGATTTGGGATTAATAACAAACCTTTACATCTTATAGCAAGTTTTGCTTATTATTTCTTCACGTGGAGATATTTTTTTCTTGCAATGTTTAATAATAAAATTTATCATTTGTTGAGTAATAATATTTATCATTTTATTTGCATTAAAAATATTAACTTCTTTATTTGTTGATTTTATAATCTTTGAAATGCTACTTTTCAAAAGTATAGTAATAATGCAATATAAATGTATCGAAAATTTTATTCTACAATTTCTTTTAAGAATACACATGGTTTTATTGTAACAAAGTATAAAAGTTTAAGATTTTTTAAAATTATTGTCAATAAACTTTTATTAAACCTGTAAATTATACTCCGTATTATATTATAACTTCAACAATCTACAGCTTACCCTTTGACAGTTATAAATCACGCTCGTCAACAAAACGAAAATCAAAATGTGAAGTCCAAGTAGATTATCAATTAAATGAAGCGAAAAAATATAGTTGCTTTCGAACTCTCTTTTAGTTGAGTTTGCGTATAGGGTTTTGTTAGTATATTTTACTTATTTTTTAAGATGTATAAATTATTACACAGAAATAAGATTTACTCAATACACACTTTCAGATTGTGCCAGTAGATTCTCTTGTCATAAAAATTAAAAAAAAAAAAGTATATGGGTTAATTAATTATTTATGTTGAAACTAGGGGTTGATTAAAGAGACAAAGAAATTGGATGAGGAAGGAGGTAAGAAAATGTTGGGGAAGAAACCCAATGCTGCCGACACCTTCCCCAATCCATTTGCTTTGCCTTGTCCACATTAAGCAAACCTCCTCTTTTCATGCTCTCTTAAATAATTAAATCATTTTTAATTATTTAATTTGTTGGCCACAATTTCTTGTTTAATAATTTTTTGATAAAAAAAAATTCACTTTGTTCTATTTATTATTATTAGTTAAATCAATTCCTTTTTTTTTTTTTGTTTATGATCTTTAACATGTTTTATAATTTTTAAATATGATTTTTTTTTTTACATTTAATTGTACATTCACTGCTGGAAATTATATAATTTTTGACCACCTGAAAGGCTAAAAGTGATCTTAAATCAAGTTGAAAGTAAAAAGTGGTGGGGAAATAGCAACAAAGGTTTTTCCGGATACCAAAAGTGGTCCGAACAAAACTTTTGACTTGATTTAAGATCACTTTCAGGTGGTCGAAAATCCCATAATTTCTAGTAGTGATTTGATGTAATTTTCAAATACACAAATTGTATATATTAATAACTAAATATTGCAACAAAAAAAAAATTGAATTGTAAATAATTTGAGTCAAATCTCGGTAACTCTATTTGACACATAAAATAGGAGGAACGAAATAATTAAGAAGTAAATAAATTTTTTATAAAGAAAGAAATATTAAGAAAACAACAACAAAAACAAATTAAAAACCATTCTAAACGTATGGAGACCAAGTTGTGTGGAAACATGTGTCACAATTCAATTTGTACAATAATTAGTTTAGTTTTGAATATGATGACTAAGAGCAACTTCATTAGGAGTAGTTTTTTTATGATTTTTGATATGCTAATAATTAAGAGAGAGCTAAGAGGAGGGAGAGAAGAAGAAGAAGAAAGATGAAAAAAAAAAAAAAAAAAAAAAAAAAAAAAAAAAGCAAATCAGATGCAAAAAGAGAAAAATAGTAACCTTGTTAACGTGCCATCTGGCTAGCACGCAGTTGGGCGCTATATGTGCGCGAAACGCACTTAACTGCGTATTTCCTATGTTGTTTCTCTCTGCTCAGGGCCCACAAAAAATCAAAGTATTGCATAGAGACCCAAAAGCTTCTCTCTCATCACCCTCTCTCCTCCGTATAAGCTGTCATTCCTCAAAAACCACACCAAAAATTTCTATTGGAGATGACCTAATGCATGTGTAATATATGCATGGGATCATATCGGATCTCCTATCCTTGCTTAAAAGTTGACAAACTGTATTCACAACATGTATATTTATTGGTGTATATAAAATCAATAGTTGAAAACTTAATTGGCCAACATTAATATCGAGGACCAATTTGATACTTTTGTCATATTCAAAGGACTAAAATGGTAATTAACTGATATATACCACAGCCCTTCAAGGATCCATAAGACCAAAACCCTCTTTCTTGGCAGCTAAACAACTGTGAGATCAACACATTTCACATCTCCATGCAAATCTCTCTCGTTTTTCTAAGCTGGCCATGTTCATTGTCTCAATCCAACCCCCCCCCCCTTACCCCACCCCACCCCACCCCCTCAATTTATGGTATATATACACAGTCCACTCTACCCTTTTCCTCCCAGGGTCCAGCTCCAAATTGCGGGCTTTTTTCCCCTTTTCTACCTTTCTACATATATCCACCTACTTCTTTTTCTCAACTATACATACTCACCCTTTTTCACCTTCTTTGTGTGCTCCTTCAAGCTGCAACTATGGCTGTTCTGGTGATGAAACAACAAGCCTGCAAGAATGGGTCAATCAAGATCAAGAAAAACAACAACAATAATAATGGGTTTTCAAGAAAGTGTGCTTCTTTGATCAAAGAACAGCGAGCCAAGATTTATATCCTCTGCAGATGTGCCTCCATGCTTCTCTGCTGGTCTATCAATGAAGATGATGATTAGTAGGTGGCAGCTAGGTGCATGTATATATATCTATATATATGCATACAAGCACCACTATACATATACATACAATACCCTACCCCCATCATCATCATCCTTCTTCCTCCTCCACCTATATTTCCGGGTTTTTGACTGAAATATGATAATTTTGACAGATGTGAACAAAAATAGGAAGATTTTAAAAATCAGACAAACCTCGAGAAACCTCAGTGGGACTGTCCCATTAAAGTTTTTCCTAGATTTGTCCAGTTTTTAAAACCTTCCCCATTTTTGTCCCGTCCAAGTCAAAATTATCCTATTTAAGTCGAAAAAAACCCTATATTTTCTTCCAGCTTTATAGCCCTGACAAAAATATATATGCAGATTCATGCTATGTTATCGTCTGGTTTCATTCATCCCCTTTTGCTGGATCTTTTCCAGTAATGCCATATATATTTCCTCCTTTTTTTTGGGTGTCATTCTCCTTTTTTGCCTAAACATTAGGTTTTTTGGACACTCATAAGAGATGAGAGGAGAAACTAAAGCTATATGGTTAAGGATGTCTGCTAGCTGAGCTGATTGAGGCTACTTCACAACATCATCAATATAATAGATCCGAGAAGGAAACTCAGTTGAGCATCATGAGCATCTGATCTGCAGTATATATAGTACTCAAATGGCTATTATTTATCACAAGGGCTTGATCTTATTCTCCATCAAAATATGTGTATCTTTTGTCTCCTTTATTGTTGTTCCAATTACAAAAAAGAAAGTAAAATAATGTTGTATGTAAAAGTGTAATAAACTTTCTTATAATAATACCTCAATTAGTTTTTCTTAAGCAAATTTTTTGATAACCCAAGTTTTCGATTTTGTCCGATGATATTCTAGACTCATGAAGAGAAAAAATTCGAACCAATATAATTTCAAGACTCAACACCAAAGTATATGCTCCTGCTTACAAAAATCTCAATTTTTCTCAAGTAATTTTTGTATAACTTAGGTTTCCAGTTTCGTCAGATTATATCCTAACTCCATGAATCTGCCCCAGCCAGACTCATACTCATGATGAAGTAAATCGAAACTCATCACAATTGTTATATTGTGGGCCAGGGTCCATCATACGCATAGTAGTTCATATTATGTACTTACAAAATTATAGTTAATATATTACATACATTCAATTTATTTACAAGTAGTATATAATTTGTTAATTAAAAAAAATACATATTATATTACCTGCAAATACATAATCAATGTAAGATGAACCATGATGTACGTTATAATTCATGAACTCTACACCTAACTGTACAGTTCTGCTTACAAGAATCAAGTAAAAATTTTAGTTTTGAATATAAAGTTGAAGTCGCTGGATTTTATATTAATAACAACAGTTGTGTCGGTTTAGTGAATATTTGAGGATCTCTCCTCGGAGTATTAAATAAAAGAATAATAATAACGAACTAATGATGCTTAAGAATCAATAGATACGAAGAAGTGGCCTGGGCGGGCAGCAGTGAATTATATTAGAGGTCGGATATTGGTGTCTTCGGATGTCAAGACCGGCTGTGTCAGCACTGCCCAATCATCGGACTTTATGTCTTTAGTTTTGTCTCATACTCAATCCCCACTACTACTGCTGCAGATAATAATAATAATAGTTTATATATGTTAAATTCCATATAATTAATGCATGTTTATTATTTATCTCTGCTTGTATTAAACTATTTTCAATTGGAAGTCAAAATAATGAGCGCACATGAATTAAATTACATGATTCACAACATTGTATTTTAATTGTAATTACATATAAACAACTATCGAGTATATATAACTCAGTGGTGTAAAGGTTAAAGTGAGATCAATTTCAACGTACTTACAATTAGATCATTTAGGTTGTGGACGTCAATGTAACAAACTTTCTATAATTATTTATTGCCTCTAAGGTTGAGACAATGGTAGCTATCAGCTAGTAGGGTTGAAGAGTGAGGACTCAAATTTTGTAATTACATATAGGCCATGTTTGGTAAATGGTTGTTAACTGATAAGGCTAATTAGAGGATATAATTAGTTAATAACATTAGCTGATTGTAGAAAGGTGTTTAGTAACTTAACTGTTAGCTAATAGTTGTTTGGTATAATTTCTTTTTCTCAAAAAACTAATTGAAAAAGTTGTTTTGAGTAGCTTTTTGAATTTTGGCATTTTGGAGTAAAAGCTAATTAACCAAACACTTATATTAATTTTTAAACCAAATCAAACAATTAATAGTGGTCAAATAAGCTAAAATTGACCTATATGCTAACTATTTTACCAAACAGGACCATAAACCCAATGTGCATACTGCAAGGTGTGCCTTACACCTTTAATGTTGAACCAAATACTCACAAAGATGAATTTAATAGTTAAATGTTTAATGAAAAGAAAAATGAAAATTATTGATATATTCAAACCATTTAAAAAAAAAAAATTACTTGATAAATGAGAAGTGACAGTGCGACACCCACAGAATAGGGCAGAGCTGTAATGAACTACCTCCCTGTAAACTGTTGTCTCATCTTAGATGGAATATTCACAGCATGACAACTTTACCCCAACCTGGCTTAGGTTATCATATTCACAACCTTCCTAGATCCAATGTAGCAAACTTCTGTAAAATCACATGATGTCTGTCATGTCCACCATTACATTACATAAAAATAATAATAAATATACTATCAGTTTAAACGTTTAATTAAGACAAAACACATTCAATAAGTCGACAACTCAATGGAATGGAATTTGGGAAATATAGATTTATCATGAAACAATGGAAACCTTAGCTTGTTTGCAGATTCATATATAAAGAATCTTCGTTCGTGTAGCCTTTAGAAAGAATATTCGTATACAAAACCACATAAGAGTGAACAGCAGACGATATGAACAATGTGCAAGGATTATGCAACCTCTTAGTATGAAATAATGGGGAAAAAAGTTACAGTTCCAAGGTCTGGCAGAGGAAAAAGTCGGCACTTCTTGCAATAGCACAGCCCACTTGCCACGCCACGCCAATGTCCTTTGTATATCGCTTCCTACTTTTGTCCTTGGAAGACCACAAGTCGAGCTTTGTCACATTGACGGGAGGAATATGAACTGCTAAATTGTCTAAACAAAAAGGATACAACGTGAAAAAATACGTGTAGAGTCCATAGCATTTATGTCCAGAGCTTTACAGCTTCAAGGATCACCTATACGCTATTACCCATTTCTGCACAGTAACGAAGCATTCACTTCTCAAACGGACTATTGACACTTTGACAGTACAGCGAAGTATCCTTAGAGTTTATCTGCAAACAAGGAGACATTTTCCAAATTTAGAGCTAGTTGATGACAGGGAATCCAGATAGTAAACAATCAAAATGTTAATCATGCTGGCTGCTAGTGTATGCCCAGTTGAGTATTGCCGTGTAGAACCAATACAAGGCCAGTTGGATTTAAAGAGTCTAAAGTGATAATGCCAATAACTATCATACTAAACTGGTCACTGCCAAATGAGGAGGAAGTACAATAACGTAGAAAATTTTAAAAATAACTATGCATTATCAAATGACAGAAGAATCAAGGTTCGTGGATGTTATCATGTAAATAGTTTAATGGGATTCACCATTTGATTGATCATTATGTACAAAGAAGCTTGCAGCAACAATGAGATAGCATAGTATAAGCATGAGCCCTTTAAAGTAGTTTGATGTCCCTTCCTGCATCAAATAAAGCAAAATATCATACTGTTTCCTCTATACAGAAATTGGGGAAAATGTGCAAGCTATATGTAGAAATAGGAAGGAAAGGGGTGATACTTGGTATAATTATATCTCTAATGGGTATGCAAAATAATTACTAAGATAACTATCACTTTCGATTGAGAAGAACCAAACCTGCAGCATAAATGCCACCACTAGAACTGTGATAAAAAGTGTCGCAGTCTCAAAAAGTTGGAAGTTCAAATCCATATCCTTTCCCATGAACCATCCAACAACTACACAAAATGGAATCTGCATTTTTCAAAGGGACAAGCTTAATCAGTTCATCCATATTAGATAAAATATTTCAGCCAAAACATTGGTACTAGAATTCTAACGACAATCCTAAGCTAGCTGAGCCCCAGCTTATTTTGGAGCTTACCTACTCCAAAAAGTACAATCTGGGCCAAACACTGAACATTTAAAAAAATAAAATAAAAAGGCTTTTAATTTAATTTAAGGATAAGGGGGAAAGGTCTGTTTTTCAAGAAGCTCTAAATTGAGGCATTTTAGAAAAGCATCTTAAAAGATTACTCAGTTGGGCCAAACAAGTGCCAAAATGGAATATAAGGTCTTACCACAAACATTGATATCTGAGTGGACGACCCAATTGCAACTCCAAGCGAGATATCCTGCACAAAAAAATGATATTCATTACTGACTTCAGCATAACAAAGTGGCAGTACAGACAATATAGATTTTTTAAAGTTCTCACAAGCTTGTCTTTCATCGCAAACATGATTGCACTTGCATGCTCTGCAGCATTACCCACAATTGGAAGCAAGATGACACTTATAAAAGCCACAGGCATATTCAGCGTGTCAGAAGCTCCCTGGAAATAGAGAAAAAGAACAATAATCTAAATGTTCAGGACAAGTTACAAGAGAAAACATCTGCAAATCAAATCTCCCTCTGAATCAGAGAGAAAATTATTCAACTAATCACAACCAAAGAATCTGCTTGAACTAGAATGGCTTTTAAATCTAATTGTTCTGAAATTCTTAACTCAACAAATCAATATATAATTTGGTCATTAGAAAACATCTGGGAGGAGAAAAGTCCAGGATACAAATAAGGGATCAAAGTGCCAGAATAATGTAAAGGCACATGATAGTACAGTCCAACCACAAATGGCTACCAAAAATACCAGATGTGGAATTTTGTGTTTGTGTATCAAAAGAGTAAATCGTTGTTTGAGCTATCCTGAAGCATACTAATTTTAAATTTGAAAATTCATGAGATAAGTAACATCTGAAAAAGAAGAAAGAAGAGATATCTGACTCTATATGTTAGACTAAGCATATCTTAGAGAAGTCCAAAACAGAAGTAAAAAAGAATATTCTACCTCAATGGCATCAACAAGATAACCAGATAATACAGAAATCCATATAGTCAAAATAGCAAGCCAACCAATAGCTTCCCAGTGTGTGATCTCAGGGGCTTCTTCTTCGTCAGGATCTTCTGCATTATTTTCTCCTTCCTGGACATATGCCGATGCAATTAAACAAGGTGTCAAGAATATGCGAAAAACATATTCTGAAAGGTGACCACAGTTCTGGGTCTGAACTGCCAGTTCCAAGCCTGAACCAACAATTCAGCACAGTTCTGGAACCAGCACTTACCCTCTATAGTAATTATATACATATACATATATCCATATATAAGGCATGTGGTAGAATATGATTGAAGCATCAGCATATTGGCAAATACCTTTGAAAGAACTATACCACAACTGTAACAGAAATAAGGAACACAGACAACCTATAATGATGACTAGCACAAATATTCACCTCATCAATTGAAGTGTATGAACTTCTCTCACTCTTGAGCTGAAAGAATAGATAGCTAGCATATGCCACTAGCATTATGCAACTGCTAAATCTGGAAAGAGCTAGCTCTGACTTTCCAAAGTGGACCTCTGTACGAGTGAAGTGAAGCACTGCAGGAAACAATAAGCCCATCACTGCCATCAACAATAACCCTGAGTTGACAATAGCAGTCGCCTGCAATATCTCAATGTGTATTAGTTGACCCAGAATCATTGAAATTGTAAAAGACAAAATAATCAACTCCAATTTATTAACTCATATGGATATCGTCTACCTTGTTGAAAACCTGGACTTTTTTGTGGTGAATAATCCCACCACTGAAGAAGGCACATCCAAGAACTAGTAGCATATTCGATAAAATGGAACCCAGCAATGATTGTTTAACAACCCTTATCATGTCATTCTTCAATGCATATATTGAAATTATCATTTCAGTTGCATTGCCAAAAGTAGCATTTAGAAGGCCACCAACTGCACATCAAAAGAAATATGTATGATGTATCTATGATGAGTGCCAGGAAAAGCATTTTTAGTTATATAAAAAATGATTGAATTTCCCTGGCTAGATAATCAAAGTAGTGCCAGTACGTGAGAAACAATACCTGTTGGCCCTGTATAAAATGACAGCTGCCTGCAGCATTAAGGTAATAAAAAGGTAAGACATGTTTAGTTCATGGAAAATTTTCCATTTTTCTGGAAAAATAGAAAACAAAAATGAAAAAATAGAGTTCATGTTCAAGTTGAAACATTCTCCAACTGAACAAAAACTGGAAAACAAGTTTCCAACTTTCTTAACAACATTAGATAACAGCTTTGTGTTGTTTTCCAAATGGAAAAAGGCTGATGAACAGTATACTGCCCACTTGCCTTTTGCTTTCTGCCTGTTCAGCTGTTTTTTCCCCTTCCAATTCTCCAACTTTGTTTTCCAATTAGAGAATGAAAATTGTGAAAAAGGTCGAAAAATGGAAAACATTTGCCATTACTAAACAAGCCATAAATGAGCACAGGGAAGAAACAAACAAGAACAGAATAGAATTAAATTTTGAAGACAAAATGTTCTCCATATTAACTTACTCAGTAGCATATCCTAGGCGCTCAGCTAGTGGTATAATTCCCAATAAGCTGAAGAAAAAGACCCATGCCTACAGCATAAGAGAGAACCATAAATAGCAAGCTATGGATCACATTCGTGTGTGTTAATTATGTCCTAATGCTAATCAGAAGATGCTGAGTTGGAAGGGCCAAAAAGGAATCTTACATGTTTCCCAGTAACATGGTGCAGCAATATTGCTAGGGGGCCAAAAGGAAGCAACACATTGATCTTTGCTTTGATTAAAACAATGTAAATACTTCTGAGAACACTGATCTGACGCATCTTTCTCAATAATCTTGTAGAGACAAAAGCTCTAGGTGATGCAATATGATTATGAGGTGCTTCATAATGCAAAGTCTCCATTTTACTTGCTCCATGAGATGAACTAAGGGGGACCTCATCAGATTCAAGATCAAAACTTTCTTCTCCAGATCCCATCTTTGATCTTTAGACTTCCCGCATCAACAAACCATCCAATGCCCGTAAAGCACAGAACTTCTGTGGCAATACATTACATGATAAGCTTCAATCAGGAGCCAAAAGAATGCCCTTTACCATAAATTTGCTAACTCTTAGTTTACCCAATCTTGTCAGAGTCAGACCAACCAAAATAAATATAATCCAATCACGCCAATAAAATCATAGATTAGACGTTAGCAAGACAATCAAAAGTAAATACAACAAATAAAACCAAATCGGCATTAAACGCATTCGATAATTTCTACCTAACCAACACGGGATAAATACTCTCAATGTACTACAGATTACAGAGTGTTTCAATAAAAATGCTTAATCAGAACCGCGCAATCGATTCAACCACGAGTCAATGCGAGTGAGCTCGAACCAAAACGAGCAGATCAAGTTTTTTTCCTAAAAATTCAAATAAGCCAAACCCCAGCAGGAAACTGAACTTTTACCTAGCTAAAGAACAAATTCCCTAGCCGCAACCGATTCCTCTTTTCAACTGATTTCAACTCCCGGAGCCGAGTATCAACGAAGTCAACGCCAAAAATCACGAATAAATAACTAAATATACGTATCTTATCTATATGCATTCACGCACATACACTGTATCCAATGCTCAATATCTGTGCATAAATATGTATATGCAGAGATAGAGAGAGAGAGAGAGAGGGAGTTGAAGCAAGACTTGTTTTCTTCTTGAGAGAGACGACGACTGGCGTTAAGATGCCGGCGAGTCGGCAAGGAAGACCAGAAGAGGGGGGAAATTTGAGGAGGACGAAGCTTCGTGGAAACTGCGATAGCGCCTAATTTGTATTTTGTACAATTTAATTAATCAACAAATTAATGCGCTAAATAAATTATAAATAAAATGTCCTTTTGAAGAAAGTGACAGTGTGAAATCAATCACCAACTCCTTTGACAGTTTACTTAGAAGCTGGATTTAGTAACGTCCTCTTTATAAAATTTACGTTATAACGGAAAATCCCGAAATAAGATAATAATTGTCTATAATTGTAAAAAATTAGGTGAATATATATGACAATCTCAGTTATAAATATTACAGAGTATAATATTTATTACTCTGTATTATTAATAATCATTTTATGTTAAATAGTATCACAATTTTACATATAAGTATTATAATTCATATTATAAGTAAATTTCTATTTATTTTAAATTGATTGATAATAAATTTTATGTAATAAGTATCATCATTTTTCTATTATAAGTAACAAATAATTATCATAATTTCGACACATTTCACATATTAAAAGATCCGTGAGACTGAGACATGTGACTCAAAAATATATTATAGAATATTATATAATATATTAAGAAAAAGAAAAAAATGTTAAAATAAATTTGTAAGTCGAAAAAATAGTGTAATTATAGTTTCTAATTAAAAATAAAACATTATATTCAAACCTTTTAAACATATAAAAGAAACTACAATTGAATCTTAATATTACTTTGTTAATGATGACTAGTATTTTCACTCGTGCGATGCACGGAATTAATTTATCATAATATATTAAGAATATTTGGATTGGTATATAATTATATAAATTATAACATCAAAATATTATATAGTGCAATTGAAGATATGGATTTGATCGATTATGTTTTATGATATTATCATTGCTTTAATTCGAACAAATAATTATTGAATTAATAGCTATGTTGTATTTACACATACTGTAAATAGCTAGTAATTTTACAAATGTGTGTTAGTTGTATTAGTATATCATCGTTTAGCAATTTTGCCATATTGAGGAAAAAAATAAAAAAGAACATAATATCACCGATTATATTTACACATTATTAAAAATCTTTTTGTAGACAGCATTGGTAGTAGCAACACAATTTTGTCCATCATCGTCTTTAGTTAACACCTTCAGGCCATCAGGATGGGTGACTCGGTAGAAAGCCACGTACAATTGACCGTGATTAAAGATTGATTTTTTTCAGTAATAATCCAATCGATTTCTATTACCATCATTAATTATTTCATAATTTACCATAATTAAATAATTTGACAAATACAATAAGTTTGAGGGAGAAAATGCTAGATGGATGATTTTACTTTTAATTAATTATATATAGATAGATATATAGATTGTCCTATTGTATTATGAATATGAATTTTAATGTAGAATTATAGTACGAATAGGAAATTAAAGTAGGAAACAATATATTCTATTAGGAATTCTATTACACTATTTTATAATATTATAATAGGAATTTTAACTTAGAATTATAGTACGAATAAGAAAGTATAAAACAATCTATTTTATTAGAAAGCAAGATTTTTTAAGAATTGGGCGAAAAGTTAAAGTTCAGGATTTTATTTTTATATATACTATAGATATAGATTATAATAACAAATATTATATTGTGCAAATGATGAAATGGGTTGGATCGATTATGTTTTTTTAGAAAAGAAGGGAAGGGGGAAACCCAAAGATTACATAACTGGCTCAGATGCTTGTCGCCAGATTGATAGTCCAAATCTATCCTCCTCAAGAATTTGAATCAAATCATCTGGGGCATCCTCCAGTATAATGGTGCCTCTGTTGAAACCAGACTTTTTGGCTATACGATCTGCAGCTCTGTTTTGTTCTCTTGTCACTAAGGAGAGGTGCCATTCAGATAGGTGGCCAAGTTCTCTTTTGCAGGCGTGGACAATATTGCTTGCAACGCTATCAAAACTTGTGCCTAGATTAACAGCTTCAACAGTACTTGTAGAGTCCATCTCGAAGCATACTTGTTTTAAGCTTTGTGAGTTCGCCAATTGGATCCCTTTTAATAAAGCCCAAGCTTCCGCAGCTTCGGCCGAACAAACTCCTATGCCATGAGAGAACCCCTTGAGCCAAACACCTCGATCATCCCTAATGAGATCCCCACATCCAGCTTGGTTGGAAGCAGGTTCGCAGCACCCATCGACATTAATCTTTACCCAACCTGTGGGGGGTTGATTCCATGTTAGTAGTTTCCATCTTGTGATGATGTTTGCAGCCCCCGTTTTCCTAGATCTTGCAAAGGCATCATTTATCTCTGTTGACTGCATCTGGATCCAATAGCTCTTGTAGTTAATCCCAAACGTCCTTCCATTGAAGACTCTGTCGTTCCTCCACTTCCAAAGCCACCAAAGGATCGATTATGTTTTTTGATGTTATCCTTGCTTGAATTCAAGCAAATAATTGCCTAATTACCCATGCGATGCACGGATAAAATTTTTATTATATATTTAGATAATAAAATTAAAGATGAAATTATAAACAATTCTAATATTTGAAAATGTATATTTATTTGATTATAAGATTAGTCTAAGTTACCAGGACTATGTGGTCTAATGGTACCCGGGTTGGACTTCCATTTGGAAGGTTGTAAGTTCAAGCCTCACATACTACCCACTATCTATATATATATATATATAAGGAACTCTCTAGAATGCCACCAGTATGTTTTCCCTTTCCAGATTCGATATTTATCCGAAATATATATATATATATATATATATATATATATATATATATAAAACGGAACCAACGGTTATATATATTCATATGTATCTACGAAAAAGATATACCAATATATATTAACCAAAAATTGGAACTAATAATCCTCAGATTATAAGTCCAATCCAACGAATATATCAAAAGAGTGAGAACAGATTTCCAACGAATATATCAAAAGAGTGAGAACAGATTTTTGCTTCAAAGCATAATCCAAAACAAGAAAGAATGAGAAGGAAGAAAGAATAGTACGAGTTAGGCGAAGTGCCTTTCTTTTCTTAAAACCTTATTTGCCACCCCCCAAAAGTGCTAGGAGCATTGTGGCCTAGGTTTTCCAGGATAAAACGTACAACGGTTCGACGTTTGAGCACCCAAACGAGCGAACCCGGTGAACAAGAGCACGGGCAAAACACAGCTTCAAGAAAGGAGTAGAAGACACAGCTTCAAGAAAGGAGTAGAAGCAAAAGTATTTTGAGGCTGAAAATTTTCCTCTTGGCACAACACCCATTCGAGAACAATTGGATGGGTCGTCCCGCGCACACGAGATTCGATCTCATTCTGGGATTGGGATTTGAAGAACAATTAGATGACGACATTGTGCCCGCAGGTGCCGACGCACACGAGATTAGGCTTGACCCAAGCCTTTTCGATCTCATTCTGGGATTTGATTTGCAATCCCCCCCCCCCCCCCGCGCGCGCGCGCGCAAAAGAGAGCCTCTATGCTATACAATTCAATAAGCTTAAAAAGAGCTCTTGTATAAATAGTGGGGCAAATCCTCTTCCCAAACCAATGTGGGACAAAATCTTACTTTTTCCCTTCATTTTCCAACTCAAACGGGTCTACTTTGAGAATCAATATCCGTTTTGAGCGTACAATATATCAATTTTTTCGTCTCACTACGAAGAACCCGAATCCACTTTGACACGACCCAAATCGGAAGTGGACCCCACTGATAATTGTACCACAAAATAGCCACTTAATATGTCATTTTAAGCTATTTTTTCCAACATCTTTCGCCAACCTAACGATTATCTCTCGTCTTTGTCTAGTCTATCGCTCTATATACCAGTCGTAAATTCATCTATACTGTTCTTGAGTTAGAGATCTGGAAATCATACCTACCTATTTCTGAGCTACCGGCGACGATTCAAAAATTATGAATATGAAGTTCAAAAATTATGAATCTATAGCTTTATAATTATGAACATATAGTTCAGTAATTATGAACATAGAACCTTGTCTACCTTGCAAGGTGGACACGGTTCCACAGCATAACGATTACAAATAAGCTATGTAGCTATATTGGTTTGTGCAATTAGACCCTACTTCAACCCACATATGAAGAATATGGTGATAATTGTGACAAGAGAACCTACTTCTCATTATAGTTGATGAATGAGCAACATTGGTGATAGAGTTGTCTTCGAATGAGATTCAATCAAAATTCGATTAGATTAGTTTTACTTTTGATTCTCGAAATATATGAATAATAGTGTAATATGTAAAAGAAGACTATTGTATATTTATACAACATCTTATCTTAGTTTGTAAGAATAGTTAATTTATTTCTTAACAACATTTTTTAGCCCCGCTAAGTTATTCTTTGTGTCATGGCGCTGCATACGTCCAGAAAGTCTCTTAAGCAAGCTCGCTCCTCTAAAACCACATACCCCACTCCACATTTTGACCCAAGTTGTCCGAAGGAAGTCTCTTAAGCAAGCTTCTCTAAGATCCCTATTCTATGTACTCCGTTTTATGCTTTCATTTTTTTTTTTAGCTTTAATTAATCATTAATTAAGTTGTGAAGCTATAAAAAGTTTTACTTAACTCTTTAAAATTTTAAGAAAAAAATAAATTAATAGAACCAAAAGAGTTGGCATCCATGTTAGTTTAAAGAGGTTGACTTGTCATAAGATGGCATTAACACGAGGACTAAAATTTTTACATGCTGGAAGTGGATGGTAATGTTCAAAATACAAAAATTATACTATAAGTAATTTGATAAGTGTCTAATTATCTATAAATTTGACCTTTATGCGGCAGATTATTCTTGGGCAGTGAAGGTAGCAACTCTGGTTTCATACAGCGCAATGAAAGGGTGACATAACATATTCATTTTATGAATGGGGTAAGTTGAAAATTTTTAAATTTATATCAATAGGTTTCAAAATTTGAAAATTTAAAACACTACCAAAAAAAAAAAAAAAAAAATCTTTCAATGCCAATTATTTTAGACATACGATATGAGTTATTTTTTGACATATTTCTGACCGACATAAAAAATAAATGATAGGTCTTCATCGTATCTTAAAAAATAAATTAATTCAATTGTTTAAATTGTTTCACACCCATCTTTAATACATAGCTTTTAACGACTACACACTTACACTCATCTTGAATGCATACGGAGTAGTTTTTATTCTTTAATTAATAATTTGAACAACTACTATCCACACTTACACTCCAACAAGAATTTAAAAAATTAAACAAAAGTCTTAGTTGAACCCATGTAAGAGGTTAGCCACGCTTGCTAACCTAACTGACCATAGTTTAAACCCAAGACGGTAGTCAGGACACATTCTTCTTCATGCACGTACCAAATGATATGTAAGAGTTCAAAATTACATCCATTGATCAAAATCAATATCCTTTCTAATAAACCTCTCAGGAATGAACTCGATCAGTTGAGTTATCCTACAATCCGGAATCTCTCCTAATGGTCTAGACACTAACAAGCACTCGGGTGCCATTGAAAAATAATCAAATTGTCACTGCATTTTTTTAAAAACATTATTCAATTTGGACTGTTGATTTCGACAAAATGAATAGCTATCATCAACCACACGTTTCACCTGGAAACCCCTTCCCATTTGATGTGTATATATATATATATATATATATATATATATATATATATATATATATTCACAAAATTGTTTTGGCCTCCAAATTCTTAACAAAAATTGTATCCATGAGTTGTGCCATTACGCACACCTTCCACCGCGAGTCCACGACGTCTGAAAATCCTCATCTTCATTACTGCAACAATAATGGTGAAATTGGTTCTTCTTCTCCGATTAGAAGTCCTTTTGTTATTCACCCTCATTTCTCTGCCCAAATCACTTTCTCAACGGGGTAATTTAATTCATTAATTACTCCTCTTCTTCTTGTTCTTGATTTTCTGCAGTTTCTTGCTAATTCTCCATTTTTTTTGTTTTTTGTTTTACAGCCTCGTTTTATCTGGATTTTGTGGTGGATGCAGTCGAGATGCCGACGGAGGACTACTATGATTACATCGTCGTCGGAGGTGGCACCGCCGGTTGTCCACTGGCGGCGACATTGTCGGAGAGATATAAAGTTCTGGTTCTTGAAAGAGGCGGCGTTCCGTTTGGCGATCCCAATTTGATGACCCAAGAGGGGTTTCTCGCCACCTTGTCGGAATTCGACACCTTTGATTCCCCTGCTCAGCCTTTCATCTCCGAGGATGGAGTTCCCAACGCACGCGGCCGCGTTCTCGGCGGGAGCAGCGCCATAAACGCCGGTTTCTACAGCAGAGCCGACGAGGAATTCTATGGCAACTCCGGGATTAACTGGGATTTAAATCTGGTGAACCAGTCATACGAGTGGGTGGAGAGGGCGATCGTGTTCCGGCCGGAGCTCAAGAGCTGGCAATCGGCGGTGAGAGATGGGTTGCTGGAAGCCCGGGTGAATCCGTATAATGGATTCTCGTTACACCACGTTCTTGGCACCAAGATCGGCGCGTCCACTTTTGACAACTCCGGCCGCCGCCACAGCGCGGCGGACTTGCTGTTCTTTTCGAACACCACCAACATTCGCGTGGGGGTGTTCGCCACCGTGGAGAGGATTCTCATGGCGTCCACTGTTTATTCTCCGGGCACGAATCAATCAGCGATCGGGGTGATTTTCCGTGACCGAATGGGGCTGTTCCACCACGCTATGGTGAGGGAACGCGGCGAGATCCTGCTCTCCGCCGGCGCTCTCGGTAGCCCGCAGCTGCTTCTCCTGAGCGGCATCGGCCCGCGCCTCTATCTCTCTTCTCTCGGCATTCCGGTGGCCTACCACACCCCTAACGTCGGCCAGTTCCTTTACGACAACCCAAGAAACGGAATTTCCATCGTCCCTCCAATCCCTCTCGAGTATTCTCTCTTACAGGTGGTCGGTATCACCGGCGCCGGCTCTTACCTCGAAGCCGCCTCCAATTTCATCCCGTTTGCTTCCCCTGTCAACTCCGTCTTCATCCGGGCTCCCGCGTCGCCGGTCTACCTCGCCGTCGCCACCCTCATGCAGAAAATCTCCGGCCCGGCATCAGTCGGTTCGCTCCGGCTAGCCTCCCCGGACGTCAGGGTGAACCCACTCGTCCGGTTCAATTACTTCAGCGACCCCAGCGATTTGCGGAAGTGTATACGCGGGGCCAGGAAGATTGGGGATTTGCTGAGAACTCGATCCATGGACATTTTCAAGTTCGATCAGAGGTTTGGTGGAAGGGATTTCCGGTACGTCGGGCCTGCATTGCCGGTGAACCAGTCAAATGATGCTCTTATGGCGGAGTTTTGCCGTCGAACTGTTAGTACCATATGGCATTACCACGGCGGCTGCGTCGTCGGAAAGGTGGTTGACGGTAATTTCAGACTCCCCGGAATTGAGGGTCTCAGGGTTATCGACAGCTCCACTTTTAATACTTCTCCGGGGACCAACCCCCAAGCCACCGTTCTCATGCTTGGACGGTATGCTGGTTTGAGGATTCTGGCAGAAAGACAGAGATAGAAAGGAAAGTGTTTTCTTTGTTTTGGTGTTTGAGATATGTGTACTTCACATATGGTGGTGTTATATGTATAAAATGTTTGAGTGGAAAACCTTTTCATAATTGGTTGCTAATTGAGATGGATTTCTATGTTTATATCTCTCTATTTTAATATATTATGGATGGACTATAGATATATAGTTATTTATTGGTTTGAGTCGGTCAATTTAGTATAGTCTTAGAGGTAATTTTGAATTTAGTAAGTTAGACTTTTCCTTATGAAAAATGAAATTAAAGCTACTATAAGAGCATTCCCATCAATGGATTTTGGTCGGGTTTTTTAGGCAATACATTCTAGGTTGGAGTGAGAGAAGAAGGAAAGAGAAAATTTTAGTGCCTTGTAGGATAACTCACTTTTTTTGTCTCAGACGTGGGTCCATCGAACAAAACAATAAATCTGTTTGTGTGTGTGAGGCGCACTAAGAGCGACTAGTCACACCTTAGAGATGCTATAATAAAATTAGGGTTTTGTTTTCCATACATGATAAATAATTGGCGCAATAGTCATGACATTTTAATTTTACCGTTAATATTAACAATTTACACTGGGAAAAGCTAATGGTTGAGTGGATTACAATTGATGATTCAATACTTAAATGACTAAATTTGATGATTTTAATAGTTAAGAAGTAACATTGAAAATTAGTGATAATTATATCATGTATGATAAATCACAAAATCCATAATTAACTTATTGTTATCTTAGGGTGTGTTTGGTTCGCACATAGGAATCGGAATCGGAATGGGTATCAAATACTTGGTAATGGTAATGGGTTTTGGTGAAAGTATTTAACATGTTTGGTAGTAGGGTGGAATGAGAATGGTTACTAATATTAGTGCTTGAGAATGAATAAGGGAATGAAACCCTTATTGTATTTGGGTATGAGTTTTTCAATTGATGGGGTATTTGAAACTCATAGTAGTGGGGTATCAACCAAACAACAACAATCACTTTCATACCCATTCCTATGGACAAAACCCACCAACCAAACACACCCTTAGTGTAGTCATTTATTTATCAATTAAAGCCACAATATAGGATTCACTTAAAAGTGCATCTTTAGATAATAACTACACAACTACATGTATAAAATAGACTTTCGGGTGAAAAATATTAGGGGCTTAAATAGAAGGATATTTACGTTAAAGGACTGTGACGCAAATATTAGAATTTCATGAACTGCCTGCTTTCTATTCGCGCAATCTCTCTAGGGTTTTCTTCGGGTCGTCTCGCGCCATTATTGCCGTGTACTGTAAGCGGATCCATCGGTTGATTTCCGATAGATGGCCGGCACCGGAATGCACCCGTACCACCAGCAATGGGCTCCAGCTCCGGCTCCCGCTGCAGCGCCACCTCCTCCTCCGCCGCACGTTCCTTCAATGCCCCTTAATGACCCTAATCGTCCCCCTACCGACGAGGTAACAGCGAAAGCACATGGAGATTTTCTATTTATTGTGTGTGTGGAAATTTGATGCTTTTATGCTTGCTCGAAACAAAGGTGCGATATTTGCATGTTTTTGACTCTTTGGATTTTAGGTGCGTACGATTTTCATCTCCGGGCTGCCGGAGGACGTGAAGGAGAGAGAACTCCAGAACCTTCTTAGGTGGCTACCGGGTTACGAAGCATCTCAGGTCAACTTCAAAGGCGAACACCCCATGGGGTTTGCTCTTTTTACCACTCCTCAGTTCGCCATTGCTGCCAAGGATGCCCTTCAGGCAATTACTGGTTTTTCTTATGCAATTTCTATTCATAATATATATACATATTTTTCCCTTATTGAGTACATGGTGGGGATGTAGGACATGGTTTTTGATGCGGAGTCTAAATCTGTGCTGCATACTGAGATGGCCAAAAAGAACCTTTTTGTTAAAAGAGGTAGGGGTCTCAGGTTTCCATTCTTATGTTTATGGTTCATTGCATACAATTCATGCTATCTGTGGAATAAGGCACACAATAACATAGCTGGAAAAAGTGAAGTACTTATTGTGCTAGGAAAATTTATAGTTGTCCTTTATGCACACTATGTTATGCTGTTGAGAGAAGGATTCTCATCGCAGATAGATTAATTGTATTAGTATACATGGTTAGAGATGCATATTCATTACCCTGGAAAATCTGAAATATTAGAATTGTAATTCAATGGAATGTGTCACATTTTGTATAGTAAAAGCAAAGGGCATGAAATCTATAGTGTATTGTAGTGACAATTACTTGATCAACACTGGGATTCACTTTTTGTGTCAGTTTTTTTTTTTTTTTTTTTTTTTTTTAATTCTTAATTTCTTGAATGATGTATAATATTGGCAATGTGCTAATTATCATTTACGTGCAGGAATTGTTGCTGATTCAAATGCTTATGACCAGAGCAAACGGATGCGGACTGGCGGTGATTATACACATACTGGGTACTCTAGCCCCTCTCCTTTTCACCCCCCTCCTGCACCAGCTTGGGGGCCACCTGCGTAAGAGTACTCCTTTCTCACAAAAAATTGCAGCACTATCTCCTACAACTTAATTGAACCGCACTAAATTTAAGTCTTAAGGATGACTTGTTGTCATACTTGTAATATGGACCTGATTAGTGATATGGCTCAGGTACATGACTCCACCACCTCAACCATATGATCCATATACTGGTTACCATGTTCCTCCTGTGCCAATGCCTGTTCCTGCTCCTATGCCTGCAGCACCAAGCAGCTATGTGCCTGTCCAGGTAATGTGTCATGCAATGGCTCTGTTTTTATGTTTTTGTTTCTGGAAGTTGTTGATGAATGAGCCATTTTTCTGGAGCTGTGTTTAATTGCTAATAATGATTGATTTACTCTTGTAGAATACAAAAGATAATCCTCCTTGCAATACCCTTTTCATTGGCAATCTTGGAGAGAACATAAATGAGGAAGAGTTGAGGGGCCTGTTCACTGTGTAGGGATTTTGCATCTTCATCTAATTGATCTACATTATGTACAAATTTGTGCACACCTGTTATTGACTGGATTTGTTTGTTTCACCCAAAAATTGTCTGACAGGCAACCTGGTTATAAGCAGATGAAGGTATTGAGACAGGAAAGGCATACTGTATGTTTCATTGAGTTTGAAGTAAGTTTATGACGGCTACACTAATGAAGTTTCTTTCAGATGCTTGCTCTATTAATCTGTATGCAGCTTCTGTTATCTATGTTGTTTGAAGTCACATCATTTTGCAGGATGTGCAGAGTGCCACCAATGTGCACCATACCTTGCAGGGTGCTGTTATACCTAGTTCTGGTGCTGTTGGCATGCGGATTCAATATCCTTTCTCCATTTGAGACATCTTAGAACTTGAGTTTTAAGTGCTTTTTTTCAGACATTCACAATATTTCTTACCTATGGCTTTTGTTGGCAATTATCTCTGTTAATTTGATCTCTTTATTATATTTGGTATCATGTCCACTCTTTATTTAAGCAAAATTCACACTGAGAATTAGGGCAGCTTTTTAGTTTCCTTTTTTCCTATCCTGATCTCTCTTCTTGCACTTGGTTTTTGGTCAAGAACTATCACACTTAAGGGGGTAAATTTGAAAGGCACACACTCTTAGTATATATACCTCTTCTTTCCCATTTTATTTTATTTTAAAATTTTTTTAAGTGTCAACTTGTAACTAAATTTTTAATATGTTTTGATACATTTCAAAATTTTGATTATCCAAACAGGTAATATTTTTCATTTACTTTTGTGATATGTAGATTTTATTTTCAATCCCAAATTTTAGTCAAATTGACTGCCAAAAAAAACTTAAAAAGGGGGCTGGATTCATTATAGGTATTCATCTCAAAATGCATGCTGTATATAAGGCTTGTCACCAGTGGTTTAAGGATAAGGAGAAAAGTATAAGGCTATTTTGTAATGCCCTTCATGTAGCATTATGTCAATTATACATGTTTTTTACACAGATGTTTTATACATGGACGCCCGTGGTTTTCCTTAACATCAAGTTACATATTCAAAGAATCCATTTGGAAAAAGGAAGGATTTCAATCACATTTCCCCTGCTGCAAATGGAGCTCCACCACCTATGACCTACCAGTAGCTGGAAGGGGATGTATTCTGTTCTCTATGCTCTGACAAATACAAATCCTTACATGATAGGATGCATCATGGACAGCTGTTGCATGCATCCATGTAATCATCAAGTCATCAGCATTAGCATCTCTTCTCATGTGAATGAATGCAAACTGTTGCATCATGAACATATTCTTGGACCATCTTATAGTTTACCCAGGGCATGCATTTGAAGCAGTGGCATGGCAAGAAAAGCTAACTTCATTGGTTCATGTTTTTGCAACATATTATATTAAGGATGCATGTAATTTTTAGTGTAGAAATTATGTGATTTGACTTTGCACTATGCCATATTTACCTAAGATGTCATGAATGCTTCCTTTCTTAGATGTATTGATGTCTTTCATACCATTTTTATTGTCCATTTTTAGTTTATTTAGGCAACTAGCAAACATGCCATTCCACAAAGCTTGATCCTACAGCAATGTCATTAACATATCATGGTACTAATTGACTAGCAACCTATATCATGATCTTGTTTACCACTAGATTTTTTCATGCTATTTCTATCGTGATTAATGAGAAAATTATCATCTACATCATGATTAGCTATTATCTAGATACCTACATTATGGTCATGATTACCAATGGAGATCATACATTTCTACCATCATAGGTTCATTATAGTTTGGGTCCATTAACCCCCCATCAATTCAATCTTATAGAACACCCGTGTCCAGGTCTTCAAAGAATCTTCGAAAATCCAGTCCATGTTCATTTTTGCAGGGACTTTTTACAAACTAATGCAACCTCCATCCGAGTCAGGGATGCAAAGTCTTCTGTCAGGTATATTAAATTTCTCTAGATGATGGAATTTTGTTGGAATGTAGCATTTTGACTTGGAGCTCTTTAAAGCTTGCCTTTGGGAGTTTTTAATTTTTTTTGACTGAAGATTGCTCTGATCTCTTTTGGGGGGCATAGCTAAGATATACTCATATACTATGTTATATAGTTGATGCTTATTTTCCTCTTCAGTCACGTCTGACTAAGCAACAAATGCTTTCCCGTGGTGGAGTTATAGTAACTGATGTACAACTTTTTTTTTATACTAGTTATTAAACCTGGATATGGATATGTACTGTTAGTGAAGAAACTGGGATATTATTTTGGGTGGTTAACATCCTATTTTTTTTTTTTTTAGTGAGAGTGTACATTGGGTAAACCTCGATTTGTAATCCTAGCTGGCAAAGAACCAAAAAGAAGGTAAACCAACTTCGGTTGCTGGCTCAAACCAAAAAGGTCAATAGGCCACTCCCAACGCCACTCCTGTTGGGAGTCGAATTGTAACCTTGTGGTTACCTAGTCAACAGCTTAACCAATTTGGGTGGAGTTTGCCCCCAATATCCTCCTTTTTGCTAACATTAACTGTGGATCTTCTAATGGTATTTTCGGTATTGATTGCTGCCTGTTTTGAGTTAAAGATGTGTTTGAATAATAATCTTTGATACTCTTCTTACTTCCTACTGATTAATTATATTGCAAGACATTACTGTGACTGAACTGAATTTTGGACTAGTATGCACTGTTGTGTTGATAACAGGTTCAGGAAATTTGGCATGCCAACCTATAAGTTGCCAATGGGTGCTTTGTGTTGAATTAGGTGAGTTAGAATGTAGTAGTGAAAATTTGTATGATTTTAGCTTTCCCACACTAGTAGTTATGGGCTAAATTGTTGTCAACATTTTACTTTCATTGGACTACAGCTCAAATGTATTTCTACCTGCTTTTATAATTTTTATATTTATTATTAATGAATATATTAGTTTGGAAATGGCAACCGTTTCATTATATTTTGTAGAAGGATTGAAAGGAATACAATAATCATGATACATATGGCTTTTATTATTATTATTATTTTTTTGAAAATGGCTTTTATTTATTTATAATCTAGTTTTTCTTTTTCTGTTTTCGGATGGGAGAAATGTATAACTGTATAAGTAATCGGAAATGTTTTCTATTTTTCTTTTATCCATTTTTATTTTTATTTTTCAGTAAACATACTATTTTCCTTGTAATATTGAAACCACAACTATGTCAGCCTCATGAAAAGGACCAATTCAAAATGTTATTCTTTCTATTTTGTTTTACTTTGTATGATTCTTTGCTTTATTTTCTTAAGCATTTTTTAATTATTTTAATTATTTTTATTTTTGTTTAATAATACTTTTAATGTACTAAACTTAACAATATGAAAAAATTAAATTGTAATAATTTTAATTTTCATTACTGAACTAGATATTTAAAATGAGAAACGAGACACTTAAATGGAGATGATGTGAGGCAGAGCCGGAGGGAGTATTTAATATATGAAACACATCCTTAATCTCATTACACTTAAGTACAAAATCTACAAATAATTTTTTTCCAATTCAAAATGCCCCCAAATACTAGAACACATTTTCTTAGAAAGAAAAAAAAAATTTAAAATTCTTGAATGCCTCTCACTTTTAACGGAAAAAAAAGTAAGAAAAAGAATAGAAAGCTGAGGAGAAGGTATGAGTTCTCTATTATGGAGACAAGAAATGGTTAATCTAAAGGTGATGAAAATGAGGTCCGCATATACTTTACAACGGTGTAACCATTATTATTATTATATATCCTCAATAACTCCCGTGGGATCTAACAGAAGATACTGATTGAGCTGAGACAGAAGCAGTCGGGCTGTTCAAATCTCGTTCCCCGTTTGCAGCTTTAGGCTTTCCACTCAGCTTATCCATTGCATCCTGGCACACCTCGCTGAACCACTCGTCCTCTGGAAGCTCACTGCAATACATTTCAATGGTTAATACATCTGTGAAGTCATACATGTACTAGCCATTGGCATGGCGCGACAACTGAAAATAATGGGAACTTATTATTGTCTAAAGATTCAACGCCTGTTATTACTCTTCCTCCCGAATGTTTCTAATGCTTGTAACTAAAATGTGTTACGAACTAAAAGGAGACTAATTTGGTCGTCTTAGCTACCCGTCGGGATGTGTGGCCACATTTCACTGGTTTCTAAAATACTATGCAAACACATTGTATATGAGAAAAACAAAAAAAAAAACAAAACAAAAAAAAAAAAAAAACAAAAAAAACAAAACAAAACAAAAAAAAAAAAAAAAAAAAGCATTGGCTGCTGACCTTTTCTCCTCGTACATTCTATGGTTCAACTGTCACGCGACTAATTATTTAGATTTTACTTTAAGGAGATGGGTTTAAGTGAATATGGCAATGCAACTAGGAATAGGATTCTGGAGGTCATAAAAAAGCTAGCTATGGTGTTTACTCGAGAAAACCTTGCAATTAACAAAATCCATGATTTTTTTAACACATCCGATGCAGGTCAAATTCTTTATGAGATAAAGCTTTTCAAGACTTCTTGTTTTACAATTTCTAAAAATAAAATTTAATAATATAATTATGCATTCTAATAGGAGGACTGAATACGATTGTCACAAAGATCAAGGGATTGCAACTGATTACTAATTTTGATAATGCTACTATAGTTAAGACTTTTCTCATTATCATTCAACTCCAAAACTATTTTAAAGTTTTAAACTTTTAGTTAGTATCATTTCATCAATCAGCTTAACCTTGGCTGGTTGAGGAAACATGGAAGGTTCAAAGATGTGTGATACCCCAAACCGAAACATAAAAAGGAATTAACCAAATGGATGGGTTCTAGATAAAGTAATTTGCATACCTGTATGGATCCATCCCAGTTGCAGAAAATGCAGACATTGCTTTAGATATGATATCATTGACAACACGGAGCAAATTCCTAGATAAGTAGCGGCCTTGTGAAGCAAAGCATCTGACAAATGTCATATCCATATACAACTGCCACAAAGTTGAACAAGTATTAACATACAGCTCCTGAGCCAGCATTGTATAAAAGTTTTAGATAATTAATGTGAATATGAAGTATGTAAACCTGCTGAAGACCAAGAGGACCTAAAGGCCTCGGTCCTTCCTCAATATCATCCCAAAAACTCTGGTCTTGTGAAAGCCATAAGATGACAGTTTCAGTGAGCCTCATCAACAACAATGTTGCAAATCTTTCCCGGCCCACGAACATATCTGCGGCTATGGCTGCAATTCTGTTGAGTTTTACATAGAGTTCCTGATGGTATCATGATCAATCATATAAAGTCAATGAAATGCCTCTCTTTTCATGTATTAGGATACAAACTTAATAAAGAGAACCACAATAAAAAGATCACTATCTCTTAAGTTGGCCCAATAATAATAATAATAATAATAATAATAAAAACAATGGTTAAATTAAAGTTTATGATAAAATGGGATAAAAGATATACCTGGAATATATAAGAAGGGAACCATTCCATCTCATCTGCATTACCATCCATGTTTATATACATATCCGCAGTAAGATGGCTGTCTCCTTCCTCAGTAAAAATAAGATCCAGTGCATGTTGTTGACAAAAACTATCTTTTAATCTGTCAACAGTACTAACAAGACGCCTTTTCCATTCTCTTTGCTCAGGATGTCGGGTTTGCCTATCAGATCTTCGTTGAGGTTCATCCTTGTGATTACCCTGATTGAAGGAAAGCTTCATGGCAGCACGTGGCAATAGCTCGTCTGCTAGTAATGATGCATTTGCAAGTAAAGCAATTTGCTGAGCTTCAGTCTCAGCCATTCGGACAATTTTATTACCTGAACCTTCAATGCTCACCTCTTCTTCCAAAGAACCAGGTAATGCTTTTATTAGTGTATTAACATAAGAGTTGAAGACCTGAAACAAACCTTCCAAAGCTTTTCCACCCAACTGCATACTTAGCAAGGGTCCCACGTCCTCAAAGAAATCCTGCACAAGCAATTAGAGTAACTAGATTCAACCACATATCTCCAAATGTATTGCAAGTACTAGCAGCATACATCTACACGAAATCTCAAAAGTAGTAACAACCTCCTAGTTATGCCACTATGTTAACAAACATGATATTAGTAAATGAAGCAAAACCAAATAAGATCTGACTTTCAACATATGATTATAGTAATAAAACATGTATCATGGCACTTCATTTCTTTTTCTTTTTTGAGTGGACAGTCAAAAGGAAGCATAGCAGCATTTTAGTATAAAAATAAAAAAGTATAATTATTGCAGAATAATAATCAAGTCAAAGAACACTACATAGAAAAAGTTGGAAACATATAACATTATAGCTACATGCTAACAAACAATATGGTAGAGGGAAGGCAAACTTTATTTGAAATCCAGAGATGTCTATCAATATCCTAACACTATAAATATGAAAACTCTACAAGGTTTTGATTGAAATGAAAGGAATACAAGAAACAATGGGGAAGGAAAGTGTAACTTAGGCCTCCTATAGTTATTTGTTTCCTTATCATTTTGTTTTCTTTTCTTAGACAATAAAGAGGAAAAGCATTTACCTGAACCATTAAATTGAACCGATGAGCACTAATTGAAAGTTTATACTGATATGCAGCAGATTGACGTATGGAAGTTGGAGGATAATTAAGTTCCCAATCATCAGCTGCTGCTAAAGCAGCAGTACTCTCTTCAATGCGTTTTATATTGGCATCCAGTGCTTGTTCAACACTAGGTCTAAAAAGCTTCAGAAGCACAGGGCAAAGTGCAAGACCACGAGCTTCCAACAATTGACAGTGTCCTAAAGCTATTTGGACACACTCTGCAGCAGCCCTCAAGCCTCCAGCAGCTGCAGATGAAGTTAGTGCATGTCTTTTAACAAGAAGAGCAAAACCCTCTGCATGCTTAGTAGCCCACATTACGAGCTCGGATGTGTAAGATGGTTCATTTCCAAAAATAGCCAATGAATCAGTGGCTGCTTGAGCAATAGCAGAGAATACCAGCTGTGAGAGTGCTGCAGTATATGCTCCTCCATATGATGTGCTTGATGGACGAAAACTTTGCATATTGTACTGGTATCTCTGAGAATGTGCATTGAGCAATAAACTATGAGCACGAGGACCATCGCCAAGCTTCTTAAGAGCTGAAATAGCAGCACGAAGCTCAACACCACGAGTAGATGGTTGGCAAGCAATATCAGCAAGCTGATCAGCTAATCTTTGCCTAGATTCAGTAATGGCATTTTGTAGCATTAAAAGCAGGGCAGGAGTTAGTGTTTTATTTTCTTTAGCTTCAGAAGCTATGCATTCTCCCTCATCAAGGCTGGACAAGGCTTCATCTACTCTTCTCTCAGCTAATAAAACATCCAGGTGATCAGGAAACTCAGTTAACCAGTTCTCTATATCTGAAGGTTCACTTATTTCACCATTGGAACTGCTATTGGTGGCAGAATCAGGAAGAGAATCAGATAAAGAATCAATATGAACACCTTCAGCTAAACTATGGACTAAAGTGGCCTGAGTGGATAACAAGCTTCTAATCGATGAAAGCTCACCCTCCAAATCCGAAATTTCTTTTGATGTCCTGCAATTGCAAATTGGACAAAGAAATAGAAGCAGAAAAAGAATGTCCGTCAGAATTACCAGGAAATAATTGTAACAGTGAGGGTAAAAGTAAATTAAGTGCCCTTTTTGCATATGCCAGATGCATGGTAGTTCAATGCAACTTAGTCCTAATCCGAGGACGCTATTGTATTTCCCCATTCAATTTCATAATGCATTACCATGATCTTCACCATCAAGTACCACCTGAACTAATAATAAGTCAATTGTTTATTAACCCAGAACAGGGTTTGTGATGAGTAGAAATGTCCAAAATGAGGTCTTTACTGAGCCAGATTGTGTATCTCATATCTTCTACATGCAGGTGTATACTATTTCATTCCCACCCAAAAGGAGGTTAAGGAAACAAGAGATGAAAACAGCTAAAAAAATGACTCACCGAATGAAAGCAGTGTAGTTAGCATAGACACTTCGGTGCAACTCCTCAGCAGAGGCTTTTTTCAGATCCATAAGATTCGAACATAATTGCCTAATCTCCTGAAAACAGTAATACATCCTGGTATCAAAATAAGTACACAATCGGATAGATAGATCTTTCTTAGCATGCCATGAAAAAATATCCCTTCACTTACTATGAACATACTAACCCCAATTTCAGGTATCATTATATAGGAATTACACTGAAATTAAATTGATCAGAGAAAGAAAGGCCAAGCAGAATCAAACAGAACTTGCTGAACCTCTTTGCCTGCTTACAGCCTAAAAGGCAAGTTTAACTTATTTTGTTGCCATATGATAAAAACGGAAATAAAAGTAGATCTGTAATTCACATATAATGTGCTCTAGAAGCAAATAGATTATGATAATGTTATCCACATGTATAGTTACAGAGCAGATAAACCAACTAAAGGTTGAAAGATTGACCATTCAATCAACATCTACAAGCATATACTTAATTGATCCACAAAGGACCAAAGCCACGTGTGTACAAAGGCATACTCTCCCTATAATACAAATCGCATTAGACCATTTTAACTTCTCTTTTTCCAGATCAATACTAAAAGCTATAAGTAATGGTCACCCCATGAATTTTGAACATTTTAAATATTGTAGCAATTTAAATATGGCCTCAATCTTGTACAATCGGTGCATTTCTTGTTAACAAATTAATTAATAGTTGGTAAGCCAAAGATCATTTAGATTAATTTCCCTTAAGAAAAATCAAAAGACATTTATCCTTGACCTCCAAAAAAAAGCATCTCTCACATACTGGCGTGACATAAACAAATGCCTGCCTGGGGTGTATCTGTCCTAAAACTAATAATACGAGAAATACAAGTGCATTAAGTAGAGCGAATGGCGTCAGTCTAACAAATTTCCATTTTGTCAAAAGAATAGTGACATGGTAATCATCAGTTTGCTGTCTATTCATTCTGTATTGATAAGCCGTCAAAATTAGAGGCTATTTAAATAAGCTCAGAAACAGGGAATATGTTAGTACAGGAGCATCATACAGAAAACCAAATTGGCAATTGGAGGTTAACAGAGAATGAGCAGCATTGCCTAAACCACACAAAATCAAGGTTTCTCCTTATAACACGTAGAGTATATTTTAGCAAGCCTTGAATCGAAGTACTAAGCTTTGTAAAAATAAAACGGTAATACTACATTTGATTTGATGAAACAAAGAAAGCAGCAACCAAGTTAGGACAAAAATTAATGAAAATTAGACGACCTTTTCATTCAACGAGTGACACTTGGACTGCACATAAACATCGGCGTCGAAACTATCGGATTTGAAGATGTTGAGATTCTCCTCGAGGTTGGTTCCAGCATCCCTACTGCTCCCTTTTGCCGGCATCCCCGACGCGTGTGTCCTTGACCGAGAAGACTTCAAGGTGGTGTTAGCCATGAACGCCAAATCAGTGAATCGGCAACTGATTTGCTAATGCGGCGAAGTACTAGGGCTGAATGCGCGATTGACGACGACAGAATGCTGCTGCAATCGAATGGGTTAGATCTGCGGCGCGAGAGGAGGCTGCGGAGGTGAGACTGAGAGAGGAATTGCAGCCATTAATGATTGGAGCAGGAGAAGAAGAAAGGTAGACGATCCCGAATTAGTTGGCGGGTTGATTGAACAAACAAATATACAGATATAGAGATAGAGAGAGAGAGAGAGGGAAAGAGAGTGGGGTTGTTGGGTTGGCCAACCCAGCTAAGCAAGGGTGGTGGGGTGCGGTGGTCAAAAGAACTCTCTCTCTCTCTCTCTCGCCGTTTTCCGCAATTTTCATAACTGAATAGTTTAGTTTAGTTCTATAATTGACACATTGTTTTTAACACTATCAATCAATACTTAAAATTACTGGACTTACTCTTTTACAGCATCAAATCAAATTTTTTTAATAAAGTTTTGATTATTTTTAAATTTATAAGTAAGCAGAAAGATTTTGAATTTGATTTTCTTTAAATACAATACTGAATGTTAATTCTATAAATAGAATACTTAAATGAAGTTAATGAATCTTATATTGATTAAACTAGTCTATGTTGTTTATAACTGTCAAGTTGTGACAGCTCCAAAAATGAAATTCGAGAACAATGATCGGAAAGTCTCAATCTCTCAAGAAGGAAACTCTTTGTGCACAGTAAGCAAATGTCTAACCTCGGATACTCTGTCGGACCAGAACAGAAGAGGTCTTTAGGGTTGGGCAACCTTGGGAACAACTTAGCTAGAGTAGAAGTAGGCCCCACAAGAAGTTAATGAATCTCGAATGTTCAAAAGACATTCTTTAACCACTATACATGACATAAAAAACTGAATAGTAGTTCAGTGAAATTTTGTATCGAATAATGTCATAAACAGTTAATTGTAAACTTGATCGGAAGTGCTCACGTCACTGGATCGACGGCCAGGTTTTGGTGCCTGCGTCGGCCATGTGATGCTTGATGGCGATAACAGTTGCCGGAACTTCAACAACTGGCTGTGCAGCTCATTGACTGATTATCATTATTTACTTTAATATCTATGGACTATGGTCTGTGTTTTATGCTGGAGAATAATATTCCTTGAAGCTGAATATTATGATTATTTTTCATTCCCGCAAGAAAAAACAAAACTACAATCAATACCCCTTTTGAAATTGCATCATTTAATAACCAGAAAGCAATATCCGACAACAAAATGTGGTGGGGAGGAATGTTACATTTGTGTCTCTGAGCAGAATATCAAAGTTCTGCTGCTTCTGCAGCTCTAATTATTACTGAAAATATGTGATGCACTACATATGGTATAAGGTGCCAGGGCAGTGCAAAGTTGAACAATCAAAAGCAGTTATTCGGCAAACACAACCTGAGAACACCCTCATTCTTCACCTGTATCTGAACGGATGGCTGTTGAAGCAAACAAACAGAAGAATATCAGTACCCAAGGGTGCTCATGCTTATCAAGAGACTAAGAAAACGTTTATGCCAGCACAAGATAATACTCTAATAAAGGCATCAGAGAAATGGCACATAAAAAATTGTTCATCTCCCTCACTCTTTAGTCTTAACCTTCCATTTTCTTTCTCCAGTCTTTGGAGTCATTATTAGTTATTACAACCCTATTGAGCAATTTCTAATTACAAATCTTCTAAAACGATAAGTGACAAACTGACTGACTGCAAAACCATGTTCAATCTAAAATAGAGAAGACATGTCTTTTAAAAAGGGCAAGGGGGAAAAGGCTGAAAACAGACCCATTAAATGTGAACAAGTCTAGTGAAGATTTCAGATCACACCTTTTGGGAACAAATTTAGATCTAAGGCCATTAGGCAATCCCTATTCCCTATGTATGGACCTAGTGTGATCCCCCTGCATAATTGGGAGGAGTTAAGATGCACAAAACCTAACTTTGATTGAGATGCTCTGAACCATTTGTGAGAGAAAATCACACATTTCTTTCATTTTAAGACTTTGAACCCAAGACCTAGCTAGCAGGCAACAAGTTAACACTTGGTCACAACAGAAGTTCTACCTTATAAAGATATAGTTTCAAAATTTATCTCATGAACTAGTGTGGTAAAGAACACCTTAAAAGCACATGCCAAACTCCATTTGACTATGATGATATAATATCACACACTCAATATAATTTACATTTCAACGCAAGCAGCATATTCATTGCCTATTCTCAGAGATTGATAATAATGTGATTATCAAATTCAATCAGTAACATATAACAAAGGGGGCTCTCAACATTATTCACTATACTAGTATGAAACATTTTAGAAGATTAATGAAGGCAGAAGACAGTTGAGACTCGAGGGGCAAAGAGGCCCTGAAAGCCAGTAAAAAAGGTCTCAAACACACTCTTGAAATCGATTTTAATACAGCCTTAAACAACCCAAGAAATTGGTATTGAATAAGACACTTAAAATTGCTTCAACAACTACAGAAATTACCTACAAATTTTAAAATTATTATACTTGAAACAAGCTTAATAATCATCTAGCTGATGATTCTACCAGTATATGAATGATGAAAATAAGTGGATCAGTATAGATTGTACAGGTGTATCCAAACTAGGCAAATCCCACAGAATACCTTCAGCTATGAGTATGGCCAGTACAGAATCAAAATCAAAAAGCAT
This sequence comes from Ipomoea nil, assembly GCF_001879475.1. NCBI lineage: Eukaryota > Viridiplantae > Streptophyta > Magnoliopsida > Solanales > Convolvulaceae > Ipomoea > Ipomoea nil. The sequence goes on along the minus strand of NW_017618198.1, from coordinate 1,845,921 downwards.
ATGATAAAACATTTCTTCATTTTCATCCATTGAAACTACTCAAAAACTAAAGATAAACCTTTGAAATTGATAGACCATACTCAATTACTCATGGCTAATGATCACTCACAAAAAAAATTACAAAAACTCTAGATTCTAATTCAAACCCCTCCAACATTTCCAGAGTCACTGTATACCCATAGTCCCAACCAAATCACAAATTCCACGCACATCACAACAAATCTTCAAAATCAAATCAACTTATGATCCAACCGATAACGACATAAGATAACAGATCTGCTTTGAATCGAACCGATAACGACGAGGAGAAGTAGTTCTTACCGGGTTTCTGGGGCTTGCCATCCACCCATTTGGAGAAGGAGAAGTGGACCTTCTCGCGGCTCAGTGCTTCGGATCTGTGGGGCTCCTTGAGGCAGTTCCTCACCATGTTGGCGCACAGGTTGGAGTATGTGATGTAAGTCATTCCCGCTGCTCTCCAGAACGGCACCGCTGCGTTCGACGCCATTTTTGTTCTTCTCGCTAACGTCCAATCTCTTCTGCGGTTTCACTTTTCAGAATTCAGAGAGAATTTTATTCAGGATCCGTCCGGGTCGGGTATTCCGTGAAATTATTGGGTTACCCCAGAAATGATTTCCTCATGGGAGGGTAAATTCGTCATTTCGTGTGATCCTTCTCCCCGGTCAAAACCCTATCCTTCGCACGCTATGCCGGGAAAATGGTAAAAGAAAGTATTTTTTTTCTTTCATCTAATAACATTTTCTCATTTTATAAGTGTATAACACTATAACTTATATTTATTACCAGGACTATGTGGTCTAATGGTATCCGGGTTGGACTTCCATTTGGAAGATTGTGATTTCAAGCCTCGGTGGAAGCGTCATTGTAATAGAGCTAGTAGCATTCAAAAAAAAAAATAACTTATATTTATTGGTTATCATAAATTCACTTACACTACATATTTTTAATCAATTATTTAAATATTTAATTACATAATATCACGTTAGAAAAAAAATAAAAATAAAATTTTAGGATAAATATGTGACATTAGTCAATAATAAAAAATTCTTTCATTTCACAATGTGAGATTTATCAAGTGCACATTTAAATAGTGATTACTAATTTCTTTCATTACCTAACAAAATTTTACTCATATAACTATTTTTTTAAAAATAGTATTGGTGTCCTTGATTTTTCATGAAGTAAACAGGATAAATCTGTCTATTTTGCAGCTTTGTATTACACATGTAAAGCATATTAGTTTTTTTTAGTACTACTAACTTCGTTACAATGTAGCATCTGTTCATATCTACTCTCTCAATCTATTGAAGTGCAAAGAGTAAATATCGTCCTCAATAGACTACACTGTCATTGACATGTAAAGCATATTAGTTAATATAAAAACAAATTATAATTTAAAATTCTGAACTATACAAAATCTTAAAATAGGTGAACAAATGAAGGTAAACATTATTTTCCTTTTTTTTTTTGAACTATTATTTCTATTCATTAACATCTCGTCATTAGTCTTCCTATCATATGTATTTGAAAAAAGAAAAAAAAAAAAAAAAAAAAAAAAAACATAATAAGTCGTCTAAGTCTATCAAATAGTGCACTTCAAAATACTCTTAGCTGACATGTGTAAAATTTTAAATATTGGGTTGTTAACAATTAATGTGGAATACACCCCAAGTCTATCAAGCTTTCTTTCTGCTTAATCATTTGTTGTTGCTTTGAATGTTTCATTATTAGATAGTAGACCATACCGGGTGATATACACCGTTGATCTTTCAATTGATTGAAGGACTTTCAAATGATCCATTCGTGATAACATTTCCAATACAAAGTGATCAAATGTTGAACTCCATGTTGATTCATGTACAATGATGCATTCTGTATTTTTTTTTTTTTTAGTTCACCGATGAAAATTCACCGTTATTATCCGATAATATGTACTGATACATTTTATTTTCTTTTATTACATGTCTGTTTAATTTATTTTTATTCGAGTTAATACCCAACTTTGATAGGGGTACAAGGAGCCCCTCACTTTGAGAGGTTATTCCCACACTGTCGCTGGTGAGACTCAATTTTTTGTCATTCATCTCAAACTTCACCCTATAACCAACTGAACTGCCCATTCGGACAGACTATCATAACTCTTAATTAGATATATAGACGCAACACCTAATTAACCAACTACAATATATTGATCAATTAAAAAGTGTCACATCAACCTACTTACAAAACAACAATTTGAGATCCAATATAAACACCCTCTTAATTTTTCATTTCACATCTTATTATCACTATTGTACTACTCATATAATTGCATATACAAGACCAAAGCCATCCAACCCCTAAAATTTGACCTTTTAATCTTACTTATATACATTGTTGCAAAAATCGGTATAGACGTCCGCCTAGGCGCTAAGCACCCCTAGATCATGGTGATTTCCCCTATAGGCAGTCGCCTAACGCCTAACTCGGTCGACTTGGACGCCTAGGCACGCTAAATTCGACTGAGTTAACTCATTCATTTCAGTCGAGATAGCTGAGTTAACCCGGTTGGCTCGATCTTGCTATTTTCATTATGTGTGTGTGTGTGTAATATGACATATATACACTCACACACGTGCATTATTTTTTTTTAGTTAGCCGGATAGGCGTCCGCCTAGGTCGTCTAGGCGCTAGGCGCTACTCTACCGCCTGACTAGCGCCTAGCGCCTACTACAACCATGCTTATATAGTTATATCCATATTTTACCGTGCCTATGTTATACTTGAATTTTATTACATGAACTCTCTATTTTTACTCCCTTACTTTTAATTAATGATGTTACAAATAATGATAAGTTATCTTCATTCCGTAGGTCTCAATGAGAATGTCATCATCAAAATTTTGAAAGAGTGAGTAAAATTTGAGAGTAAAATAATATTTCTTTGTACTCTATAATTAAATCTCCCTTTATTTACCAAAACTATGTGGTCTAATGGTACTCGGGTTGGACTTTCATTTGGAAGGTTGTGAGTTCAAACCTAGTGAAGGCGTTATTGGTTCGATACTTCGATGCTACATTGTAATAGAGCCATTAGCATTCAAAAATACAAAAAAATCTCCCTCTCTTTGCTTAGATTTTATTTTATTTTGCACTATAGTTGAAAAAGAAAAAATAAAAAATCAAACACATGTTGCCTAAGACATTGTGGGCAAGTGATACTAACTTTTGATTATTACGTTGCATAAGATCTTGGGAGCAAGTGATATACTAACTTTTTGATTTTAGATTAGAAGGAAAATACTTGGTGTATTTCCATTTTATATTTCTAACTTGTATTTCCTCTCACATGTTTTTTATGTAGACAATTTTATGTGGATTCACATGATGAAAATGTTGGAAAAAATAGCTTGAAATGGCATAAAATGGCATATTAAGTGGCTATTTTGTGGTACAATTATCAGTGGGGTCCACTTCCGATTTGGGTCGGGTCAAAGTGGATTCGGGTTCTTCGTAGTGAGACGAAGAGATTGATATATTGTACGCTCAAAACGGATAATGGGTGAATGAGATATTGATTCTCAAAGTAGACCCATTTGAGTTGGAAAATGAAGGGAAAAAGTGAGCTTTTGTCCCACATTGGTTTGGGAAGAGGATTTGCCCCACTATTTATATATGAGCTCTTATTAAGCTTATTGAATTGTATAGCATAGAGGCTCTCTCTCACACGCAGGGGGTGTAAATCAAATCCCAAAACTTCGGTGTTCATTTTCCAACAAAGCCACGAAATTTCGTGTTGATTATTGTGTTAGTTTCGGCCACTTGGCCGAAACTATTGAAACTGTAAGTTTCATAGTCTCGGCCACGTTAGGCCGAATTTGCAAGTGAATTGCAAATGGCCATGTTAGGCCAAATTTGCATGGGAATTAACACCCATGTTAATGGTTGCTATTACGGAAGTTGTAGGGGTGCCTCTAAATGCTATAATAAAGGTTATGGGGTGCCTCTAAATGCTATAATAAAGGCTATTCACTCCTCACTCCCTATATAAGAAGGGGTAGAGTGCAGCAGAATTTTTTTTTACTAAGGAAATAGTGACAAGAACACACAACACAAGAAGTGTTTTCTCTCCTCAAAAACTCTGCTTCTACTCCTTTCTTAAGCCGAACTGTGTTCAAGGCTTTGCTCTAGTTCGCCGGGTTCGTTTGTTTGGGTGCTCAAACGTCGAACCGTAGCGCGTTTTATCCTGGGAAACCTAGGCCACGGCGCTCCTAGCACTTTTGGGAGGTGGCAAATAAGGTTTTAAGGAAAGAGTGGTCTCTTGACTCACGCTAAAAACCCTTATCCAAACATGAGCCAATCTTTCCTTCTTTCGATTTTGGATTATGCTTCTAAGCAAAAATCCTCCTATAATGTTATAGTTTGGTTGGAATTATAATCTGTGTATTATAAATTCCATTTGGTTGATATGTATATATCTTTTCCGTAGATATTCATGCATATAACCATGTCGGTCTGATTTATATATATATTCGTGTGTGTATATATATATATATATATATATATATATATATATATATATACATATATATATTTCGGATATAATATATCGAATAATATTTTATATACTTCGTGTGTGTATATATAAATATTATTTTACGATATTAAATCGATTTTTGGTTGATTATCACCAACAGAAAATAACTAATCCTGTTTTGCCAGGGAGTATAATTTGGTAGTCCATGTAGTAGAACTCAGATTAGAATGTCAAAAATTCAATCACCAATCTCGGCTTAACGGTTCATAGTACATTGACTATATTACATTGTAGTATCTGTTCAAACATACATTCTCAATCTAAAACCTTTCTTAACCTAAAACCTCCCACACAGTCACACAGAAGAGGTCGCTATACATATTATCTGAGCACAAGATGTTTGACTAGTGAACTAATTATTTTTTGATGGTTTGAAATCATGTGAAAGAACATTAAAAACAGTGAAACAAATTACAAATACTCTTATTTTATTATCGCATAATTTATTTATTTTTAGATTAATATCATATAAGGTCATTCGAGTATAGTAATTTTGTCACGTTTAGTGCTAAATTTTCAAATTGACTTTCAAATTGCTATCATTTATGACCCAAATAATCACCAATGGTCATTCAACTTTCAATATTTAATCACCTCTGGTCCTCCTAGAAGGATCACAGTTTGTCAAAATTTGATGGTTGAAAACCATGGATGGTTAACTTTGACCACAAATGGTAACAATTTAAAAGTCGAAAGACTAAGGGAGATCAATTTGAATATTTAGAACGAAACATGGCAAAATCACTATACTCAAGGACCTCAGATATTGTTAACTCATTTTAGTAAGGAAAATACTATATGCATTCTCATTTTCTACTCTCAATTTTTACTCTCACACATAAAATCTGAATGCATATACTTATACGGGGACCTGCATGAAAAAAAAAAAGAGTAATTTATTAATATCTGTCACATCAAAAAATAAAATTTAAGGAATAAAATTTTGGAATTCATGTAATACAATTTTAATTTTTTTATATAAGTGATATGTGGCTTAGTGTTTCTCATTACTTACAAGAATAATATTTTTTATACAAAAACGTACGATTGTACGTCTGTACGAGACTCGAGACATAGCATTCAGCCATTCAGTGACTCATCAGTGGGGTGATTTTATTTCTTCTAGTCTTCTAGAAAAAAGGAAAGGGACGATTACAATGGTACCGAAAAAACCAGGAAGGAAGGTTCCTCGCAATTTCGGAGCCTTGAATTCACTTCCCTAATTCCCTTACCTACTATACGCGGAAGCTACACTGCAGTTTCCCTTGCCTAGCTAGCTACCTGCTCATCTGAATTGAAGCTGCAGCTTACAAATTACGTGTTGTGGCCGTGGATGAAAGAAATTAATAAGTTAAGTGATATGATGTCAGCGTCGGCGTCTCCTCCTCCGGTGGCGGTGGAAGATGAGGAGGATCAAGGAGAGGTGCATCCGGCGATGAAGGCGGCGGTGTTCGCATGCCTGGCCGGAGCGATGATATGGACGATTGCGGTGGCCAATACGGCCCAAGAGCTACCGGATGCAGATGTGCCGTCGGAGATAGCTTTGCATCTGCTCATTACTGTGCTGCTGCTCGCGTGCGTGGCTTTTCTTCTCGCCATGGTCTTCGTCAATTGCATCCGCGCGCTCGGACGATTCAGGAAATGGAGAAAGACCACGACCACACTCCTCCTCCGCGGAGAGAAACAACGTCCCTTGTTGGTCTAACAACCTTTACACTTTTTTGTAATTTTTTTTTTTTGGTATGACGGAAGAGTTAACCAATTTATGAAAATAATTTTGTTTTTTCATTAAGAGGGTATACACTTAGTAAAACTCTCTACTTTAACTCGTAAAATTAAAGGCCATAAGGTAAATAAGCTTATAAGTCAATATATATGGCGTTCTTGTTGAGGGCTGAACTTAACATTATTGTTATCAAGCCAATCGTTTAATCAATTTAGATATGATTTTCTCAATAATTGCACTTTTATGTTTTAAAAATTTGGTTAGTTAAAAAAAAAATGTAATTCAAGCATTCAGCACATAAAAAGTGTAATTAATATTATTTATCAATACCAAGACCGTGTAGTCTAATGGTATTCGGGTTAGACTCCCATATGAGATGTTGTGAGTTTGAGCCAACATTATTGGCTTTTTATGCTTCAATAGATTTAGTCATGAAGAGATATTACATTGTCATAGAGTCAGTAACATTAAAAAAAAAAATATTTGTCAATTACTTTTAATTTTAGTTATTTATTTAGTGTGACTAATTTTAAAACATCATCACTTGTGTGGATATCATATAATATTGCCATGTTAAACTAAAATTAAACATTTATTTTAATTATCATACAAATAAAATTTTAATAATTTATAGAATGATTGCATCCTCTCCGAATCTAAACATAAATGAAATGGTCGTGATTATCTCTTCTCTCATTCTCATTTAAGATTTGGATTGGAGGAAGAACCATAGTTGTTTCATTAGTCGATCTTGATGATACATACAACAACCTCTTCATCTCTTCTTCAACTTTAAAGGATTAAAGAGGTAGCACTATTTTTCATTTTTTTTATAATTAAAATAAATTATATATTTAGTTTGAGATATCAATGTCACATATTGTCTCAATGTTAGTATTTCAAAATTATAAGTGCTTTATACATCAATTAAACAAATTATAGTGTAAGTAATTCATTCTTTTGATCTATGATTCATTTAATTACACAAACACACAAATTCAATTTTTTTCAACACTTCTTATTTTAATTTTATGCAATGAAAAATTATTCAATAAAAAGATTTTTGTAAAGGGACTAAGTAAGGGAATATACATACTTGAAGATTGTAGGTTCAATTTGTACTAATTTTCTTTTGATAAAGTCATAAAACATATTGCATACCTCTATTGTCCGTAGGAGTAACTCATGCAATTCTTAATCCTGACAATTGCAACGTGAAAGATGATGAAATTTTACTTTTGAGAACTGTGCGCAAGGGATTTCCTAGATCACACCGAAAAATAAAAAGATTTTTTTCAAAAGAAACAGAAGAAAAAAAAATACCTCTTCCGAGTTTTAACCAAAAGAATTTTAGATTTTTAGTACATGTAATCTTAAATTATACTCCTTACTTTTATTTCATGATGATGTGGTAAACAATGATATATATATATATATATATATATATATATATATATATAATTTTGGTGAGGGATATGATATATTTTATTATATAATTACAGAAAAAATATCTATTAAGAGTAATGAATGAGAGTTATTTTTGGAACCTTAACAACACCCTTCGGCTCGCCGCTCGCCTTTCTCGCATATCACCTTCACCTCTCACACAGTTGCTTTCGGCTCGCCTTCAGCTCTTCTTGCCGTCTCCGGTCGTTCCCTTCCGCCTCAATAGGTCAGTGTCTCGATAGGTCTATGCATTTGTTTTGATCACCAGATTACTCTGAATCTATGATAATCGAAAATATTACCTTGAATGCACTCATTTTGATCCTGAAATTAATGCGATTTTGTGAATGTACTCATTTTGATCCTGAAATTAATGTGATTTTGTGAATTCACTTGTTTCATTTACTTGAAAGAACTTGAAGGATTTTATATTATATTGGCTCAAGCTCCTTTAATTGTTCCACGTACCGCTTCATCTTCGGCCTGTCAGAGAGTGATTAATACTGATTATAGCCAAATACTATAATGAGAAAAACATAGAAATCTATTTGTTCATATTATTAACTGGAAAACTAGCTCAGGTTTTATTGGAGAAGATGATTCTTTAGTGGTAGTTGATGACTAATAATTCTTAAATCATAAAAAACTTTAGTCCATACTCATAAGTATATAATGAACTTTCTATTCATACTTGGTTAGCTTAACACAGGAAAATTTCAAGTGGTAGTTGATAACTAATAATCCATTATCACAAAATATATTACTCTGTACTCATAAACTTGAAATGAGTTAACTCATAATGATGAACATTTAATTCATACTCGGTACGTGAGCCTAACTCGCACAATTTGTAAGCGTTTGGCGCCTTCACACTCATGACTCATGGCAAGCAATTAGGTTGTGTGATAATGGTTGAGTTAGCTAGTTGCCTGCTAAGCCAATTTATGTGATCGGTGGGGAGGGCAATGACGATTTCCAAGTCTCGTTATCAATCCAAATTCCAAAGCTTATAATTTAACATTCTTTCTGGGATTTGAGGATGTGAAGAAATTGTTGGAATAAACTAGATCTCATTCCCATTGCTTGCATATCAAATTGCAAACCAAACATTATGGTTTGGGATAAATATATCAAGGATGAAGCTATAAATTGAGTTATCCATTACTCTTCACCCCTTAATCTCTCTTGCTTTGTTTGCTTTTGGGAGGCTGAATTGGTACATTTTCCAGGTCAAAACTAAGAAATGGGTGACAAGAAGAAGGCTGGTGCTATTTTTGTGAGGCTTGTTTCAGCTGCAGGCACTGGATTCTTCTACGTGGTGAAGAAGACAAAGAGGCTTCAAACTAGTCAGACAAAACTTGAGTTTCGGAAGCATGATCCTCGCGTCAATCGCCATGTTCTGTTCAAGGAGGAAAAAATGAAGTGATTGGAAAGCCCAGATGATCAACTACAGCAGGCTGTTCATTGTCTATTTATAGCTTTACATTAGTTGACTGCTAAACATTTCAGTTGACCAGTCACTATTTTGTGCAACTTCTTAAGATTAGTTCATTTCACGTTTAGAACGCCCCCAATGATTATGTACTAGCCATTTAGCAATTTTAGCAAGAGAAAACTAATATGATTTGGGAATCTTCATTAAGAATCAAACATCTTCTCTTCCAGCGGATTCATTGAAGTACCAATTTAGCCTTCAAGCAAAGAATGACAAGAATGTTATGGGGGGTTTTGTATTTTGGGATTGGAATCTCATTGGGTGGTAGCTAGACCTAGCAATTCATGTATACGGGTTTGTTAATATGTCAACACGAACACGATAAGGCTACATGTTGTTGTCAACGAGTTTAAATTTTTAACACGAGTACGGTTTGTAAATAGGTTGACACTTGACACAATAGATACGTTTTGATAACATGTAATCAGTTTAAACCCATTAAACCTATGTATGTAATTAAAATTTGAAGTAAAGTCATATAAAAATAAATAAAACTTACAATTCAATCCATCAAACAAACTAAAAATAAAATTCAATTATGTAAATAAATTGAAGATACATAATTTGTTACCTGCGAATACATAATATGTTAATATAATGTAATAAATTATAAATTAATTTTCTATTAAGAAATTAATTTTATTTTATTAGTATGTAAATTGTGCAAACTTATACAAGTAAAAAAATATTTTATCATAGTTTGTATTCAATTTTTGTGTATTTTTAAAACGTTATGAAATATATTAAAGATATAATATTTTAATATATTATTTCATATTATCTATTTGTTTTAATCTTGTCCATTTATTAGATATTTAAAATGGAATGAGTTCTTAGTAGGTTATAAACAAGTTTGTGTAAATGAGTAATATTAACGGGTTAAACTAGTTAATATGTTTAGCGGGTTGATTAATTAAGCCACGAAACATAATGGGTCGGTAAACCAGTTAATTATATGTTAATTATATGGAGACACATCAAAGAAAAACACTAATCCGTTATTATTGTGCATGTTTTGTGTTCTGGGTCGGGTAAACCCGTTAATTATATGGGAACACATCAAAGAAAAACAGCCGTTAATTATATGGGGACACATTAAAAAAACACTAATCCGTTATTATTGTGCCTATTTTGTGTTGTGTTAAGGGACGATAAATTACTAAGTTTATTGAGTCGTTAAATATTTTTAAAAAATCACATCATAAAGTCACATATTTATATCAATTAATCAATATAAAAAGTTTTATTTCACATATATGTTTAAATTGTGAATTGAACATGTTAAAAAAACATCATTAAATTTACCAATTGTGTTTTCTTGTAAAAGCATTAAAAATAATTCAATAAAATTCAACCTCAAAGTAGTGATCTTTAGCCGAAGCAAAGACTTAAAGTTGATTTATATTCCCTCTGTCCCATTTTGCCTGTCCTGTTTACTATTCATTGGTCAATCCAACTCTTTCTTCATTGTTTATTTTCTTTAGTAATTTTTAATTATTTTTAAATTTGATTTTTTATGTTTAATAGTACTTTTAATGTAGTTTCTAAATATATAAATTTTATATACTAAAAATAAATTTAATATTATGAAAAATTGAAGTAAAAATAGCTTCAGTCAAGCCTCGTTAACCGAACCAGACAAACAAAATGGGACGGAGGTAGTACTTTTTATTGAAGTGGTCATACTTAATTAAAATTCTTATAAATTCTTTTAAGTGGTTGGTCAAATTTTGGCCAGTTCGTAAATAAGTAAAAAATTAACAAAGGATAAGATGATTTAATTGAATGCATTTAGTTAAAGATATGAAAATTTGGATAAAAATGAGGTGAAATTGACCAAAAGACTAAAATGTAGGGACTACATAATTAATTTAGACATTACAAAACCCTAATGTTCGTCTCTTTTATACCCTAGGCTAGAGAAATTCCGAGGCTGCCTGCTGTACCTCCACGTAGAGAAAACACTCCGGCGGCCTTCATCTCCGATATCCGTAAGTCTAAGATTCTTCATTTTCATATTCTACTAGTTTGATTCCCTGAGTATATCCTGAAAGTGAGATTATTTTTATATAATTTTTTTGGGATGAACTTTGCACATATGTTTTCGTTTAGATTATGCCTTTGATTTTTGCTGGTTTTATTGGAGAAATCCGTACTCTAGAAATTCTTGTTTTGTAGATAGGATTTTGAGTAATCTATGATGCTATAGCGTTGAAATCTAATGTTAATTTGAAGGGAATGCACCACTGATCGAGTGTGCTTGATGCAATAAGAATATGCAGTTATCTGTTTCTTTTAACCTGTTTTTGTTGGTGATTTTATTAACGATAATTTGTGTAGTCATACCCAAAACATAGGCTTTGGCCCTTTTTCTGTCTTAGAGAATTTGGCTCTTTTAGTTTTTTATTGACTTGTGAACTGTGAAGATGATAGCTTATTATCTATTTTAACTAGAGATGGCTGAAGCAAAAACTGTTGTCCCTGAGTCGGTCTTGAAGAAGCAGAAGAGGCAAGGGGAGTGGGCTCTGGCCAAGAAGCAAGAAATTGAAGCCATTAAGAAGAAGAATGCTGAGAACCGAAAGATTATTTTCAACAGGGCTAAGCAGTATGCCAAGGAATACGAGGAGCAGGTATTCTTGATGTGTTTGGTGGTTTGCTGTTGTCCTGTTTATGTTAGTTATAACTTGGGATGTTTTGCAATTACTGAATCTAAAAGATTGTGTAATGTAGCAAAAGGAGCTGGTTCAGTTGAAGCGTGAGGCGAGGCTGAAAGGAGGCTTCTATGTTAACCCTGAAGCAAAATTGTTGTTCATTATTCGCATCCGTGGGTATGAATACACCCCCATTTTGTGTTTAATTGTAGGGTATTGCATTCTATTTAAGTAATAAATTTTGTTTCTTGCTTCTTCTATGGATGAACTCCAGTATCAATGCTATGCACCCCCAGACAAAGAAGATATTGCAGCTTCTCCGTTTGAGACAGGTGATTTGACAACTGTCTTTCTATCTGCTCATATCCGTGCTCATTTTCTGTCTCCTAAATGTTCCTTACCAGTAGTTATCTTGTACCTACAGATTTTCAATGGTGTATTCCTAAAGGTCAACAAAGCAACAATCAACATGTTGCACAGGGTTGAGCCATATGTGACCTATGGGTATCTATCTCATTATCTTGACTGTTTTAGTACTTATTTTAGAATTTATGCAAATATTTGATTTGATTGATCTATGCTTGTTCACAAAGGTATCCTAACTTGAAGAGTGTGAAGGAGTTGATATACAAAAGGGGCTATGGAAAGGTTAACAAGCAAAGGATTCCCTTGACTGAGAACTCTATCATTGAACAGGTATATGCTTGCTTTGACTATGGCCTTGTTTGGTAAAAAATTGACCTATAGGCCAATTTTGGCTTATTTCACAACTATTAATTGTTTGATTTGGTTAAAATATCAATATAAATGTTTGGTTAATTAGCTTTTTGCAACTCTAAAAGGCTATTCAAAAAGCTACTCCAAACAACTTTTTCAATTAGCTTTTTGAGAAGAAATTATACCAAACAGCAATCAGCTAATAGCTAACAGCCATTTTACCAAACATGGCCATATGTATTGCCACAAGTGTAGCTACATGAGCATATAAGCTAACGATCCCTTTTTCGCAGACTCTTGGCAAGCACAACATAATTTGTGTCGAAGATCTTGTTCACGAGATCATCACTGTTGGACCGCACTTCAAGGAAGCTAACAATTTCCTTTGGCCATTCCAACTCAAGGCTCCACTAGGTGGTCTTAAGAAGAAAAGAAACCACTATGTTGAAGGAGGAGATGCTGGAAACAGGGAAGATTATATCAATGAACTGATTAGAAGAATGAACTAGACATTGGTGGGTGCCTGACCTTCAGTCTGTCAAAGATTTTGAAAGTTCTTTTGTTGCCCATTGTGAGTTGGATGAGTTATTTGTTTTTAGTTTGGCTTGAACATTTTGGTTTTTCTTTATTAAAACAGGTGATTAGCATGTTGTTGACTATGCCTTCTACATTTTACTCAGTATTCTGGATTTATAGCCTTAATGCAATTTTACTTTGTTTATCAGTTTTAGCCTCTTCTTGCTAGTATGCAACATTTTGTTGCCTTTATTGTTGTCTTCTACCAAATCTAAGGCAAAAACTTGTGAGAGGGAGACTGGCTCATGGCTCATGTATTCTTGTGATACGAATTGGATTAAGATGAAAATAGAATACACTTATTAAAAGTTTTAGCCTCTTCTTGCTAGTATGCAACATTTTGTTGCCTTTAGTGTTGTTTTCTACCAAATCTAAGGCAAAAACTTGTGAGAGGGAGACTGTCTCACGTATTCTCGAATACGAATTGGATTAAGATGAAAATATAATAATTATATTAAAAAGTGTATTACTAATAAGAAATAAATTAAGTATAATATTTTTAAGAAAAATGTAATATTTTTATATTTTGATTTAAAGTATTACATTTTTTCTCAAAAATATTAGTATTGCATTTTTTTGAAAGAAAAAGGAGGGTTGAAACCCAGGTCAATATTTAACCCTTACAGTATTATTACTACCCAGAATACCAAGTTCATCTTGACGGAGATATCTTTACATGTTTTTCGTAACTTGATCATAAAAGCATTCCTTTCTTGCATCGTCGAAAGCCTGGCAATAAGATCGGCTACTCGATTTTGTAATGCTACTCTTTTTGTTTCTATCCAATTTCAACTTAATGCTAGCATTGTAATCTCACTACCATGCTCATCTCAATGGGATGATGATCTTAATTTGTGGTGGGATGGCATGGTTGACGGATGATGTAATCTTATTCTCATGCTTAATGGGGTGTTTGGATGGTTGTAACTGAAATTCTTTTTCAATTTTATTCAATATGTAAGAAAATTACCTTGTTTGGTTAGAGAGAGAGTTATAATTTCATGGAATTACAATTCTTCTTTATGTTGAATTGTAATTCATGACTCCACTTCTATGTATAATTTAGCGTAGCATGGAAAGGAAAAAGATAAGAAAATAACTCATTTGCCTTTAATTATTATTATTACATAACAACATGACATTTTAGTCTTTATATCACACTCTTTGTGCATCCACAACTTCAAGCATAACAACATGAGTTCTAGACCACCCCTTTAATTATTATTATTACATAACAATAGGACATTTTAGTCCTTATATCTCTCTGTGCACCAACAACCTCAAGCATAACAACATGAGTTCTAGACCACTAAGCCACTAAAGATCTTGTGTATTAAAGGATAAGAAGCTCCACTTATGCATGAGAGTGCACCGGAAGCAAAGTAGTGGGGGGACACGTGTATGGTCAAGAATGAAGGTTGCCCGATGCCGTCCATTTGTCAACTATTCGTGAGTCCTTTAACAATATAAATATGGTACCTTCCCTATCCTTCACTAAACCCCTACTGGTCCATGGGTATGAGTCTTCTCACTTCTGCTAGTATATCGAGGTTGCTTATTAGGACTATAACTTGTATTATTTATTATTCGGGCCGTCATTTTGGGCCCTATTCTATTTCTTAGGGTTAAATTATTTATTATTTATGTATTCTTTGGATTGTCGTTCTGGGTCAATATGTCGGGCTTTGTACGTACTATTTTGGGCCAATTCATAAATAATCATTGTAATTTCGTTAAATACAAGAGCATTTTGCTCTTCAATTATGATTTTTTTTCAAAAAATAAACATAAAATATATAACGTGTCAATGCACTTTGTATTATAAAGATTAAAATGTCATTTTATTTAGCGAAATTTCAACGATTTTGTTGATAGAGGACCAAAATTAGTCATGTCACAATAATACTATAACCAAAAAGAGATGTTCTGTATTTCATTCCCTACCTACGAATAAAGATTGTATTTTTCAAGAATCCATTTTGCGAACCATGTTACAAATTCACAAATATAACATTTTTCTAAATATTCACGTTTGGTAATATTCCTATTCAATGAAAGAAATCTTCTGAAATCACACTCTACATGTGATAGTTATGCTGTGAAACTGTGTTCACCATGCACATGGTGAACACGATATAAATCTATAATATTTATAATATTTATATATAATTTCTATATTCATAATTTCTATACTGTAGATTCATAATATATGTACTGCGAAGACAAAACAATGCGATTACGAAGAGAAAAACATCGTTAACAACAAATGAAAAACAAAATTATGAATCTACAACATAAAAATTATGAATCTACCCCTGTGTTCACCATGTACATGATGAACACGTTTCCATAGCATAATTTGTGCTCTACATGATATTTGGCCTCATATATCTTCCGTTAGTAAAGGGATCCATAATTTTTTTTGATATAGAATTAATTATTAAGATTTGAATTTAAATTTAATTCATAATTATAGTAAGCTAATAAATTGATTGCTAATTGATACTGGATTTCTAAGTAAACATTTTTTCATTAAGCCATCCATTATATATAGCTAGAGCCTAGAAGTCTTGAACCAGATACTATTATCTTCTTGTCAAAACGATCACTCGATTGTGGAAATATATTATTGCAAAATTTATTTGTTTAACAATGGCGACCTTGTTCATTTCCATGCTTATCATATATGCATCATGTATGTATGTCAGAATATAATTGTAAAATTAGCTTAACCGGTTAGTTTTATATTATCATTAATTATTATTTATAAATATTATGCTATGTTATGAATTAAATATCGGCAGAAGGGTCAAATAGACCTATGTACTAACAAAAATAAATAAATAAATAAAGAACCTGTCAAACACCTTGTGTTCAGATGACATGTAGTGACATTTTTCATATGGGAGGTCATGAGATCGAGCCTCGGTGGAGCCCCACCCCATATCCAGTGACAATGTACTATTGGATGTGGTATCATCTTGCAGAATTGAAGTCGTGATTTCACTAAAAATGTGAAATCGTAAAATGCAAAAATAATTTAAAAATGTTTTGTAAGTTAATTACCGTTTTGGTCTCTAGATTATAGCGAAAATTTTATTTTGCTCTCAAAACAAATGGCCATTTAACACCTAAATAGACGGAGGACCATATCAGTCAAAAATTGAACAGTTAATGACCGATCAAGAAAAAAAAATTGAAGACCAAATCGATACTTTCGCTATAGTTTAGGGACCATTTTGGTAATTAACTCGATCATCATTTAGTATCACCATTTAATTTGACCATCATAACTATCCTTTAATGGTCGCATTGGACATGCTAATTCAATGGGCTGGACTACAAATATGTTTTCTAGTTCTTTACCATTATTGGACTTATACCATTACCCATAATTAAATATTAAATATGAATACAAAGGGAGAATGGCGTTAGAGAAATCAAATTTAATTCAAAATTAAAGTAAGTTAAGGCAAATTATGCTATGCGCACGTGCGCACCTTGCAAGGTGCGCACGGTGCTAAAACGGCGTCGTTTTCCGTGAAAACGACGCTGTTTTAACTATAAAAAAAAATTTGTTCGAAACGCCGTTAACGGCATATTCGTTATGAAATTATGAATATACAGTTATGACATTATGAATGTACAGTTATAGAATTATGAATGTATAGTTATGGAATTATGAACTTACAATTATGAACATAGAGCTTCGAAAATTATGAATGTTCGGTATGGAATTATGAATATACAGTATGGAATTATGAATGTACAGTTATGGAATTATGAATGTACAGTTATGGAATTATGAATGTACAGTTATGGAATTATGAATGTACAGTTATGAAATTATGAACATAGAACTCTGACATTATGAACATAGAGCTTCGAAAATTATGAATTTACAGTTATTGAATTATGAATGTACAGTTACGGAATTATGAATGTACAGTTATAGAATTATGAATGTACAGTTATGGAATTATGAATGTACAGTTATAAAATTATGAACATAAAGCTGTGAATATATGCTCCTATAACGAAGCGGTCTGAAATTAAATTTAAAAAAAAAAAAAAGAAAAAAAAAGGAGGGAAGATAACGGTGCCTGACGGCACCGTTATCCGTGCCCATGATGCACGCTGGGCACGAGCCCACAACATAACTATCCTAAGTTGACCATTATTATAATTAAAACGTAAGATAAGATTTTATTTTTTATTTTTTATTTTTTATTTTTTATTTACATTCAAAACATATATAAGTTACAGTAATAAAGAATCACGTATTGTTATTCAAGTAAAAAGATCACCCAATTGCAAAACTTATTTATTCAACAATGACGACTCTTTCAACTCCAACCTTATTCATTTCCATGCTTATCATATTCGTATCAGGTATATATGTTACTAATGTTAGTATGTATATGTAACTATTTGCGTAGAAATAATGGTATTTTTACTTGTTCTTCCATTTCTTTAATGTGACAAAGGCAAAGATTGCGCTTAAAAAGTTATCGAATTATGTAACATACCAAATTCAATGACCTGGCCTACATACATGTTTGAGACCTTAGACGACTAGCATTTTTACATAAAGCTGTTAAAATGAATTTAAACCGTCAGATCTGTCTATCCCGATTAGTTAATGATATATGTATGATATATATGCAGTTGGGAATATGGTGAATGGGCAAGAAAGGCGGTGTAAAGAAGCTATGGGTTTATGCACAGGAACTTGTGATTTTGATTGCTGCAGCGTCCAATGCACCCAAGCTTATTTTCATCATAATCCTCAAGCTGAATGTGATTTCATTCCTGGGACTTCTTCTCAATACAATTGCATCTGTACCTTTAGCTGTGGCAGTTAATTAGTTGAAATCACAATATAATAATGAATTGAATGACCAAATATATATATATATATATATATATATATATATATATATATATATATATATATATTGGATTCCTGGGATGCATTGTTTTTTGATGTGCAAGAGTGCAACTGGATGGGTACCTTAACCTAAAAAGTAAGTAACGAAAGCTTTGAACCTTTAATTTTTTAAAATTAAATTCCGATTTTGACAATTTTTGTTAAATATAATGTAAATATATAATGTTAGACAGGACCGTTCCAATAAAATCAGGGGTCCTGTTCGATATCTTAATTTGGGCTATTTTTAAGTATTTAGTATGTATAAATAATAGTTGTTTAAAAAGTTGTGACTTGTGACAAAATCGCCAAATAGAAATATTGTATACAAAATACATTTAAAATTTCACTTGAACAGTCAAGGTTGCAAAACACGTTAGACGTCGAGGGTGCCGATTTTATTTATTTATTTTTTAAATGTAAAAAAAAATTAAAATTAAAAATTATCAAAATTCACTAATAAAACATAAGGTTCTCATCGTTTCTTCTTACAAACTATTTATTTAAGTGGCTATAAAATTGTTTAAATTAAAATATTGTTCAGACCATCTAAATACATAAAAAAAAAAACTAAAATTAAGAGCAAAAAAAGCATTTTTAGAGAAATTTGTGGGGCAAACCGTCTAAATACGCGATTTGAAAAAAAAAATGTCCAAAACGGACAACCGAGGCAAAAGTTATGCCTTCTCGAACTTTTCACAACTTACAACTAAAAAAAAATAATAATAATCGCCGGTCGCCTAGCCGCCAGGCCACGGAGGAGGCCGATTCCGGCCTTCCTCGCCTCGGCCGGGTGGCGCTTAGCGCCTATGCGCGATTTTTGCAACACTGTAAACAGTGACATGCGCACATTTAGACGCAAAAATTTCCACCAAATTTTTTATATCAACTTCTTCCAAAATCTCGTTTTCATTGTGACCACCACCCTCTAAACAACTAACAATATTTTTATCATTTTAATTGTCACATTGATACCTATCATTGTTGTGGATACTATCATTTAAATTTTTTCCAGTCTCACACTCACCACCTTGATCTTCTGTATGAAGATTATTAGCATCTAACAAAATTTTCTTGGTATCATCTTTTTCCTCATCTATTTGATATTCTTTTGTAATGAAATTTTCAAGAGCTCCGTTAGATTGAGTTAATTGATCAATTCTATTTTTTCTTTTTACACTTTTCAACTCAAATGAATATTTTCTAAAAATCATAATTACAAAATCGTAAGGAAAAAAAAAAGAATTTGTTTAGAAATCTATCAATATATAATTAATCAAGAAATAAACTCTTGAATATATTATTCAATACTCAAAATTATTAAAGCCAATAAGTCATGTTAAAAAATAATAATTATAAAATAAAATAAATAATTAGTATGATAAGTTTAAATTAATAATTACCTGATGAAGAATTTGAGGGACTTGAGGATAATGAATTTACTTATAATTTATAAACGACTGGTTCAATTCTTGCTCGGAGTGACATCAAGAAAAATAGATTAAGGAAAATACAAATTAGGGTTTAGACATTTAGACGAGCGCTATTAGAAAGGTGTAAATATTTATTTTAGTGACAATATAATCAATCTCTTATATATTATCTTATATTTATATACTTTAAATACTGACTTAAATAAACAAATTTAATATTTATTTACCTATGTATGAACATTTCCGATATAATATTGCATTGATATACTTTGAGATTCGTATTTAAAAATAATCATTGGGCATTATTCTATTCGCGCAAATAACAAGTAAAATATAAACGTGAGTGTGTTAGTATGTGTAAAACTTAAAAAAAAAAATGTGTATTTCATTCCCAACTTATGAATAGAGATTCTATTTCTAAGAATCCATTTTGCTTACCATGTTACAAATTTACAAATATAACATTTTCCTTTTTTTAAGTATATACACAGGGTTTCCACCGTCGGACAACTAATCCTCTTGCTAAATTGTAGGCAGCTCTTTTGAGTGGGACAGCTAACCTGGAGATTTAAAGCTGTTTTATTCTCAAAGTCAATGATCAAACCCTTGACCTTTGGTTAAGGACAAATAAAACATTTTCTAGATATTCACGTTTGGTAATATTCCTACTCAATCAATGAAATCTTCTAAGCCAAGACCTTGTGATCTAATGGAATCCGGGTTGGACTCCCATATGTGAGGTTGTGAGTTCATCAATTCAAGCCTCAATGTAGGCGTTATTAGCTATACACTCTAGTTATGAACAGGCACTACATTGTAATAGAGTTAGCACATTCAAAACAAAAAATGAAATCTTCTAAAATCACTCTCTATAATCTATATGATATTTGGCCTCATCATATCTCTTCCGATATTAGTAAAGGGATCCATAATTTTTTTGATATAGAATTAATTATTAAGATTTGAATTTAAATTTAATTCACATAATTATAGTAAGTTAATAAGTTAATTGATTGCTAATTGATAGTGGAATTCACATAATTATAGTAAGTTAATAAGTTGATTGCGAATTGATAGTGGATTTCTAAGGAAACATTTGTACATTATGCCATCTATCCATTATATATTGCTAGAAGTCTTGAACCACATACTATTATCTTCTTGTTAAAACGATCACTTGATTGTAAAAATATATTATTGCAAAATTTATTTCTTTAACAATGGCGACCCTTTCTACTCAAACTTTGTTCATTTGATTATTTCCATGCTCATCATATTTGGCAGGTATGTATGTTAGTATATGATCTTCTAGACTAAAAACCCTAATCCGAGCATTTGGTAAGATATAAATCACGGTGATTCAATGGCTGATCGGGCAAAATGTCGGTGCCCATAAGTGATCTGTCCACTTTGGACATAATTCGCATACTGCCGCTGTCGAATTTCGAACATTAATATTTTCTTCTAAATACTGCCTATTAAACCATTGAGCTAAACCCGTGCATGCTTGATCTTTGTAATCTTAAGCTTTAAAGGCATAATAATATCTTAATTATGTAAATGTATTGGCATACTGAAATCTGTCCTTTAAAGGCATATATTAATATCTTAATTATGTAAATGTATTGGCAAATATATATTGAAAATCATTCTAAATATGAGATAACTAAATTTATATCATTTTTAAAAGCAAAATCATTCCAAATATGAGATAACCGGATAGTTATGCTGTGCATCCGTGCATACGGATGCCAAAACGACGTCGTTTTATTAAAAAACGCACGTCTCCCCTTTAAAAAAAATTTAGGTTCGATTCCCAGCAACAACATTATATTGTTCATTCATTCTGGAATTTTAGTTCATAGATTATGGAATTATAGTTCATTGATTATGGAATTATAGTTCATCGATTCTGGAATTGTAGTTCATCGATTCTGAAATTTTAGTTCATAGATTATGGAATTTTAGTTCATTCATTCTGGAATTTTTAGTTCATATATTAGATTATGGAATTATAGTTCATCGATTGTGGAATTATAGTTCATCGATTATGGAATTTTAGTTCATATGTTGTTGCTGGGAATCGAACCTGATTTTTTTTTAAGAGGAGACGCGCGTTTTATTAAAACGACGTCGTTTTTGCATCCGTATACACCATGCATGGTGCATATGGATGCACAACATAATTTGCCGAGATAACCTTATAATTGCGGATTGGATACAATTTACCAAATTTAATATTATAATAATTAATTAATTTCATCAAATTTCATAACTTCAGTTCTGCTAAATCAATTTAAAATTCTTAACGGAATTGCACTATTTATATAACAGTTAACTCATTTCATCAATAGTGCAATTATAAATTTCTACGAACACCACTATTATCCAAATCAAATATTATTCAAAATCATTCCAAATATGACCAATATTTAATATTTTATATGAACCAAATCGGTAAAATAATTATAAATTATTAGAATTTATCTTGATGTAAAATAAAATCAAATATTTATTGAAAATCATTCCAAATATGAGATAACTAAATTTATATCATTTTTAAAAGCAAAATCATTCCAAATATTTTTTTGAAAGCCAAGCACGTTGGCATATTTTAATTAATGAACGGAATCAAACAGTCAGGAGGGACATAGTCCCAATACATAGAGTGTTCCTGATCAAAAGCTAACGTAGCTAAAGTATGAGCACTAACATTAACTAGTCTAGAGATCGACAATATTAAAAGAGCAATACGTAAATAGGGCCATAACTGCCCGACATTGATCCTCCACCACTCCTTCATAAGATAGGATGGTCGTAGGACTAGATAGTAAGTGATGTCGTAGTTGTGTGCAATCAGTCATCATATCCACATCAAGTTCGTTCCGCTCCCTAAGCCAAGATAACGCTTCTCTGCATGCTAGGGCCTCCGCCATAAGAGGTGACAAACAAGTCATGAGTTTGCCATTTGTTGCGGCCTTGAATGAACCATCCGGGTGGAGTAATACCACGCCATAAGCCGCGTCTCCCGTCTGCGGCCGAAATCCTCCGTCGAAGAAACACCGCGGCCGTCCGTGAAGCGCCGGTGTAGGCTGCTGCGCTGGTGGAACACTGCCCGGGCAGTGTGCCTGGGTATACGCCATTCTTGCCGCGGCCGCACGCCTCCATGTAGCGGGAGGTGGCGGTAATGCTCTCTTCCACACCGCTTCGTTTCGGGCATTCCATAAATGATAAAGAACTCCTACCAGTGTGGAAAATTGTTCCTCCGTTAAGTTGGCCATAACACCCATTAACCATTCTGGAAAAGTAGCAGCAATAATATTTGTAATAGGCAAACCCGAAATATCCCAAACAATTCTAGAATAATCACAAGATGTTAATGTATGCATAACATTCTCATGAGATATATCACACATTGGGCATGCAGGATCAATTTCTACTCTCCTTATAATCAGGTTGACTGTGGTTGGGAGGATATCACATAAAGCTCTCCACAAAAAGGTTTTCCATTTGGGTGGGACTTTCAACTTCCACAATGTGATCCACTTATCAAAGGTACCCGTATTATTTTCATAATTTCCAACAATTTGTCTGTATGCATTTTTAACCGAATATTCACCCATTGGATCCTTATACCAATACCACGAGTCTTCATACTCCGGGCTTACAGGGATCCTATATATCCGGGCCACATCGTCAGGTTCAAATAAATCACTTAGAATATGAGGATCCCATGTTTTCGTTTGTTGGTCAATTAAACCTACAACCCTTGCCTCACGCAGTTCCTCAGGCATTTCTGTTTGTATTAAAGGACTTGGATCATCAGGCAACCAGGGATGTCCCCAGATCAGAGTTTTTTCCCCATTTCCAATCCTTCTCCTTACTCTAGCACATACTATCCCATGGGCAGCCATTATACTTCGCCAACAATAACTGGGGCAATTCCCTATCTTGGCATCAATAAAGGAAGTCGTCGGGTAATAACGGGCTTTATATATTCTTGCCGCAAGAGAGGTCGGGTTAGTAAGAAATCTCCATGCCTGCTTCCCTAACATAGCCAGGTTGAAAGAACGGAGGTCTTTAAATCCCAAACCCCCATATTACTTAGGAACACATAATTTATCCCAGGCCTTCCAATGAATCCCTCTGTCCACCCCTTTTCCCCACCAGTACCTGTTCATTGTCCTCTCAATAGATAAACAGACTGTATCAGGCAATAAGAAAATACTCATTGAGAAGGTAGGCATAGATTGGGCCACACTTTTCAAAAGTACCTCTTTTCCTGCTTGCGACAACAGCTTCTTATTCCATGATCCAATTCTCTGTTTGATTTTATCCTCCACATAAGAGAAGACTGCTCTTTTATTTCTCCCAATGAATGATGGAAGACCTAAATATTTTCCAAAATTTGGTGCCTGATCCACGCCCAAACAACCAGCCACGAGATCCCTATCCTCCCTTGAGGTATTCCTGCTGAAGCAAATATTTGATTTATGGTAATTAACCATCTGGCCAGACAAATTCTCATACCTCAAAAAACACTGTTTAATCACACTAGCCTCCTGTAAATTTGCCTTGAAAAATAATAAGCTGTCATCTGCAAAGAAAAGATGTGACACTAGGGGTGCCCCTAGCCACTCTACATCCATAAATTGAACCTGCCAGCTCAGCTTTTTGTAATAATAAAGATAATCCTTCAGCACATATAATAAATAAATAAGGCGAGGGGGGATCGCCTTGCCTGAGACATCGTGTTGGGATTATTTTTCCTCCAGGCACCCCATTTACCACAACCTGATATGCCACTGTCGTCACACATGTCATAACCAAATCAATCCACCCCTTATCAAAACCCATCACCTGTAACATCTTCTTCAGAAACGGCCACTCCATTCTATCATATGCCTTTGCCATATCTAACTTTAGAGCGCCCCACCCCACATTACCACATTTCTTCCCAAATATGAGATAACCTTATCATTGCGGATTGGATCCAATTTACCAAATTTAATATTATAATAATTAGTTAATTAATAATTAATTAATTTGATCAAATTTATAACTTCAATTCCGCGAAATCATTTTAAAATTCTTAACAGAATTGCGGTACTTATGTAACAATTAACTCATTTCATCAACAGTGCAATTATAAATTTCTACGAACACTACGATGTAAAATAAAATCAAATATTATTCAAAATCATTTCAAATATGACTAATGTTGAATATTTTATATGAACCAAATCGGTAAAATAATTATAAATTATTTGAATTTATCTTGATGTAAAATAAAATCAAATATTGTCTCCAACAACTCAAGTACAAATGCTACATCAACAACCAACGTGGTATACCACAAAATCTTAAATAATTTGTAATTTTGTGAAACTTTTTTTTTTTCTCAATTGTTAGCAAAAGATTTGTGACAGTTATTTTTGTATATTGTATGTTAAAATAATTTTATTATTGTTACTATTTTGCCTTTACATTTTTTTTTAAAGATCGACTTTATAATTTGCAAATTTTAATATAGTAATCTCTTAAATTTTTCATACAATTAGACAATATCTTGAACAATATCCTTCCCATACATCGCATGGGTACTATACTATGACGTTAGAGAAATCAAATTTAATTCAAAATTAAAGTAAGTTAATAAGTTGACCATTATAATTAAAACGTAATATATTTTTCCCTTTTTACATTCAAAACATATATAAATTAATAAAGAATCACGTATTGTTATCCAAGCAAAAAGATCACTCAATTGCAAAACTTATTTGTTCAACAATGACGAATCTTTCCACTCCAACTTTATTCATTTCCATGCTTATCATATTCGTATCAGGTATGTATGTTACAAATGTTATTATATGTGACTATTTGCGTAAATGATTGTGTTAGAGTACGTAGAAATAAAGTATGACATTTTTACTTGTTCTCCCATTCCTTTAATGTGACAAGGCAAAGATTGAGGTTAAAAAGTTATCGAATTATGTAGACATACCAACCCTACAATCCTACATACATGTTTGAGACCTTACACGACTAGCATTTTTACACAGAGCTGTAAAAATGGACTTAACTCGTTAAATCTGTCTATTCCAACCAGTTAATGATATATGTATGATATATATGCAGTTGGGAATACGGTGAATGGGCAATAAAGGCGGTGTAAAGAAGCTATGGGTTTATGCACAGGAACTTGTGATTTTGATTGCTGCAACGCTCATTGCGACCAGGCTTACTTTCACCATAATCCTTTTGCTGAATGTGATTACATTCCTGGGACTTCTGCTCAATACAATTGCATCTGTACCTTTACCTGTGGCAGTTAATTAGTTGAAATCACAATATAATAATGAATTGAATGACCGAATATATATATATATATATATATATATATATATATATATATATTGGATTCAAATTTTCAAATGTTAATGTTATTTATTTATTGAGTTTTTGGATGCAATTGTTTTTTGATGTGTAAGGGTGCAACTGGATGGGTACCTTAACCTAAAAAGTAAGTAACTAAAGCTTTGAACCTTTAATTTTTTAAAATTAAATTTTGATTTACACAAATTTTGTTAAATGTAAATATATAATGGTAGAAACGTTACGTTATTAAAGTAAATCATAAATGTATATAAACGGGGTGTTTGGCAGGGGAAATATGAAGTTTGCATTCAACCAATTTTTGTAAAAATGAAAATCTTAACCCTCACCTTATTAGGCCATCCACATTCATGGGATTCGGATTGCAAATTTGCAAAGAGAAGAGACACCATATATATATATATATAAATATATATATATATATATATATATATATATATATATATATATATATATATATATTTTACAAGAGAAAAAAATCAATAAAAAATCAAGTTCTCCATTTGTGCAAAAATCATGAACCAGTTTTTAAAACCTGCAAAAATTAATGAAAATTCACTAATGGGGAGACTTTTAGAATTTTAATTGTTGGGAAGAAATTTAAAGTGTTGATGTAGGTATATTGTGTACAAGTGGGGGGATTGGGGATATGACACATTTTTTATTATTATTATTTTTAAAATTCACATTTATTATTATTTTTTGAATGCTACTGACTGTACTACAATGTAGTATCGGTTCACAACTACTTTTTCAGCCTATTGAAGCACAAAAAATCAATAACGTCTTTAGTGAGGCTCGAACTCAGAACCTCCCAACCTGGGTGCCATTAGACTACCAGGTATTGACACTCACATTTATTATTTAATCCTTTCAAAAAGGATTTTTTTTTTTAATTTTAAAAACAAAAGTCTTTTTTTTTTTTTTTCTAAGATAAACGAGAAAAAACTTATGTTTAAATATATTCACAATTTATTTATTTATTTATTTATTTATTATTATTATTATTATTATTATTATTATTATTATTATTATTGTTTATTTATTATTATTATTTTTTTTGGTAAAAGAGTTCAGTTTTTCATTTGTATATTACTCCGTATTATATTTGGTGGAAATATATGTATCATTGGCTTAGTGTCAACAAACCACTTATAATATAAGAAAGAATAATTGCTTTTGCTAATAAAAGTTTTTTTTTTAAATACTTAATAATAATATTTCTTATCTTCAAAAATTAAAATTCTATCTTCTAATATTTATCAGATTTGTATGTTCTTTTTTATTTTGATCATGTAATTTGACTACATTTTTATTGTTCATTGGACATTATACAATCGTACTTGATACATATTTACAATTAATAATAATAATAAAATATAAGCGTGGGTGTGTTAGTATATAAATTATTTTTTTGATACACTAAAGAAAAAAATAATAATTCTTAAAGATCCATGAATAAATAAAACTAAAAAAAAAATGTGTATTTCATTCCGACCTATGAATAGAGATTGTATTTCTAAGAATTCATTTTGCATACCATATTACAAATTCACAAATATAACAATTTTTTTTTTTTAGGTATAGTCAGGGTTTCCACCATCGGACAACTAATCTATTTACTAAATTGTAGTCACCTCTTTGGGTAGGACAGCTGACATGTAGATTTAAAGCTGCTCTATTCCCCAAGTCAAGGATCAAACCTTGACCTTTGGTTAAGGACAAATATAACATTTTTCTAGATATTCACGTTTGGTAATATTTATACTCAATCAATGAAGTCTTCTAAGCCAAGACCTTGTGGTCTAATGTCATTCGGGTTGAACTCCCATATGAGAGGTTGTGAGTTTAAGCTTCAGTGGAGGATACTACATTGTAATATAGTCAGTAGCATTCAAAAAAATAAAAAGAAATCTTCTAAAATCACACTCTATACGGTATTTGGCCTCATCATATCTCTTCCGTTATTAGTAAAGGGATCCATAATTTTTTTTGATATAGAATTAATTATTAAGATTTGAATTTAAATTTAATTCACATAATTATAGTAAGTTAATAAGTTAATTGATTGCTAATTGATAGTGGAATTCACATAATTATAGTAAGTTAATAAGTTGATTGCTAATTGATAGTGGATTCCTAAGTAAACATTTGTACATTATGCCATCTATCCATTATATATAGCTAGAAGTCTTGAACCGCATTCTATTATCTTCTTGTTAAAACGATCACTCGATTGTAAAAATACATTATTGCAAAATTTATTTGTTTAACAATGGCGACCCTTTCTACTCAAACTTTGTTCATTTCCATGCTCATCATATTTGCATCAGGTATGTATGTATGTTAGTATATGATCTTCTTGACTAAAAACCCTAGTCCGAGCATTTGGTAGGATACAAATCACGGCGACTCAATGGCTAACAGGGCCAAATGTCGGTGCCCATAAGTGATCTGTCCACTTTGGGCATAATTCGCACACTGTCACTGTTGAAGTTCGAACAGTAATCTTTTCTTCAAAATACTGTCTATTAAACTATTGAACTAAGCCCGTGCAGGTTGATCTATGTAAGCCTTTACATAGAATTGTAAAATTAGTTTTATATTCCAATTACTAACCACTGATATATGCATATATGCAGTTGGGGATATGGTGAAGGGGCAACAAAGGTGTAGAGAAGCTATGGGTTTATGCAGCCAGGATTGTGCTGTGAAGTGCAGCCAAGCTTATTTTCATCATGACCCTAAAGCTTTCTGTGAACCCATTCCTGAAACCTCTCAATCCAATTGCATTTGTACGTTTCAATGCGGCCGTTGATCAAAATGGGAATTATTATACGTAGCAGATCGAAATTTACTTAACAAACACTCTAGGTAATTACCGGAATTTACTTAGCATCCCAAATGCTCTAGATAATGACAGTTGGTTCCTGACCATTGTTACTCAAAGCCAATGTTTTATATATGAAAAATGGATGGTAGAATTATTAGCAGAGTATTAATAAGATTCAAATTTTGAAATGTTAATTAGTGTTATTTATTTATTGTTTTTTTGGTATGCTTTTCTTTATTTATATATGCTTGAGTGCAATTTAGGCAAATAAAAGCTTTAAATTTGTGAGATTAAATTCCCATTTTGATGAGCTTGAATTTATAGTGATAGAGTCATTGTTATTAATTTACAACCTTTTAAATCATGTTCTGTTGGGACGGAGTGTGATGACTCTTGGAATTGTGGATTTAACTTTTTGAGAGGACCAATTCCAAAACTCCCTACAGTCGGTTCAACTAACACAGGTATTTGGGATAATGTAAATCACGGTGGCTCAATGTTTCAGTGCACAAGAAATTTGTATAATTTAGGCATAATTCCTGTATTGTGCTTAGTCATCTTCTCCCAAATACTGTTAGAGAAATTTGATTTAATTTTTTAATTAATTAAATTAAGTTAATAAATTGATTACCATAATCATATCCTAAGATTTCTAAGTAAAAGTTTTTACATTATATATTGCTAGAATCATATATACCTAATTCCATGAGGTAGACTACAAATATGTCTTATGGGTCTTTCTCATTATTGAGCCTTCGTCATCACCCATAACTAAACATGAATATCAAGTACGAATGTTGTCAGAGAAATTCAATTTAATTTATAATTAATTAAAGTTAATAAATTGATTGCTATAAGATTTCCAAGTAATTAAACATTTGTACATTATATTATATATATATATATATATATATATATATATATATAGCTAGACCATGTAATGTAATGTAATCCAGGTAAAAAGATCACTCAATTACGAAAATATATTATTGTGAACTTTATTTGTTTAACGTGCAATGGCGACCGCCTAAGCCAATTTTTGCAACAGTGCTATTCATATATTTTCGGTTATTATAGTGTCTGTTTTGGTTCGAGTTGAACCGTGGCCAACCCTATTTATTTGTTTAACAATGGCGACTCTTTCTACTGCAACCTTGTTCATTTCCATACTTATTATATTTGCATCGGGTATGTGTGTTAGTATATGATTTTCTAGACTAAAAAGAAAAACGAATTAACATCTCGATCTATGTAATCTTAAGCCTTTACAAAAAATATAATTGTAAAATTAGCTTAACCGGTTAGTTTTATATTATCATTAATTAATTATAATTTTTAAATATTATCTTATTATTTATAAATATTATGGTAGGTTATGAATTGAATATCTAATTGTAGACTAGTTTGAAAACAAAAATAAATAAATAAAAAACCTTGAATTGTAGACAAATCATCATTTAATACCACCATTTAATTTGTAACGACCATCATAACTATCCTTTAATGGTCGCATTGGACATGCTAATTCTATGGGCTGGACTACAAATATGTTTTCGCATTACCCATAATTAAATATTAAATATGAATACAAAGCGAGAATGGCGTTAGAGAAATCAAATTTAATTCAAAATTAAAGTACGTTAATTAGTTGACCATTATAATTAAAACGTAAGATTTTTTTTTTTTTTTATTTTACATTCAAAACATAATAAATAAATAGAGAATCACGTATTGTTATCCAAGTAAAAAGATCACTCAATTGCAAAATTTATTTGTTCAACAATGGCGACTCTTTCTACTCCAACCTTATTCATTTCCATGCTTATCATATTTGCATCAGGTACGTATGTTAGAATAGAAAAATGAATTAACATCTCTGATCTATGTAATCTTCTTTTTCTAAAAGGTTGAATCCCCAACCCAAGGGCCCCTCACACCGTCCCACACCTATGTAATCTTCTTCTCTCAAAAGATTGAATCATCAACCCCAGCTCGATATCGAGCAGCCCACACCTATGTAATCTTTTTCTCTCAAAAGGTTGAACCTCTAATCCCGGCTCGACAGAGCATTTGGGAGGATGTAAATCACGAGATCTGTCCAGAAGGTCCCCACACCCCGTCTCGACAGAGCATTTGAAAGGATGTAAATCAGAAGGTCCCCACACCCCGTCTCGACAGAGCATTTGAAAGTATGTAAATCACGGAACACTGCTGCTGCCGAGATTTGAACCTAAGTCCCTTCTCCCAAGTTCAAATACCTACCTATTGAATCATTGAGCTAAACTAATGCATGCCTAATCTATGTAATCTTAAGCCTTTACATATATAGTTGTCCGCCCTTTACATAGACTTGTAAAATTAGCTTAAGCGGTTAGTTTTATATTCCAATTACTAACCACTGATATATGCATATATGCAGTTGGGGATATGGTGAAGGGGCAACAAAGGTGTAGGGAGGCTCTGGGTTTATGCAGCGAGGATTGTGATGTGAAGTGCACCCAAGCTTATTTTCATCATGACCCTCAAGCTTTCTGTGAACCCATTCCTGACACCTCTCAATCCAATTGCATTTGTTCGATTAAATGCGGCCGTTGATCACATTACACGTAGCGGAGTTTACTTACTAAACACACGCAGTAGATAGTGACTGTTGGTTCCCGGCCATTATCACTCAAAAATAAGAATAACCAATGTTATATGGAAAATGGATCGTAGAATTATTAATAAACAAAGACAGTGATATTGGATTCAAATTTTGAAATGTTAATTCGTATTATTTATTTATTGGGTTTTTGGTATGTTTTCTTTATTTATGCGTGACAATTTAGGTAAATAAAAGCTTTAATTTTCTGAGATTAAATTCCCATTTTGACAAATTTCGATAAACTTGAATCTATAGTGGCAGAGACATTGTTGTTAATGTAAATATATATTGGCCGGGGCGATAGTGAGATGGAGGCAGTAAATTTAGAATTTGTAACAAGATCAAATTTACAGGTATGATCACTCAAACTCAAAATGATCACTTTAAGGGTCGTTTGGAAAGCAGGAAAATGACTTCTGAAAAATATTTTTCAAAAAATGATTCATTTTTCGAAAACATTTTCCTTTCCAGTGTTTGGTTGCATTCTGAAAAATATAAGAATGGATGGAAACTGAGGGGAATTGA
Source organism: Ipomoea nil (assembly GCF_001879475.1). Lineage (NCBI taxonomy): Eukaryota > Viridiplantae > Streptophyta > Magnoliopsida > Solanales > Convolvulaceae > Ipomoea > Ipomoea nil. Next base: position 1,813,953 of record NW_017618198.1, on the reverse strand, counting down.
AGGCAACAATAGCAGCGAAGGCAACTATGTTTTGAGTGTTGGCGGAAAATGACTCGCAAAAATGCCTACATTTTCCCCAGTCAACGGAATTGACTGAATTTTCCTACTACATCCAAACACTGAAAACTCGAAAAACATTTTCCAAAAGTCATCTTCCGAGTTTCCAAACGGACCCTAAAATCAGAATTCTCTTATGAATCATTCTCTTCTTTATCTTCACCAGAACAGAGCTGAGAGCAATATCATAATCGGCACATACCAAACAGTCTATCATATCAAGAGAGAGAGAATAGTGGCAAAATAACTTGGCTTTTCTTTGATGTTGAACAATGCATTTTACACTCAGGTTCAGAGTTGATGCTACAGAAGAAATCACAAAACCTAGAAACTAGAATCAAACTTGAACTGATGAAATGACAGGATAACAAGTTAAGAACATATTCCAATCTAGAGGGGCTATCATACAGTCGTTTTGGTTTAATCATACATGTAATGAAGTCATAGCGAGTCATCACCGTTCTCTGTGCCTCTAATCATTTGAGAAGCCTCGACATTTCCATTCTGCAGGGATTAGAAAAGACATAAGAGACAAAGACATGGAACAAGAAACAAACAACACCAAAGTAGATATTGACGAGGGTATAGCTACCTCTTCACTTCGGTGAAGGGATGTACTATGCCCTAGTGGGGGCACCACTGTCTTTGAAAGATCTCTGAGAGTTCCCTGCAGTAAACACGAGCAGATGTGAGGGTAAATTAGGTAGCTTGCTGAACTATTAAGCAAAAAAGGAAAAGATCCAACTACCCTTTCTGGTGTGACCACTTTCCAACATAACATCATTATAGTACATATGTTGAGTAAAAATACATGATTTATGATTATAGAAAATAATACTCCACACAAACTATAATTGTAACATTTAGGCAAATGGATTAAGGATAGAAGTAGTAGATATTAGCTCTGAAATGACTGATATTGATAAGAGCGGAAGAGCTCATATCAGTCCCCTAGTTGAGTGTCCATTCGGTATGTACAAGCACAATCCCAAACAGGATGCATCAAACAAGTGTAATGATCACCTTATTTGCCCACATTAGTCCACAAGCATTACAAAGTGTCCTAGGTCCTTCTGGTCCACGTCGCATCATTGGAGTAACTTTCTCGCTGATACCACAGTGCCGACAGCTGCCATGAATATTTAAAAAGAGAATGTTATCCTTGAAGAACACTTCTTTTATAACGTACTCTCAAGGTGTTTGAGTTTTCTGTTGAAGTATTTTATTCTTCAACTTCATACAACAACACCTATTCAAATAAAAATACAGCTTAGTCCACATAAGGGAATGTTGAAATGAATGCTTACAAAATCTCTTGATTTTGAATTTGCGATCCACCTCCATTTGTACCCCATCCCTGAGATGAGTCCCAATTTGAAGCTGTTGCTGACTCATCTTGAGTGGGTTTCGATGATGTAAATTGCCCTTTGTTTCGTTGCATCCTACAACAGCAAAATAAAGATAAATTACATTCAAAATTAGCCAATTCACATAAGGATAATTAAATTTCATCCAGCAGACCAAACTATCCAATAAATAAACAAATATTCAGTTTGGGGTGGAGGATGGGGTGTTGAAAGAAGTCTTACCTAAGAGCAACCTCCTTTCGGACAGTGTAACGAATTTTCTTCTCAAAATTCCGTTCTTTACGCTTCTCTCGGAATCTAATTAATGATGCCAGTCTTTGTGGAACATTAAGCTTCTGAGGAGCAGTGGGGAGCCCCTGATAAAAATTTTGTCAGTTAAAACTGTCCAAGATGTAATGTGAAAATAGTTGAAGTAGTTCTAGCTCATGTTTATTCTTACTCTATAATTGTGATTTGTTATAGGCATAGGGGTGGTTGGAGGGACCTCGCGGCCACCAAGTAATAAGAGCACAGCTTGCACCTGAAAGAATAAATTTAAGAGGAGCAAATCCATTAGCCAAATGAGAATTAAAAACAATGGCAGAATACAGAAGCATAAACCCCACCTATCAAATGATGCATCCTCAAGATTAATTTCAATAGTTACGGTTCTTGGGTGTTTATACAGCCACAAATAATGCCACCACTGTTTAAACAAAACAGAATGCCGCTCAGAAAACTATGGGTATTACAGCTAAGGTCTTCCAAATATGTTTCATCCAGACTCTTGATGTCCTAAATGAGAATGGTGTCTTGTCCTGCATTCCTATTCACTATACTATTACCGTATTGCATTCAAGTCTTCACAAACCCTGTTATGGAAAACTTAATGAATACACTGGCATGCATGTTTTATTAACATAAAATGCTTATCTAAACTGGGAAAAAGGTCCCAACATCACTTAAGAGCATGCTTTGCTGTAACTAAATACAGTAGCTACAATAAAGGGAATAAGCAAAAATAACACCTTGCTTAAAATACAGAGTAAATATTCAAGTGCCAATCAACATTTCATCAATTAAATTGTGACCCACTTAAGGTTCAATTAGATTTATAACTACTTAGGAAACACAAAGAAAAAATGTTGGTTAACTCAATTTGAAACATTGGCTAACTGAATTAAAGACAAATCATGTCAGAAAACACAATTCAAACTACCTTATCAGGAGACACAGAATCAAACACATAGACCTGCCCCTGGAACGAGAGGGTCAGCTGATTACTACTTTCATTGCCTCCATGAACTACAATTGGACCATGATTATCTGACAGGTTCCCTGGATCAGCAGCAGCAACATCGCCTTCCATACATTCGCTGTCACCGCTCCCTCCATTTCCACCACCATTATCATCATGCTCATCATGGTCCATCACATTCCCATTGCTCATAAAACCATGGTGATGGTGATCATCGTGCTCCGGCAGGTAATGAACTTGAGGGTGCTGCTGCATCACCCCATCTTCACTCCCTCCAATCCCTTCCATTTCACGCCAAGTACACAACTTTATACACCTGTATTGAACTTCACAGAGATATTACACATGCATAAGCACATACATTAAAATACCTAAACCATCCTATTGATAGGAAAGTGTACATTCCAAAACCAATTTAATCCATAGTTTCCAAAAACAGCGTAAAGTCTATATATACACATATAAATGAGTATCTGTTTGTGTGAATTAAAATATATTTACACACGAATCTTTGGTAAGAACCGATGCGTGAAAACTAGGGTTAGATTGGAAACATACCATTCAATAGAAAGTCAGTGAGATTCGATCGCGGTCGACTGAGAATTGACGGTCCGTACTGTACGATTTTTGACCGGAGATACGTTAGCGGGAAGCTTTTTGGTTTGGTCGCCGGCGGGGATTGGGAAGATCGGTGAAATGGACGGTGCGGATTAGATTGGAACTGGGTCGAGCGTGATGAATGGGAGTTTTCTGTAAATTCTAGGGCTTCGGATGATGCTAAAAAAGTTGTGTCCTTGATTAAAAAATTTCCTTATTGAGATAATTTCACCCATGCCCCTGGATTCTTATCAAATTATGGAAACTTCTCCAAATCCCTTTTTTGTACTTTATTACTCCAACCAAAAATAGCAATCTCCTCTGTTTTCATTTTTCTTGTCACCATATTTATCTCCCAGGCTCCCACTAAGGACAATGGAAAATACTGGGGAACGAGTATTTGTTCATAATTACTTTGTCAATTTACTGAAGTATAAATAGTCAATATTAGCTTTATTAAAGTTCGAATCCACAACCTCCCATATAAAAGAGTAATTTGGTGCCACTAGACTACAAGGTTCTTGACACTAATACTAAATATCGATTTGAGATTTGAGATTATCATCGACCGTAAAGTAAATAGAAAATTCAAAGACAATTTAATAAATATTTCAAACTTAACATGCATCATGCAAAACTATAAATTGTATCTACTGATATTTAAATGTGCAATGTATTTTTACCTATCAGTTGATGTACTAGTAGTTTCGTACGATATATTTTTTTAAACTTACATTTTTGAATGGATATTTACGTATAAGCGGATGTACTTGTTACTCAATGCACTTATGTATATGAAGCATGGCTTTCAAAATAATTAACCCATATTGATTTATTTCTTCTTTTTGCATTACTATGATGATATTTACATATTGCAAGACACAAATAATTTAATTGAGTTTTAATTAGACATATTTAAGACGCGACTTTACAAAAATAAAAAAAAAAATATTGAAAATATAATACATTCTTCCAAAAGGTTGAAGATATAATACATTGAATATACATTAGGATGATACATCATACATTAAAACTACATTTATTATTAATTATATAATTTCATTTTGTAAATCCCTAAGTTAATTGAATTACTAACCTTTAACCCAAAAAAAAAAAAAAAAAAACGTATATTTATGTTGCTCAATCACAATATATTTGACTATATAGTATTATTATAAAATATTATCAGTATCATAGAGATATACTCGGAGAATATTCTCTATCACATATTATAAAGAAGAAGAAAAATTTCATTTTCCAAAAATTCGAGAAATTCATTTATAGTGATGTCAAAAATGAAGAAAATGATGCCTATTTATAGTGTAGAGAACCCTCCAGATACTTAACAAGTGTGTGGACCTAGCTTGCCCTCTATTCCACCATCCATGTATCCCCTTCACCTTCACCCACGTAGCTACCTCAACCCCTGTTCTCTACCTTTTACGCCTACATACGCCATACACCCCAACCACGTACGCCCATACGCCGCCCCCGTGACATCTAACACCCAAGTGTGTCCAACCACACCGGTGAGGGTGTTGGGGCCGCGCTGGCCACACCATCGCGGGAGAAGCCCAACGGGCTTCCCTGCCAGGCGGCGGTTGGGCATTCTCACCCCCTACATCTTTAATGGGTTACCATGCCTTCGTCTACCATACTCCTCTCATTGGGCCATCATGTCTTCCATACTCTCTCATTGGGCCACCATGCCTTCTTCACCTCCATTGCCTTGGGCCACCATGCATCCTTTACTCCTCTAAGCCCAACAAGATCATTCTTTCACTCTTCTTTCCGTCAAGACCTTCCCAATAAAATAGGTCTCATGGCTCTATCTAAACACTTGATTGAAATTATACTATCAACATAATTTTTATTTTAATCAAATATTAACATTATTAACTCTTATTAAATATTTGATCCTTAATATTTATTCTCATCTAAAAGTTCAACCCACACTAATTAAATATAATAAAATTTTGTTAAGTTGAATCAAAATTGCCTATGTCTACCTAAGATATCCTTCGTTGCAAAGTCATACATTTTATTGCTTATACTTTAGTGTACGTGATTAAGTACTTATTCATTATATTATATTAAAATATAGCAAACCAGTGTATCAATCTTCTGTGGTCTACTTGAATTTTTTTTTTTCTTTTAATAATCCGTATCATTATTATTTTTATTTGAGATTTGTCCTTTTCCTTTAATTTGACCTAACGTAGTACAGTTGTCATCTTCTGATTTATATACAACATTAAATGTATTTTCCGGATAATAGATGTTTGGGCTTGTGGTGGCCTGGTGGGGTCGAATGTCGCTGCATGTATGCACGCTCATCCATATCTGTTGTGTGTGTGTATTATATATATATATATATATATATATATATATATATATATATATATATATAAGCGTATTCAAATGAGGAGAACTATATTATAAAAGATTACGAGGACAGATGTAATCGTGTGTCATTAGTCTATATGTTGTGTGCATGGTCGAATGTAGTCGTATGCTATAATTTGTATGTCGTGTGCATAGATTTGTTAATTAATAGAGCATGGGTTCGACACATGATGTTTACATGTATTCTTGTGTGCCATTGTGTATTAAATCGTGTGCATGATACTAATTTTTCGTGTACCCATTATCTGTCGGCACAGTCCTTTATATATTGCTGTCATTATTTGAACGCAATATATATATATATATATATATATATATATATATATATATATGTTCAGGTGCGATTGTGCAGTGAGATGAGAGCCATTTATCTTGCTTAAATCAACATCCAAGATTAACAATGATTAAAAAAATGCGCGGTGACAATTTGGTCTTTTTGCATCTAGGTCAAACTTAAGGTGCATGATTTTCCTTCTTAAGGTGCGTTGTTTTTGTACTGTGTGTCTTAAGGTGCGTCAGATGTTAAAAACTTAAGTGCGTCGATCTAAACATTTAGGTGCATGGTTTTCTTTCTTAAGGTGCATGATTTTCCTTCTTAAGATGTGTGGTTTGTGTGCTTAAGGTGCGTCAGTTGTTGAAACTTAAGGTGCGTCGGCCTAAAATATTAGGTGTCTGGTTTTCCTTCTTAAGGTGCGTGATTTGTATGCTTAAGCTGCGTCAGTTATTGAAACTTAATGTGCGCAATTTTAAAACTTTAGGTGTGTGGTTTGTTTTCTTAATATGCTTTGTTTGTGTGCTTAAGGTGTGTGGTTTGTGTACTTAAGGTGCACCATTTTAAAACTTTAGGTGCATGGTTTGTGTTCTTAAGGTGCTTTGTTTGTGTACTTAAGGTGCGACATTTTAATGATTAAGGTGCGTCTTTTTGTGTTTACTGCATCGTGGTGCAAAATCGATTATGCACCGCGCTTCAAAACGGCGTCGTTTTGTTTAATGAAAAGAAACGGCGCCCGTTCCGCAAAAAGTAACTCTGTTATTCAATTTCATTTTGTATACAGTTTCAGTTCAACACAACTACAGTTTCATTTCGATATAACTACAGTTTCATTCGACATTTATACACTCAAATATGTGAAAATGTTATTTAATTTTATTTTATATACACTATAGTTTCATTAAAACACAACTACATGATCATTTCGATATAACTACAGCTTCATTGCACAATATACACTCAAATATGTGAAATGTTATTCCGTTTCATTTTATATAAACTGCAGTTTCATTTCACCACAACTACAATATCATTTTGATATAACTGCAGTTTAATTTCACCACAACTACAGTAATCATTTTGATATAACTGCAGTTTCATTTGATAATATATAAAATAATACGTGATGCAGTGTCGGTTTAGATACACTGCAGTATCAGTTTAAATACACTGTAATTTCAGTTGGTAATTAACACACCAAAAAATGCGCACTCCGTTAGATTCGGTACAGTTCAATTCCCGTGATCAATAGTTGCCAAATTGGCTTTCCTAGTGTTACAATAAGTGATGCAGTGTCGTTATTATTAACTAGCATTTTGTACGCGCGATGCGCGAAAACTTATGCCCAATATTAAAATATTTATAAGTAACAAAATTTAAAAAATTAGTTAAAATTATATTTTGCAATTTCTTAAAGTGATGATACTTTTGAATTATCATATATTTGAATAATATAGCAAAACAAAAAAAAATAAATTATATTTTTATATAATAATAATTTACGAATAATACTAAGCTAACACTCACATATATGATATATTGATATGGATACAAAAATACATATTTTATATATATATATATATATATATATATATATATATATATATATATATAAAATTTAACATTCATATAAATATTTAATTAAAATATAATTTATAATTAAATTAATTGTTATATGATACTTTTAATAAAATGATAATTAAAAATAGAAAAAAGATATGATAGATGTAGGTGTATGGTAAGATTGGTAGATATATTAAAAACTAACGGTGTTATAACGGTGTAAGGGTGATTTTGTCCAATGCAAATGAATGTACAACAATTAAAGCAAAATGTATATATTTATTAGCATATAAAAAGGGGACAAAAATCAAGGACATAACTTGTATTGACACTTATTATGTTTTTAGATTATAAAATATTATCAGTATCATAGAGATATACTCGGAGAATATTCTCTATCACATATTATAAAGAAGAAGAAAAATTTCATTTTCCAAAAATTCGAGAAATTCATTTTCAATATAATAAAATTTGTCATCGAACAAACAAAATAAAATATGTTTTTTCTCAATTTCAAAAAAGAAATCTTATAGAAAAATATTTTTTTAGTGAACCAAACATGCGATAAATGTTGGACAAGTTCTTGTCTGTATGAACAACTCAGTTGGTCAAAGTGATGAAATTTGAAAAAAAGGATCAGGAATCGAGTTTCACAAACGGCAGAGCAGGAGCAAAACTCAGTAGGGTTCAATCGTTATGCCATGGAACAATGGTGAACACGGTTCCAACGGTGTTAGTACACCGTTATCTTCTTCTTCTTCTTCTTCTTTTTTTTTTTAAAAAAAAAATTAATTGCGTGACTTTTCTTCTTCATTTTCACATTTCGCGGTTTCACTTTAATTTGAAGTGAGCAATAATTTCGGATATTCATAAATTATGAATTCATGCCTGCACATTCACTTTGGAACCATGCCTACACATTCACTTTGGAACCATGGGATTATGAATTTTCTGTTATGAGATTATGAATTTTCTGTTATGAAATTATGAATCTATGTTACATTCATAATCTCATAACAGAAAATTCATAATTTAATAAATATTTTACTTTTATGCGGTTATGAATTTTCTGTTCATAATCTCATAACAGAAAATTCATAATTTAATAAATATTTTACTTTTATGCGATTATGAATTTTCTGTTATGAGATTATGAATTTACATTACATTCATAATCTCATAACAGAAAATTCATAATTTGATCAAACACGCGTCGTTAACTCCACATCTGCGATTTTTTTTTTTTTTTTTTGCTTAAAAACGACGTTGGACTTATGTTCACCATTCACGGTGAACACGTTTCCAGGGCATAATTTGCGTGTAGGGTTGGAGTGGGGGGCCTTGGGGGTGTTTTTTGGAATTGGGCTGACAATGTTTGGGCTGTACTTTTGTGGGCTCCGTGTGGCCCAAACAGAAATTGTTGCACCATGACAGCGTGACACCACCTTTCTCCAAAAACCTGTACGGCTGTGTCTCTGCAGTGGAATTTGCAAAACTTCGCTTTGCCGCAGCACGAAAAGCTTTCGCCTTTATGATACGCACTATTTATATAATGCTCTTTCCCAATCAACTTTGTATTCCCAGTATCATTCCTATTCTCTCTAATTCCAGACTTTTATACACATACATACTAGATATTATTGTACAGATTGTATAGGGTAGAAATGGCGGCTTCACTCTCTCTCTCTTCCTCCATGGATGCCATTTCCAGCTCCAATTTCGTCCCGAGGTTTGCGGAGACTCATTCGCCCTTCCAATCTCCCAGAACAGTTGGTTTTTGTAATAGCGGGAATCTGAAGTCAAGTTTAAGTATGTCCTGCTCCATCGCCAACTCCTCCGCTTCTAGAATTCCGGCGCTTGCTCGTGAAGGGCTTTCCGCCGCCGGCGGGAGCGACGACGAAAAAGAAGGGGAAGAGAAAAATGATCAACTCGAATCCGAAAGTGGGGTTGGGTTGGTTTCTGAAGGAGCGCTTTCTTCTCCACAGGTAGCCGCATTCATAAATTAATTGAGCTTTAGTTGATTTTGGTTCTTTGTTTGAATCCTCTGATTCTTTTTATGCATCCATTCTTGCTGAAATTTTCTGGGGTGAGTATAAAGATTGCATCTTTGGACATGCTTATCTTACCAACTTAACTCTGGAATTGCTTTTATGAATTGTTTGACAATGAGACTGTTAGATTTTGAAGTATAGGTTATGGGTATTGTTATAAAGTTCTTCAAGTTCTATAAGTGAAGAATTCATGTGTTTTCTCTTCCCTACCTCTTTGTCATTTTAGAGGGGAAATGAAAAGCACACTAAAGTACTTGTTTCATAGTCATGTTTGCTTATTCTTATTAACTAAATGTGAACTTTAGTAATGTATTGTTTAAAACATCCTTACAGGCAGTGAGAAATTATTAGCCACATAAATGGAGGTTTGAAAATCTGATGTTTTTTATACTTCCAATGACATGGTTTTTCATTATATAGTATTTTAGTGGAAATGTCAAATGGCTACTTCAGCTTTGTTGTGATGGACTCTCTCGTATTCTGAAGGGTAATCCTGATGGGAAACAAACAAGTGAATTAAATTTAAATGAAATGCCTAAAGTGAAAGTGATGTTGCCTCCTCAAGTCTCACTCGGAAACACAGCAGGGGGAGGTACGAGAGCCGGGCTTTTCAGAGCTCCAATATCAGGTGGCGTGCAAAGTGCAACCTCGGCTCATGGTCTACACAAACCTGCATTAGCAGTTCGCAATCTTATGGAGCAGGTAAGGTTCTTGGCTTCTTGCTATGAGTATTAGATAGATAGGCAAGAAATGCATAATCTGGGGCAGTTTGATTCTTACTCTCTTCTCTATCTTGCAATTCTGTAGGCCAGGTTTGCTCATTTGTGCACAGTGATGTCCAAAATGCATCATAGACGAGATGGTTATCCATTTGGTTCGCTTGTAGACTTTGCTACTGACCCTATGGGACGTAAGTCACTTGAACTTATGGAACATCGATATTCCAACATAGATGTCTTATTCCAATGCTCTGCAGTTCTCTAACATGGATCTTTAATTTCTTTCTGCAGATCCAATATTTTTATTATCACCATTAGCTATACACACCCGAAATTTGATAGGCGAACCAAGATGTACATTGGTTGTGCAGGTTAGTAGTTTGATATTAAAAGACTTAGAATTTATATGTTATGTGTTGCCCTTGTTGGTTTGATCGTTTGGCATTTCAGGTTCCTGGATGGACTGGCTTGTCAAATGCTAGAGTAACGATATTCGGCGACATCTATCCTCTTCCCGAAGATCAACAGGTGGATGTCTTTATTCTTTATATAGTAATTAAAGTTTTTATACCTGAAATTATTGTCTTCTTCCAGAGTTCCAGATATGATTATGCACTGTGCAGTAGCTTATTTGTTGTTGTAATTATTATGAGTTTATTCTACTTTTGGTCACTTCACTATGATGTTATTTTTGCTTTTGATCAACTTTGATTTTTTCCACTTTTTAGTCTGACTTTGAAAACGTTTACTTTTGGTCCAAAACATCTTTAAATGCCCACAATTTGTAAAAACTTAATTCATTCCGCTGCATTTGAGGGCACTTTGGACAGTTTTAACTAAAAGTGAAACATTTTTTGAAGTTAATGATCAAAAGTGGAATGCCACTATAATCAAATGACCCAGAAGTGGAATAAACTCCGTTTATTCCTATCTTTTTGTAGTATTTCTTCTGATGATTGTGTCACTTATTGTAAGAAAAAAATTCTCATGTGTGGATGTGTGTAAGCTGACAGTTGTCTTTTCCGTCTTTCCTAGGAGTGGGCTCATAAGCAGTACATAGCAAAGCATCAACAAGGTCCTTCACAACAGTGGGCAAACTTTTATTACTTCCGGATGGAAAGTATAAGGTTCGTACATGTTTAAAAGTCACTATTTTTATCCTTGAAAAAGATAGAAAACCGTGGAACCAGAAAATGCTCATACTGAATTTTAGTGCATTGACAAGTATTAGGCTTCCAAAGCTCATCTCTTTTGCTTTGGTAAGATCTTGAACTATTCAATCTCTACAGTTCTCGGGTCAGAGTTTATAATCCTCTTTTCTTTTTGCTAAGTTGCCTATGAAAAGTATTTTAAGCCATATATGCGCTCATGGTTCCCAGTTTTCTTTTTTTACTTTACTTTGAATAACTTACTGTATACTTCTCAACAGTGATATATACTTCATTGGAGGTTTTGGAACTGTTGCTTGGGTTGATGTGAAGGAATACGAGGCCCTTGAGCCCGACAAAATTGCTGTTCATGGGGGTGAACAATACCTCAAGGTATGGTTAATGCCCAAAAGTTTAAAACGATGTACGGAGTAATTGTTCGTGTATATCTATCATTCTCTAGAATCAAGAATATGCCAGTTGTTACGAAAGTGAAGAGAGAGAGTTTCTAATGTGCTGTCGTATATTGTCTCAAACTGTCATAGGAATAGAGAATACAAAGCTCTATAAATAGGTACTAGAAGACTACGAATAGGAAACAAGTTTCCATATACTATACCTTCCTAAATCCCTAAGACTGCCTAATCTATAGGGATTCTATATATCAAATATATATTCTATATTCCATTCTCTATTGTTACAGGAATTGAACGCTGTATTTTCAAAGCCACTTAAAGAGCTTTTGTCCCGAGAAGCCGAGGTGGATGATGTGGCTCTGATATCGATAGACAGTAAGGGGACTGATATCCGTGTCCGCCAAGGAGCACAGGTACATTCTTATGCTCCGCGTTTTTATTGTCTGTTTGTGTGGTCTTAACATTCGCCCGCTAACTTTCCCGAGCTCTGATCTGCTGCAGTTCAACATTCAGAGGATGTCGTTCGAAGCGGACCATTCAGTGGAAACGCTTGAAGAAGCCAAAGAAGCGATGTGGAAATTGATGGATAAAGGCAAAGTTTATCATTTGCAGAAATGAAAATCTGCAGGGGAGCTTGTGACATTAGAAATTATCAAGTAATTGTTATATCCAATCCAATATGGGATAATATAAGAACTAACAAGAATCGGGCCATTAAACTTTGATGGTAATAAATCTGTTTTATTAGTAACAAAACATTCCAAATAATAGTTTCAAGAACAAGAAAGGGATGTATAGTGAGTTTTGGACAATTCTTTCTTGTACATCCTATGGGAATGTAACCCAACTTTATAAATCCTACTATACAAAGTCGATCATCGGTTTATGTTGTTAGACACTAGAGAATCTTAAATCCGTGAATACAGATCATGAAACATTCTTTATCTGGGTATTTGGAAAAATGTAACTCAAAGGAGATTTTTGTTGTTTGCAAGAAATGCTAGATCTATTTACTCCATCAATAATTGAGCCGGATTTGGTGTATTATAGAGGATTTTCTTTTTTCTATTGATTCGTACAGATTGGATTTAAAAAAAAAAATTATTGAATGAGATATTTAAAGTATATCGGGGCTAAATCTAAAAAGAAATCTTTATTAGCTTTGTCTTATGTTATTTTTTGTTATGAGAAAAATGAATATTTTTTTCGAAAGATTAGACAAAAATGAATATAACATCATACATGAATTATTTTTTTGCAGACACATTCTGCAATTATTTCTTCGAGAAATTAAATTGGTGGGAAATCACTAAATGGCCTATAACTAGAACTTCTTGCATGTCAAACTCGAATTTGCTAGGATAAGTATTCACTTTGCATACCAAGCACTTTGTGGTCCAATGGTATCGATTAGTAGTTTGGGTCTCCCCTTCCCTTGTAATAAAAAAAATATTCACTTTGCATTGGGACATTAATTGTAATAGATATATTGAATATCATTTTGGATCAAGATCCACAATGCAAGGTCGACGTCGTCCATAGTATCATTTGATCATACATTCTTGGTTTTTGCATCCAGTAAAATTGACCTGCAATGCAGACATGAACCTAGGATTGATTTAGCATCAAGATAACAAAGTCTACAAGAAGGGGCAGTTTCAATGGTACAAAAAAGCTCACAAAAAATGGACTGATTTAATTTCTTCTTCAAATGGTTAATGTAGGCACAAATAATATTACAAATGAATATACAGCTGTTGTCAATTTCTTTCATCCCCTCCATTCTCTCTCAAATCTGGGGCAATTGTGTTGGTACATGCCATATTTGATCAATGGGGCACAAAATTTAGCAATGAAATATGTGAAAAGGTTCATAACTTCAACTTCGTTCTCCACATCTCTCCAATAACCTTTTTTGGTGCGGGATCATCAGGCCCTCTGTCTCGTTGTCCTGATGTAAAGTATAACCATCCATCCCAGAATCCGACTAGAGTGGTTTTCACACGGTAAGGAAGTTTCCCAACAACCTCCCATTTCTGTAATGGTCACAAATCATTGTTAGAAACGAAACCAAAAAAAAAAAAAAAAAAAACCAAAGGTATTTCATGGCGTTTGAGTTTAACATGTCACTTTTCTGGCTAGATGATGACCATTTGCCTCAGAAAGTGAGACCTTGATCCAATCGGATGACCAAGATCTCTTCGTTTTAAAACGTAACCAATACAGAAAAGACGGGCATGGTCTGCATGGATCGAGTAAAAATAAAATAAAAAATTCAGGAAGGTGACATTCAGACGTCTTTGTAGAATGATTATAGTTATGTTGTTAAACGTAAAATGGTATGAACCCTCTGCAATTCACATAATGGATAAAGAGGAGACCTGTGTATCAAAGTGAAACTTGAACACTTCTCCAACAAGTGTCATCTTTTTGGTTTCTGGGTGCTTATCCGTTGTTCCTCCAACAATAAAAATTGATCTGTTAACTATTGTCCAGGCGAACTCGATATGGGAATCTGGCTTGGGCATTGGAGGCAACACTTTCCACTTCATATCATCATCTAGCATGTAAACATCATCATATACAACCTGTAAAGTCCAATTTACGTGGTCATAAACAATCCCAAGAGCATCAAGCAAACAAATCCTTTCATCTCACGATCGTCCACTAGAAATTTTGAAAGATGTGTGGGGATTGGGAAAGATTGATCCTAAACCAATTTTCTATAACAAAGTTAAGTCATGGTTCAACACTTCAACCGAAGTAGCAGCAGTAGTGAACGAATCCTTGGAATGAAGATGGAAAACATTTACAATTAAGGACTATGCGATCAGACTATTAATGTACTGGTGAGATTACCTCATTTCGACGGGAGCATTTGAAAATGGGTGATCCTGGTTTGGCCATAAAATCACCTTCTTGACCACCAATAACATAAAGTCGATCATCAAACACAACACAAGCCCTGCATGACAGACAGCCTCTCAGTAAGCAGCAAGATAGTATAGGATACTATGCCATTTACAAAAAATTACTCTGTATTTCGTCAGATGATGAAGTCAAACATAGATGTCTTCTAGGCTTCTGGGGCTTAAAAATATTGCCTTGGTAGCAGATTGTCTGCAATAATCATGGTTGAAAAAATTGCTAGGCGCTCGTGTATTTTTTTTATTATTTAAAAATTTGTTTAATTTTTTTTTATTTTTTTAAGTGATAATTATAAACTATTTAATACGGAGTACTTTAATGGTTAATACTAAAATATTAAATATTAACCTTAAAAACATCTCAGGTTTGAATGATTTAGAGTTATTTCGCTCAAAACGATGTCGTTTTGAGTGAAATAACCCATTTAAAAAACAAACAAAAAAAAAAAAACAAAAACAAAAACAAAAACAAAAAGGAACAATAGCTAATCGCCTGACTAGGCAGCCTAGTCGGTGGCTAGGCGGTCGACGCCTAGGTGGCTTAGGCGGTGCCTAGGCGGCCTAGTCGGCCACCTAGACCACCGATTATGGTGATACTCTAGGTGGCTGGCCGGCGCCTAAGCGCGATTTTTGCAACACTGGCAATAATATAAGAAATGCCAAACAAAATAACAAATAATCCCTGAACATTGTCACTTTTCTGGACAATATTAAGAGTGGAGTCATTCTTGCAGTTTACGTCCTTACAAGATCTAAATGCAGTAACTACTTCATAAAGTTCGAAAGACCAAAGACTAACTTTGGTACAAAAGAAATTGCCTAACCTTGTGTAGTGTGTGAAGGCACTTAATTAAAATCACTATCAACTGCCCACTGTACTGGAAATTACTCCGGGAAAATCTTCCTATTAGTTTTCATGCATTTGACTGTATGTAGATCCAGATTATATCTCTACACCCTCCGTTTGCCCCTCCAGACGAGGTTTTTGAGGGCAGGCAAGAGACCATCCTTGAGGATAAAAATCTCTTAAGAAATTTAAATCTTGGAAGTGAAAAGATTGATTACAAAACATCTCAATAGCAAATCCACTAGAGAAATACATGAACTTTAGAGTCACTCCTAATATGAGAAAGTTAAAAATACCTATGGGGCCCACCACGAGGAATGGGAATCTCAGACCTCCACTCTGTTTCTAAAACTTTTCCATCTTTAACTGCAATACTCCAATGCTCTAATCCTGGAGTATATCGGTTTTCTTTACTCCCACCCATGACGTGAAGCCTGCCTCTCCAAAGTGTTGTTGCAGGTGCATACCTGCAATTCATTTCTTAATAATCTTCATATTCATATAGAATCTAAATGTCTCATGTACCCAAAAATTTTAAAAAATAATAATAATAATACAAAATTAAAAATGAATCAGGTAATCAGAAATATCTAGTTTTAGACCATACTTTGAAACTACTACATTTACAAGTGAGCCCACACTGTACCGTACCATATTTTATATTTAATATACTAAAGGACCTTGGAACATCAAACTTTTATGTTTTAAAAACACAAAAATCAAAAGATCTTAGAGCATGAACAACATAGCAAATGACTGCTATGAAATTCCTTCATTTCATTTGCAAGCTTTCAAGAGAGAATCAACTTAGAATGGAAGACAAAATATCCCAAAAATTTCACACCAGAAATTGTAGTAGTCTAGTAGAGCTGTCGGTAGAGGAGTAATAGAATTTATAAGAGGTGTTACCTTATTCAACAGAGGAAGACAATATTCATGATACATACATCTCTTTGCAATTAATTTAAATATATGTAATTTGAATTCTTACATGTAACAATTTGATAGAAATCTTCTTACCTCGGGACTGGCAGAGGAGGCATGTCTTTCCATTGCTTTGTCTTGGTGTCCAGCACAAACGTGTGTGCTGTAGGGCCTCTACACTGGGGACCATATTGTCCAGTGACAACATAAATATATCTCCCATCTGTTACCATACCCAAATGTGAATGGGCCATTTCTTTGGGCATATCAAACCTCCCTCCCCACGTGTTATCTGTGAAGTTGTATATATCAACATGAGAATGAACCTGTTACATGAAAGAATTCACTGAGGCCATCACCTTTTTTCCCGAGACTGAGTTCAAGAATGCAATAATAGATCAATTTTGGAAAGTCGCTTTGTAAGTTGTAACACACCGTAATTAATTAGAACTAGTAAAAAAATGCCTGCATTTGATATTTCTGATGTGTTCTCATGACAAACCAAACTCTGATTACCAGAAGTTTGCCACCCTAAAGCAGCTAAAAACACACGGGCATAGAATCCTACATTTGGCATGTCATCGTATTTCAATTTCGAAATTCTATGTAAAGATTAATAAATTCAATAGTGTCCAAGTCAGGCAGGTTTAGTAATTGTTTGTAGATTAAAGATGGATTACAAAAGGCAACTATCATCTCAACTTCTCCAAACAATAACACTAAACGAAGATAAGCAAAACCAACAAGGCTAAGCATATGATCAGCTGCAAGAAAACAGAAAAATAAGCAGTTGGTATCCTCACAGAATCAATGGTTCCATATCCAGCAAAGACAAAAAGAAGGTTCTTGATTTGTATGGCTGCACCATCAAGACGAGGCACGGGTGCAAAAGCCATCTTCTCCCACTTTAACTCGGGAGCTGGCAAATCTGCAAAGGTAGCAGACAATTTCCTCTCTTTAGTGCCATCTTTTTTACCCTCCTTGGCTGAATCCTGTCAATGAAGAATGCCAATTTTGAGCCACCAGATCCAGAAGCATCACAACAATTAGAATTTCAAGTGATAAACCATCAAATATGCAGCAAAATACAAGCTTATCTAAAAGGAATGAGCATGAAAAATGAGCAAAATGCACATATTCATCTGAATAACTAATAAAAACAAACAAAATGGGAACAAAAGAAATGATTTGTCTGAATAAGAAACCTTAGGGTTAGGGAGGTTGTTGGTCTGATTTGGGAAGATGACATTACTGGATTCCGGAACAGCCCAATCACGGAAGGCGGCGGAGGAAGGGGAAGAAGTAGAGGAAGCCCACAGCAGATCTACCACGAGAGCCGCCCCCAACAGCCCTACGCACACAAACACCAACTTAGTTGTTCTGGGTTTTCCGGCAGCTGCTCCGCCTGCTCTGCCGCCCAATCTCATCTCATCAGCTGCTCGCCCTCGCCTCTACTGATTATTTACCCAGCTACGATAATCTTAGATGTAAATGTGAGTATTGAACATAAATTCCTCCAAAAGTTTCTGCTTCTTGTCTTTCCTTCAAAATTCTTTGAGCGCGTATGAAATCACAACTGCATAACAAAATAACACAGAAGAGTTGTTCTTCACTTCTACTTGGGATGGGAGTTGATAGGCAATCATTCAAGGACAAGATTATGTATGTGCACACTATATTTTACGCCTAAAATCTACCCTTTTTAATGTAATCATACAATTTTTTAAAACATTTAATTCTATTTGATTATTTTTTCTTCAATCACACAAATATAATTTTGACTCAAAGTAAGAGTGTCTTACTAGTCTGCTTGATTTGATCAACTATTGATGACTTAGGTTGTTTAACTTAGTGAATTTACCTCGTGCACACCATTAAATCTTATTATTAATTTGGTAACCACAATATTAAGGTTAAAGTACCTACGAGATCCCTGTACTATAGCGTTTTGTTCAATTTAGTCCTTATACTTTTATTTTGTTCAATTTAGTCCTTGTACTTTTAAAAATGGTGCAATTAAGGACAATAGTTAGCAATGTTAATATTATTGTTAACTTAGGTTACGTGACGCTGATGATATTTATATTCCTACTCATATATTACTTTATAAATATTTTAAAAAATTTATTTTTACCACCAATATATTAAATTAGTATGTCCAAAATAAATAATTACGACCATGTTCGTAATGAGATTTGAACAATTGTCCTTAGTTTTATCACTTTTTAAAGTAGAGGGACTAAATTAAACAGAATAAATGTACAAGGACTAAATTGAACAAAACAATATAGTACAGGGACTTCATAGGTACTTTAACTCAATATTTCACTCTTGGGACCGATTTTTTATATTTCACTCTTGAGACGATTTTTTATTTTTTATTTGAATGCTACTGACTCTATTACAATGTAGTATCTGTTCATAACTACTTACTCAACCTACTGAAGCACAAAGAGTCGCCTCAACTGAGGCTCGAACTCACAATCTTTCATATGAAAGTCCAATCCTAATATCATCTGTGTACAAGATGCTTGGCCTTGGAACTTAATTTACCCGGTGCACATTTAATTTACCCGGTGCACATTTAATTTACCTCGGATTCGGAGGGATTGGATATCCATATCCTATTTGTTAATCTGATCGGATTTCAAATTTATTTTTTTGTTACCCGCCTCTTCAATATTTGCATGCTAAATCTATTCGGATATTTAACTTCAGATTACGAATATGCTATATCATAACTCTTTCATATTAATTGACACTCATAAAATTGAGTGATCTGATGTGAATTTGATGCATTAGTCCAAAATAATTGAAAGTTTGACACTAAACACCAAAAGATTTTCTCATATGATACAAAAAGAACCAACATGATCACAGTCTGCTCAAACATGTAACACATTTGCATTCCCAAGCATTTTTAATCACTCTCCATTACAAAATCCTTCCCCCAAAAAACCAAAAACAAAAACCAAGAACAAAAAAACCTACTAACTATACAGAAAATTAGATATCAACTATATAAACGCATCATGACTTCCACTGTCACCACCACCACCACCACCACCACCACCATCTATACCACAACCGACCAAACTATTTTTAGCATGAACTCCAGAAAATTTTACGATGCACATGCTATCTGTCTGTCAAACCGGAATGACATCTGTTCTTGATGCATCTTCATATCTCAACACGATGCCCTCAAGGCTAGCGGGGAAAATGCATTTCATCCACTGGCATCCCGTCGTGAATGGTTCGGGAGGAGGGACAATCATAAGGACGTTCTCGTTCCTTTGTACCACTCCCATTACACTCACCGTGCTTCCTTCTTTGATGTACCTGCCGAAAGGGCAATAAAGAACAATTGGGAAACAGCCATAAGGAATAGAAACGGCAAATTCCACTGCAAACTATATTCTAAACTTCTCTTATTCAAAGAAGAAGAGGAAAAAAACTATACCCTTCCTTCAATCGCATTACACGATCATCACTCGAGAGATTCCTCTCCCCCAACCACCTAGTAAATTCCGGAGATGAGTCCTTATTCGAAGGATTGACATCAACAACCACAGACTCCTCCACATAAGCAGTGGTTTTTGCCCCACTGCCGGTCTTAACCAACGCCCTCAATCCAGACTGGAAATCAGAGATGTAGAAATCGACCACATGCTTCTGGAAAAATATATATGGACAAAAAATCTTTAGCTCTCAAGTCTCCGAACAATGAAAGAGTTAATATCTTTTTTTTTTTTATAATAATATAGCAGGCTGCTCGAGATTTAAATATATTAGCTGAGAGTTATGTAGCAACTCACTTCTGATGATCTAATCCCCCATGTAAAGCGACGATGTGTAGGATTTGCAGGTTTTGAATCCCAACCTCGATACTCGTATAAACTCGTAGATGTATACACACACCTAGGAACCTTCTGGAAAGATGATTCGAGAGGCACATTTCCGCAAGTTACCACCTTTACAAATATAACAAGCCACAACTTTAAAATGGACATTAACTAAGAAAATTCAAACAAGCTGCTGGAAAAGTACAACTTGTAAAAAAAAAAAAAAAGTAAAATAAATTAAAAGAGACGTTTAAGTATGTCACTTTAACTAAATCTTAAAATATTCATACTACCAATTTTATCACAAAAGTGGAAGGAAATGGGTCCACGAGCCACCTTTCAAAAGACAATGCACCATGACTGAGTCATCGTACTGCACACTTATACGCTCCAATTAAGGCAACAATTAGAAAATACATTCCATGGTCTATATATACACCTAAGATTTGGGACGAGCCGACATAGTGTCACATGATGCAGATTTCCACACTAGGCAATCAAATATAAAATATATTTGTTTTGTTATAATCTAAGATTGGGTCAGGGTTACTCAATTGGACTATAATGCAAATAGGTCAAACCACACTAAAAGACTGAATCCAATCAATTAGCTAGTCTAACCCATGGCCTTATAAACCCATATGTTCTCTCTTATTTTTTCAATGTGGGACTCTTAAAATGCTTCATAGTGCAGATCTCCATTATCATTTACAAATTTTCTCCACCTTAGTTTGGGACACAAAAGCTAACATAGTGCCACTCAACTAATTGAATTTCTCATTATTGTGTGGCGAAAGCACTTACCCCAGAAACCTTGACATATTGCCCATTTCTTGCAGTTCTTAATTCAGCATCTGGATATTGAGCAATGAAACCGATGATAGCTCTTTTTCCCCACCAAGAGTTCCATATGAATAGAGCTGCAACAATAGCAAATAGAACAATAACCACGATTAAGAGTATAGGATTCTGCACAGCTCCAAGAATAAACCCTCCGGCAATGAAGCCCATGAGAAATAGCAAAATCATTGCCCACAATATAGGTTTAGGGAAGTTCTTTCTGAAGGAGAACTCGTCATGTTGGGTAAGAGTTGTCACAGCTTGGTTGTTGGCAATAGAAGGACCATGCATTTTCATAGAGCCCATCGAATCCAATGGACCAGAGACCTTTCTCGGTGCCCCAGAAGAATTTAGTGGGCCCGAAGAGATGGGACCAGAAGTGATCAGACCAGTTGCTGGGAGAACTGGCGGTTGAGGACCTGAGTTTTGGCGTCCAGTTGCTCCACCAGATTGAGGTCCCGACACCTTTTTCATAGGCTCCCCGTGCTTATTAAGAGGCCCGGAATTGGATTTCTTCATTGAAGCCGAACCAGTCACCATTGTGGAAGAAAAAGGACCCGAGGAGTAACTGGCCCTGGCAGCAGCGTTAGGATTGATAGGCCCTGAATGAGTTCTGGAAGGAGCATTAGAAATGGGCCCAGATTTTCTCGACTTAGACCCATCCATAGGAATGTCAAACATTTTTCCAAGTTCTCCAGACTTCTTGATGTCACCACCAGTATAGGGCATGGCCACCGAACTCATTGTTGGGGGTCTTTCTTTTGGCTGTTCAGGCCGACCCGACACATAGAGCCCATTGCTGAGCTGGTGAGATGGGAATCTAGAACCCATCAAGCTACCTTATGAAGCAAACCCTGCGAGTATAAACAAAATATATCTTATGGGCCTCAAATCTTGGACATTAATTGAAAGACTTTTACTATGAACTACAGGTCAAACGCTCTGAGATCAGATAAATTTCTTCCGGAGCATAAAAATATATGGAAGAGAATACACACCAATAAAGGCCCATTCACGAATCCACATGAGTCAAAAATTCACTAACTTACAAAGTGAGAAACAGAAACTTGAGATCATAGGCATAATATCAGGATCTCATTATCCTCGAATGGGAAAGAAAAATACTCCGTACAAGTTAAGATTCATAATAGCAAACTTTGATATGAAAACTAGGAAGAGTAGGAGAAGAGAACAACTACCAACTTTAATTAATAAGGCAAGCATTACCAGCCAAGTGAATTGTCTACCTAACTTGCAGATACAACACCTAATTGCAAAATAAATATGAAATGTACTATTCACAAAACAAACAAAAAAAAATTGCACAAGATCTTAAAAGGAAAAGGCAAATAATTCAAATAATCCTTGTCCAACAACATAATCTTTTACATTGTTAATAAAGAAAATCTTCAAACAATATCAAGGCAGGAAACAAACTCAACAAGCCATGTGGAGTTTTTTTTTTTTTTTTTTTTAATATCCTTCAAGCAAGAAAAAAATGGATAAAGAAACCCCAATATAACCAAGTAAAGCCAGATCATTGCTAAACTAGTGTAAGCCAGAGGATGAGAGAAGGATTGTATTGTCACCATTCACGATAAGGCTGACAAAGTTGATACTAAGCATCCAGAAAGAAGCCCAAATAAAAAATCCACCTTAACTTTGAACCAGTAAACAGGGAAAGTAAAATAAAAGTGAGAGACTGTAAATGGAAAGCTCCTAAAGTTCTCCAAATCTTTCAATGAATGTTAACCAGATGAAGGATTTTAGATGATGATTACACTCTCATTTATCCACATCATATAGAAGGCACTCCAAACGACACCTAATGTATGATCACATAAACTTAGTAAGGTGGCTTTTAGAATCCTTGGATCTTTGCACTAAGATCTGAAACAAATAATCAATTCATAAACTCTGCACCAAATCTGGGGTTTAAAATCCAAATGGAGCTCAAATGATTTGAAATCAGAAGATCAGAACAGCCAAATAATTAAAAACAACCCAAGTTTTCTGAGAAAGAGAACTCGAAACCAACAGAAGTTACATCCCCATCACACTCCTTGGAAATGCCCAAGATTCAATTTTTCCATTAAGGGTAACCGAAGAAAAGTCCATTCCTTAAGCTCCTTCCGGGTACTTACCAAAAAGACCTCACTCCTTTAAGCACATTCTATCCCAAATGGAGCCACCAGGAGCAATTCCCATTTCACAATTCTTATCCCAAACAACTAACAACAATGTAGAAATGTCACAAAGAAAACTATGCAGAAGGAAAAAGGCAAAGATCTGGGTTATTTGTACACACCTGAGAAAGATGCAGATCAAAAAATCTGAAGAGAGTAGAAGGCACCTTTTTGAAAATGTTACTTGTCAGGGGCTCCGTTTGTTCGTACTAGTAGCTAATGCGATCCCATCAACATCTCTCTTTCTTTCTCTCTCTATGAATCTTCAGAAACCCGCAACAACTGGTGGGTTGTCTCGTCCGGCAATAACCACCAGCCCAGATAATAAACCAACAAGCAAAGGAAAAATCATTATTAGGGTTTATATACAAAGAATCACTCCGATATTTTGTATATTATATAATAATACATAGTATATCATAACCCAGTAAATTTGTAGTGAGATGAAATTGAGAAAGTGACGGTGAGTGATAGCGAGAGATAGAGAGAAAGAAAGTGACAGATTACTGTCTGAGTGAAGAATATGATACGGAGAGAGTAATTAAGAAAAACAAAAGAAACTGTGAAAAGCCAAAAAACCTACGGCGTAGTACAATCTTCAGCTCCTCCTGCGATGGGGTTTTTGTTACTTTTACATTCGCTGCTGTTTAGCCTGTTGTTACTATTTGATATTGAAGTTTGAGCCTTTTGGTAGTTTGGATGCCCTAATCAAAGCAACAAGCCAACAAGATGCTATTTAAACTATCTTTTACTAAATATATATTTGATTTATTCAATGAAAAAAAAAACATAAAATGTATTTATCAATTGTGATAAATTAGTCAATTTGTTAACAAGTTAATTATTATTTTTTATTCAGTAAGGCATTATTTGGGAGAAGTGACAATGTTCGAATCTTAGTGGCGGCATTGTGAAAATTATGTTTAAAGTGGGCAGATCTCTTGCGCGCATCGACATTTGGTCATGTCTGTTGAGTCATTGAGTCACGGTGATTTACATTATTTTAAATATTCTGTCGAACCGGGGTATGTGGGACACTTGGGTTGAAGATTCATCGTTTAAGGAGAAAGAGTTAATTATATAAAGTCATGCTAGATGTCTAGATGATAAAAGTTTAGGTCTGTATATTATCTCTCATGGTATTCATACTGTAGTAAATTTTATTTTCGAATATACTAAATAATCAAATGTTTGACATCAAGAAGTATATATATTATGATGCAATATTAAACATACAATATCATTAGTATACTAGATAATCAAACGTTCGCTACTACATTAAAAGCTAACTTTATTTCTTATTATTTGTTTAATAGATAACGTCACAGTTATAATGTCCATTAATAACACAATGTCTGACCTTTAAATCTCCATCTAATATATAATACGGAGTATAAGTTTAATAAAAGTGTAATTTATACTTTTATTATACTTGATTGAGTTCTCACCTCCTTATGAGATATATTTTTTGTTCCTTACAATGACACTACTACTTAGGCCATTTACAATATTGCTTCTTGTACATGGGAGTTTTTTTCTCCACATCATCAACAACATATTCATCTATTTGATCTTCATATTATCATCACTAAAAAAAAAAAAAAAAAAAAAAAAACCTACAAATGCAGCTGCACTTAGCAAATGGTAGATTCAATTCCATTTTTCATGTTAGCATGCTGTTTTTATAGCGCCTAGTTCTCTGGTGCATGTGAATCGCCTAATTTTCTTCCTTTATATAAAAAAAAAAAAATGGAGTTGTTGTAGAGTATATATGTACTTTGCATCAAATTTCCTTCTCAGTCTACATCACTTGTTTAATTTTACATCTTTTTGCTTGAATGGATAAATTTTTTCTTCTCTTTTAAGAGCAACCACAATAGTAAGGTTTCTTGGGGTTTTGAGTGGATAAAAAACACAATGAACTCTATTAGTGCATGTTTCACACTCCAATCGCACATAGCGGGCACGTGCACGGCATACGCCCGATGGGCGCGTAAACGGTAACATTCTCATTTTCTTTTCTTTTTCTTCTTCTCCTTTCCATTATCTCTCCTAGTTGTTACCAAAAAAAAAAAAAAAAAAAAAAAAAAAAAAAAAAAAAAAAAACACAAACAAACAAACATTGGAGTTGCTCTAACACATTGGAAGTACCTTAGCATGTTAATGATGCTATTATTTGGTATTACTGTGTTACTGCACATTTAGTTGTAATAAGAGAAAGGTTAAAATGATGATATTATTTGGTATTACTGTGTTACTGCACATTTAGTTGTAATAAGAGAAAGGTTGATTAACGGCTAAAAAAATATAAGTTGGTTAACAACTAAAACATAAGGTAAAAAGAAAAAAAAAATATTGTGTCAATTTCATAAATATTACAAACTTTGAAAGTAACCTCAGCTCCTTTTTCTTCTTCTTCTTATTTGTCCTTATTTTCTAGCAATTAATCAACTTAGATAAACAAATGAGATTATTTCGCATTTTTTACAAGAAACATTATTCTCATATGATCATAACTATACACACACGCACAAATAAAAGCTACAAAAGTAGTTGCACCTAGCAAAGAACATATATCATTTCTCGCGCATTAGCATGTTACTTTGATAGCATGTAGTTCGCCCGTGCATGTTTGTACATGTGAACTACATAATTTTCTTCCTTTCAAAAAAAAAAAAATAAATAAAATTGAAACGGTTGTAAATTATCCATAAATTTCGCATCAATGACATTCTTTATCGTTCCATGCCTGATATGAGAATAAAAAATGAATTCAAATTTCATTGGTTGAATATAATTTGTAAAAATGTTAATTTTGAGTGTTTGGTTACTAGGGAGTTAGTCGTAAGGAAATAAATAGTAAAAAAATAAAATGTTAATTTTTAAAATAGCAATCACTCAATTACATTTTAGTATCTCAACCTAATAAAGCACATGGAGTCAACAACATCTCCACTAAGATTCAATCTCATGACCTCCCACATGGGAAATGTCACTACATGTCATCTGAACACAAGGTGTTTGATAGCAATTATGTATTTTAAATTTAAATAATAAAATATAATATAATATTGGCACGTGAAGACTAACAGAGCATTAAGCAGTTTCACCAAAAAAAAAATGTTATGATAATAATAATAATAATAATAATAATAATAATAATAATAATAATAATCCAATACATACTACATAATCTTGCATTCTTGATTTGGAATACACCTTTGTCTTCTTCTCATTTAGTGTCATTGCAACTGCAGCCTTTACCGGGCGTTTGGTTGGAGGGAGGGAATTATGTGGGAAAGGAATTGTAATTCCATGGGAGTTGAATTACTGGGAATAAAGTGGGAATTTAAATTTCAGTGTTTGGTTGACAGGAATAAAATTACTGGGAATTTCAATTCCAATGTTTGGTATACATGGGAATTGAAAGGGAATAAGTAGTATAAAGTCAAAAATTTCCATTATTGTTGTTAGACATTAATTTTAGGTTAAAAAGGAAGAGGTAATTTTGACTCATCACTATCTTTTTTTCCCAGGAATTAAAATACCAGGGGGGACATGGAATTTTATTTCCATGAAAATGGGGGAATTGCAATTCCATGGAATTGCAATTCCCTCCAACCAAACTACGGAATTTAATGGTCTTTGGAATTAGGTGGGAATTAAGTGGGAAGGGAATTTAAAATCCCTCCAACCAAACGCCATGTTAGTTGATGTCTCATGATGTTGTTCATCAACCATATGTGTTCAATTCCACATATATGTAAATAAGATATTTGGTTGAAATAATGAGTTATAACAATATCTATTTATTCAATTTGTAGTTTTAATTTTAATTTATAACTTGGTGGGACTAGATATTTTGAGATATTAGATTAAGTGCATAGGTTATTTCTTAATTCAAAGAAACAAGATGGGGTCGTGAGACTATAGTTGTGTCGAGCATATATAAAGGCTAACCCACGATTAATGATATGACTGGAGCAATTTGAGTTCAAGTTAATCATGACAAGACTTGGATAGATCATAGATAAGCTTAGATTTTTGGGTAGAACTTTGTTATAATCTCATTTAATATTATTATTCAATGAAACAAAAAACACAGTAATCACATTACATAAATCTCGTCCAAGACAACTTCAATAGCGCTAAAGATCAATTGGTGAGTCATCAATATAAAGTTGTAAACCAAGACGTAAGTGATTCTCATCACAGGTGTCACTATTTTTTGAAAGTAACTTTATTTAATTTGTGCAATACATTATGTTATTTGATTTGGTTTCATTAGACTCACTAGTAATCAAATCAACCAATCCTCGAATACCCAAAACCAATGTCATAAACGGTCAACAACTAACAAAGATCAAGTACTGTATTGAGTCATTGAAGAGACAAGTGGTTCCCATGAATCTCAAATACGAAGAGTGATGACACATAAAACAAGTCCCCATCAAGACAATATTAGGTTTGTTGCAAATGAAGTTAGAGCAATGCACGCATGAGTTGAAATACAGAGAAGTTTTAGTATATTGATAGGAAGTGAGGACATCCTTTGGAGAATTTGAGAGGGGCAAGGAAGCATACACAAATAGGGTGGTGAAAAATTGACATACAACATTTGTAATAAAGGAATTGGGTTGTTTGGCAACTTGGCACCACCCAATGTGTCACCTAACACATGATAATGAAAATCAAAGGTTGCCAAACTGTCCTTTTTAACTAACCCAACTGTCCTTTCACCCTCCCTTTGTGGATTTCACACTGTCACACTAGTTTTGTTGCTTGAATTGAATCATGAATGGGATTGGGCTTGGTATAATCTAAACTTGGTCCGTCCACAGTTGGTCCATGGCCCAGTTTTGGCCCACAAATCAAAATCCAGTCCAAGAATAATTAAAAAAAAATACTTGTACTAAAGAATATATAGTTGATTTGACCAATGAATTATATATAAAATAGGTAAAATGAAACAAAGAGAGTAACATTTTTCTTGTGCTATGGGGAACATGTAAAATATTTTGTAACTGAAGGGAACGTGAGGTAGAGGATATAGAAATGTTTTCAATACTATAAAAATTCAAACATGTACCATTGCCGACTCAAAGAGTGTCGTTGCCCGTATAGATTTCTACTTATGCAAAGAAGAGGAATCTGGAGTGGCATGATGTGTAGCCCCAGTATCAGAAAGTCGGTTCTGAGAAACGGAGTAGCGGTCAGATCACCCGCATAGATTAGATTTGTTTAAGGAATAGGAGTATCTGAGTATATCCAGTAACACTGCAGAGTAGTATGACCAAGTTTGTTGCAGATATGATACTTTGGAACATAACCATGGCCACGCAGGTTGAGTGAAAGGCTGTTGCTATGGATTGGTAGTGGTTGGCTTTCCTTGTGCAACAAGAGCTGATGGCGCAGCTGGAGCAGCCAGAGAAACATCATCCGCATAGATAAATTGATGTGCAATTAGATAGTCATTGAGTTGATCAATGTTAACAGGTTCCATCATGGTTAATGAGGAAACCATTGCGCGGAACTCAAGAAGGGGGGGCCCTTGAACAAATAGAGATTTTATTAATCTAATCCAATTGGCCAGCCATCTTCGACCAGTAGTCTAATTAAAACCTTGGTTTTGCCAAGATACTCACTCGTCGTATAGTCTCCCTATCTTAAAGATTGCACCTGACTAAGGAGACTCAGAGAACGTGCCTTAGAGGAGGATCCAAAAGTAGCTTCAATAGCTAGCAACACGGCTCGGGACATGGTATGTCCTACAACAACATATATAACTTCATCGGATAAAGACTATATTAACATGGCCAAAATAGATTAACCCTGACGAACCCAATTTTGAGTTGCAGGATTGCCTAATACGGAAGATCCATTCGAACCTGAACAAAGGAAGCTGAACACGGGAGTGTGCCATCAACGTAATCACTGAGATTCTGTCCGCGAAAAAAAGAAACAAGCTGAGTTTTCCAAAATAAATAATTAGAAGAAGTTAGTTTAATGGACATAAATTAATGGACTGATTGGAGGGTATTTATTGGTGGAGGAAGGGTGGAGGATATATATGAGAAGGTATGAGAGGAGGACACAACGCCATTGGCTGATGGTGACGGCATAGTGTCTCCAATAGTGACGACAGTTTATTTCTTGGCAACCATGGATCTTGTAGGTCTATTGATAGCCTGGTACCATATGATAACAATAAATCTAAGGAGAATAATAATTATGGAAGAATAAATTGTTATTGAATACTCTGAAATTGTACCGTATACATGAATAGACTATTTATAAGGATACAAAGAGTCACAATTAGTCAGGATAAGAATAGTAAATGGTAATATTTCTAAGAATAAAGGGAGATGTGGAATGAATTATAATGTGCCTAAAATATAGATCTAATACCTCATAAACCACGGCAAAATATTTTAATACAAGATTTATGATCCACCCACTTGATCAATTCTTGACTAATTTGTTTATATTTGATATCATATGACCATATATGCATAACAATTTACTATCCTTTTGCCTCACTGAATTCTACTCAATGAATCTCGTTCTCATATAATAGTCTATAAACCTTCCACAAGATATTTTCTTTTTTTTCTTTTAACATGAAAATTATGATCCATCACTTTTGACTAATTTGTTTATATTTGGGATCCGTAAAGCTTAACAATTTGCTATCATTTACCAAAAAAAAAAAAAAAAAACAACAAACAATTTGCTATCCTTTTTGCCTCGGTGGGGTCCGCTTTCGGGCCCACAATCCCCAGAAGCTACCTGTATTATCCCTATATGTACAGGTCGAGAATCACCTTCATCTCCATTTTTCCATGGCCCGTTCCATCTCACAAACCCTAAATCTCATCCGATCGAATTGCGCAACCGCAACCGGCGCGTCCTTCCTGCCTCCCGGCGCCAAATCGTCGTCATCGGCGGTCGTTAATTCAATTCGTCTGACGTCCTCGCGGAGCGTTTCGAGCCATCCCGACAGCTCCGTTAAGAATGCGTCCGGCGACGTCTCCGAGGCGGATGCAGTGGCGGTGCAGCGAATCGAGGACGCCATCCACCGTATCATAGTCCGCCGATCCGCTCCCGATTGGCTCCCGTTTGTTCCCGGTGCATCTTATTGGGTTCCACCGCGTCGCGGTTCGTACGGTATTGCCGACCTTGTTCATAAGCTGTCCAATTCACTTTCCGAAGAAGAGGTTATGGCCCTCACCACTGATCGTGGCTGGCCGTCGTCCTCTTTTTTTGTAGACGGTATATATATATATATCTTTTACCTAAACCTTATATGTTATAAGTTTTGGCCAGCCATGCTAGTCATTTAATTAGGTAAATGATCGTGGCATAGGAATTATGCTTGCGTTTATGTATACAAGCACGTTAGCGTGCGTGCGTGCGTGTATGTGTCATCGAGGAGAAGTGAACGCAAATTATGATTTTGTGCGCACCACCATCACATAGGCCATAGCTTCTATTGGCGTTGATTATTAGCAATTTCAGAGCCATGTGCGGGGTATATTTACCTTAATGTTTTGTTCATAAGCTAATTGTGATTTGAAAGCTCGTAGGATTTGGAATTTTTACTTTTATCTTTAATATAAGTTGTAAATTTTGATGTCAGGATTGTTTTTGGAGAAAAATTTTGTGTCAAAGATCATAATGTGTTCATGTTGTACATTTTCATTTCTTCTGAATGATGTCAGTGGATAATGAGAGTGAGCAATCCTGTCTGATATTTTCTGGTAATGATTTTGGTCTGGCATGAATGCACACTGTTTAGACTAGTCTTTTTTTTTTTTTTTTTTTTTTCAAAAATAAATGTCGGGGTAAGTATTTCTCTTGGATTGCCATTCCCTTGTTTTGGAAAGTTATCTGCAAGCATTTGGCTGCAAGAGTGCAAGATCAAGTTCTATATTCATGGTTTGAGTATTTTCTACTGTATCTAAAAGTAATAGACTGATATCCTGTTTTTGTCATGTTGTGTTTGTGAGTGATGAGAATGAGCAATCACAGTTTCCACTGAATGCTTTTGATCTGACATGAATTATGATTTATGAATAGTCAAATTAGCACATTGGTTTGTTAATAAACTAACTGTTGCCTGGTTTTATTGAACAGAAACACATGCTGACCCCAAAAGCACCTCTAAGGATGAGGAAGAAAAATGATAGACCTTACCTTTGACTTAATTGTTGTCTGAGGTGAGTTAAATTTTGATTTTTACTTATAGCCAACTTGATTCCCACTTTACTTACAAATTATGCTGACTGGTTCTTCTAGTTGTGTTGGAGATTGTACAATTTCATTTCATGTGCTACAAACCACAAATGGGTGTTTTAGTGTTTCTGAATTTCATACTCCCCACAAGGACCCCCTTTTTAGTTATTAGTACAAGCACATTATAGTGTAGGCATCCATTTATTAGATCATTATGGTATGGTTTCTTTACAAAAGCTCAATTGAAATAATTGAGGATTTGAGGGGGCCTTTTGGTTCATTGCTTTGGTGATGTTGCTTCTTTATTTGGAAAATAAACTAAAAATATCCCCTAATGTTATTTTATTAGGACTGCTGGTACAAGCGGTCTGTACATTTATGCTTCACTTGGAGGGCTCTGTTTCACGATGGAAGATACACACCTGTAAATATACCAACTGCTATAGCCAATTTGCCATGGTGGCTTTGTATTGTTCATTCGACTTTACTGTCTTTCCCCTTTCTTTATAACATTGTAAATTATTTAATTTTCTGGTTAAATTCCTTCTGTAGAATTACTAAATCCCCCATGATATAAAATGACATTAAAATAAATTATCTACTCTGGTTATTTAATTGTAGTTCTATGTATTTGTCTTTTTACTGTCTACAATGACACAATGAATTTACAGTCTAATGCCAATTGTATTATACCAGAATAAAGTGTCATATTTTTTATCAGCATTGCTGCAGGCAAAATGCCGATCCGACCTCGTATAAATATCGATGGCAAATAAAACAAGCAGTGGCATTCTAACCTGCCAAGCATGTGTTATTTGATTTTCGGAGGTCTATTTGGATTTATGTATTTATTTATTTTTGGGAAAAAGCTACCATTGATATCCTTACTTAAATCAAGTGTAAATAGGAGATAAATATTCGATCGATATAAAAATTAGTGTAGAAAT
This sequence comes from Ipomoea nil, assembly GCF_001879475.1. Taxonomy (NCBI): domain Eukaryota; kingdom Viridiplantae; phylum Streptophyta; class Magnoliopsida; order Solanales; family Convolvulaceae; genus Ipomoea; species Ipomoea nil. Next base: position 1,781,370 of record NW_017618198.1, on the reverse strand, counting down.
TGAAGTTAATTCGAGAAAATCAAATCATGTCATTAAGGATCATTGTGTGATATAAACAAATTTATTGCAATTCCCCGCAAGGACCATCTCACCTCAAATTTATTTTGATAGTACACAAAATAATATTCTTTCAATACTCAAATAATATACTTTTTTTTTTTTATTTAATGGTGTACACACCTACTCCAACCATCTCACCTCATAACCAATTAATCAAGTTCAGGGTTTTTTTTTTTTTTTTTTTTTTTTTTTTTTTTCCTTTTGGGATAATAAAAAATTTAGTCAATAATAACATTAACAAAATTTTATTTCACTTTGTTCCTTCTAGTAAGCATGGGACAAGACATCAGAGAACAATAGATAAATAAAAAATACAAAACACATTCCACAATAATAGAAGAATCTGATAAACAAAAGGGAACCCCGTAGTGAATTTCAAGTTGTAATACACGAATTATTAGGACAGGGATAAGAAAATATCAATTACAGTTCAAATCTTTAAGACCCGGTGATGAAGAGTGAAGACCAGCAAATACAATAAATAAATAAATATACCTAGGTGGCACCTCTTATTTCTTTTAATTAACGGCAAAAAAATGGACTCACCAAGCTACATACAGAAAAAGCTAACACAAAATGTGGAACTGCCAAACAAGCACTGTTTCTTCTTCTTCTTCCGTGTCTTAATTCTCCTGTTCTACCAGGATTGTGGACCAGAGAGGCATGCATCGAAATCCCTGATTGATGCAATATGCTAATACAAGAAAAAAAACTCACTTTTTGCTTCATGTATAGACAACCCGAATTATCCGAATACGTGGGTGTCACATGGCATTCATCGAGTTTCATCTTCAAGGTTACGGAAGCCAGCAATCAAATCATCGTGAAGCTTTTTGAACTTGGCCACCAAGACATCTTCTCCTTCAGCAGGGTCCTCAAATTTTTGAGACCTGCACAATCACAGAATAAAAAATAGATAGGTGATTATGACCAGATACTGATAGGGACAAATGTGTAGCGTTGAGGTGTAATTTAGTCGAGGTCACGCCATTGGCTGAGATATTTTACTTACACCAAACGGTAGAACAGATCTCCAAGGCGGTGCTTAATCAAACTATAAGTGATCTTTTGACCATCCATACCAGCTCCTCGCTCGACAGCCTGTGCAAAAGACCATGCTAAATGTTAAGGGTCAAAAGTAACAGTTTACTATTCCTATTGAAAACAATAAAAATGCACCAATTCGAGTCAGAAAATTGCACGTCTGAGAATAGATTAATAATCAAACTCAAGACTTTAGTTGCACAAAGGATAACCTTTTTGTATATCTAGTTGGGTATTCTCTAAGGTTAAAAAGTGGTTCATTTGCTGCACAAAAATAATGTCCTCAAGCAGTAGTAAAGATGAACTCTCTGAATTGTCTTCAACAGTACAAGTGTACAACCCACCAACTGCCCAAGAAGAAGAAATGTAATTGAAAATAGTGTTCATACCTGATTTGCCAAGTTGTAGAAGTGTATAATGTTGCGCAACATCCAAACAGACTTGTAGAAGGGGCAGAATTTATCATATCTGTCACCAAAAAACAACAATGAGGTGACTACATCAACTCTTGAAGTAAAAGCATCACATACTATAATAGGGACTCACGGTGTAAAAGCATTTTGTGCAAGGTAGTCTTCCCTCAGCAGCTTGGCAGTTTCAAGGGTAATTTTATCGGTTTCAGCTAAAGCATCCTTTCCAACAAGCTGCCATGAGAAAAATAGTCACATTAAATTTGATTCATTACTCTGTTTCATTTCACCCTGTTATTCCCCCTTTGGGTGGTGGAGAGGGAAGGGGCAACAATACTAGATCCTGTGAAGAGAAACTTTACAAAGAAACAGACTGATGGTGTTCCCAGAATGCGATTGTGATGTGCCTTAAAAAATATCAGAGAAGGAGGGGAAGCTATTTTCTCTACATTAATTTATACAGGAGTAAATAAATAAAAGGGTTAGCATTTATGAACATGAAAAGAAAAAAAAAAAAAAAAAAAACTGCAGAGAAACACTTTTTGTCAATTATATTGATAAATCCTCTTTTAGCCTTGGAGTCAAAGTCGGACAAATCTCTCAACTGTAATGGTTTGGACACTTTTGGACCTACCACTGAATTTGGACAGAAAATTTAAATAAATCAAAATTTGGACTGTATTTTTGTCATTTTATTTTATTCCTAAATCTCTCAAATCTCCATAGTTGAAGATTTTGATCCTTGGAAACTCCACCTCCCACTCTTCTAAAAGCATACTACTTTGCAACAAGTTAATCTAATCTAAAATTCTCAAAGAAATATGTATCTACAATCTTGTAGATCACACACACTTATTATAACTATTTTTATTTTAATAGTATAATTTTGCTTGAAAAAGAAAAAAATGATAGTAGGAAAAAAAAAGAGATAAAAATGTAAAGATAGCTGTAACCTGTAGTGGTGGAAATGGGATAACAAATAAAATGTCATTTGTACAAAAACTTAAGGGTAACTGAAATTTTTTGAAAAACTTGCTTAGCAAATGGCTCTAAAAGCCAAAAGTTAGCTTCTCATAATTCTATAAGCTAGCTTATCATGGTTGCCAAACAAACTTATTAAGTGGAAGTACCACTATACTTTGAGGAACCAAAGGCAGAATGAATTCAAAATTTAATGAATTAATGTCAAACTAATAATAGCGTTAAGAAATTCCACTACAACAAATAAAAGAGATCAGCAACACTTCAATATTCTGATTTTGTGATAAACTCTCAGTATCATCTTATATTCCTAGAAGTTTCAAAAGATGAAGCAAAATGGATGGCAAGAAATTAGTAAAAGTACGTACTTGCACAATTTCATTTAGGTCATCCTCCCTCTGCAGAACCTCTCGAGCTTTTGTTCTTATGTTAATGAAATCAGGATCAAACTTTTCATAAAAGGACTCCAGTGCCTGGGCAAGTTAAAACAAACACGGTGCAATGCTTTCTCAATAAGCATAATGATCCAAGGAAAAGGCTAGTTTAGATTTTACTGAAATTATGCATATGCTAAAAGCAAATAGAAAACGCACCCCTGAGTACTTTGAGTAGGAAATCAGCCAATTTACAGAAGGAAAATGCTTTCTTTGTGCCAATTTCTTGTCCAGACCCCAAAAAACCTGAAAAGTATATGTCAGAAATCCCTATTTTGCCCCCTAAAAATAGATGGCATTGTTTGTATTTACCTGAACAATACCAAGGGTTGCAGATGTAACAGGATCTGAGAAATCCCCTCCAGGGGGAGAAACTGCACCAACAATTGTGACACTCCCAGATCTTTCAGGTCCACCAAGACATTTAACTTTACCAGCACGCTCATAGAAAGATGCAAGACGTGCTGCCAGATAAGCAGGGTAACCACTATCTGCCGGCATCTCAGCCTGAATAAGAAGCACAAGGTATGTTTCAAGAGAAGCTTAATTAGGCATAAATCTCTATTTATCATAAAATTCTTTGTAATCACCTACAGGCAATGCCCCAAAGTTTATGGAAACCCTAATATGTATAATTTTCTTCTAAGTTTTATTAGGGCAAGTTTCAGTGGCTAGTTTAACTTTTCGGCAAAGGTCAACCATCAACACCTATATGCTTGCTCTGGATCAGTAAACTGATGAATGAGCCCCTGAATTTGCACAGAGTGCTTTGATAAAACAATTGCCACTTAATATATTTTGCAAAACTAATATTGGACTTACCAGTCTTCCAGAAATTTCACGCAATGCTTCTGCCCAGCGAGAAGTAGAATCTGCCATCATACTCACATTATACCCCATGTCTCTGAAATATTCAGCTATAGTAATCCCTGGAACAACATTGAACACAACGCTGCTAATTAGTACCTAAAAGGATAACTTTCTATTTCATATACTCCGTACATTTTTTGACAAGTAATCATATTCAAAGCACCAGGGTAGTGCAACCCAAGTACACATAGATGAGTAACAAAAAAGGCCTATCTGATTTAGCCATACTGGACTGCAGTAGTAATACAAAATAGAAAAGCAAGTGCCATATTGTAGATGATGAATAAATAAAACAGAACTTCTAGCAAAGGAACTTAGCCAAGGGCATATTATAAGGGTAAGTAACTAAATTCACCTGTATAAATGGAAGCCTCACGAGCAGCCACGGGCATATTAGAAGTATTAGCAACAAGTGTAGTGCGCTTCATGACAGACTCCTCACGGCCATCAGGCAGTGTCATTGTAAGTTGAGGGAAATCCATGAGCACCTAAAATTAAGCATTTAGGTTAAAGAAATCATGTAAGAGAAAGAGAGGAAACACACTGGTGCAAGTAAAAACTAAGAGGTTCAGCAAAAATTGTATACCTCTGCCATTTCATTTCCTCTTTCACCACAACCAACATACACGACAGTGTCTGAGTTTGAGTACTGCACTCATATATTGAGACAAACCATTCAAATAAGAATGTAGCTAAAGAAGCATAAAGGCATCAGCGAGAAACAGTCCACATTTAAATCAATCAATTAAGGCTCACCTTGGAAAGGGCTTGACTAATCACTGTCTTCCCACAGCCAAATGCACCAGGTATGGCACAAGTACCACCAAGTACCGAAGGGAATAGGGCATCAAGAACACGCTGATATTAAAGAAAGCATAGTAACATAAACTCTCAATATGATAAGTGGTATCAACTGTAAAGTATAAGACTAAATGAAGGGATTAATTACTAGAGACATTCTTACCTGTCCAGTAAGCAGAGGGGTGTCAGCAGCTAGCTTAGCTGCAACAGGCCTGGGTGTACGTACGGGCCAAGTCTAGAAATATGGCAATATTAATATGAGATTAATCTTGAAACTGTTCTAATACCTCAGCATGAAACTAATATATATAGAAAATTAAAAATTTAGAACCCAAGAAAGTTAATAACCTGAAGCATAGTATATTGCTTTTTAACACCTTGAAACTCAAGCTCAAGAACAGTATCCTGCAAAAAAACAATGCATGAAATTACATAATACCATGTATCCTTTGTGGAGAATTTCTTTTACGAGTGGTAGGGGTGTTTTGGGAACTAGGGCAGCACTAAGCAGAATCATTTAATTAACAAACATGAAACATACAGAATGCATCTGCTAATATCCCATACTAATAAATTTACAAGAGGAATACCATGCCAAAACAGTACAAATTCAAGACAAACCTTCAGGGAATATTGACCAGCTGGTGCAACGTAAGTAATCTTTCCCATGGCATCTGGAGGAAGTGCAACATGGTGTTGCATTAAACTGTTTTCAATGACAGTCTGAAGAAAAAAAAAAGGATGATCAATGCAAAGAAGTGCAAACTGAAAAGGGAAAATGGGTGAGAAATAGAGGAAAATGATTTCACAAAACCATTTTCAAATTTCTATAAACAAGAAAACTTGTGTTACATCAAGCTTACCGCATAGAGGTCCCCACCTGTCAAGAGGTCTCCCTCACCTAAAACAATAATGGGCATAACAAACCAAGTCATATATGAAAAACCAACAGAGCAAACAAACATCTCTCAAGTACAGGACGAATGGCTACACTGAAATATTCTACACTACCTATTTTCTTAGGCTGAAATTCCCAAAGAATGTCTTTGTCAAGGGCTGGAACAGATACACCACGGGGAATGTAGACATCACCAGATTTTATAGCAATTGTCTTCAATGGCCTCTGCATTGAGTATACAAACAAAGGAGAAGGACTATCATCAGGAAGTTGCTTCACTAAGAGAAGCTACAAGTGAAACATAACCACAAGTGCATGATAACCCTCATATTCAGACAAGTTAAATAAAAAAAGAAGAGAACAGAAGGTTATGAACCTGAATACCATCAAATATGTTCCCCAATATTCCAGGACCAAGCTCCACTGACAAAGGCTTTAATTTCAAAGACAAAAATGTCAAACTAAAAGTTCAAAACTCAAATTGCATATCCACACCTCAAAAGGTAAAGACAAATCAAAAGAAGAGAAGTACGTTTACACCTTACGAGTACGAAGAACAGGATCATTAACCATCAGGCCAGCTGTTTCTTCATAAACTGCATATAAAAGCAGATAATTGTTGAGAATATTTCAAAACGCTTGTGAGATCTAGTATTCCAAAATATTATCACCAAAACTCATTACTAGTTCTTGTTTCTTCATTAAAATTTCTTCAGGGAACTCTAACTAGGAAATAAAAGCAGTAAATTTTCTTTTTTAGTAAGACATGCCCATTTTCAATCAAAATTGAGAATTTGATTTCTTGCACTTAATTCTGAAATATTTTATTCATGTCCCTGCTTTTGAAAGAGAGCACATACAAAGAGAGGGAGAAAAAAATAAACAATAAGCATAGCATGAGTCTGCAGAGGAGAATGCATCATGAACAGAGAAGGACAGTATATGGAGATATGTACCCTGAATTGTAGCGGAATCTCCTTCCAGCCGAATGATCTCCCCGATAAGGTTGTCATGTCCAACACGAACCAATTCATACATGGCAGCCCCGGCCATTCCATCGGCAACAACAACTGGACCAGATACCTATATGCAGAGACACAAACCTTATTCTTTGATGTTGACTATAGAGGAAACCAAACAACTAAATTCTATAAAGATTCACGAGGTAGGCAATCTTCAATCATCCTCTGAATTGAGTATAAGTAATTGAATTTTGTATTTTTCACACTTGTTGAAGCAAAGATGCTATTCGCATAGTGGTATTAGAAAAATAAATAAATAACTAAGTAACATAGACAACTTAGAAAGATTGTTTTGAACTAAAAGCACAAGCATTTGAAGCATCAAAGAAAAAATCATCTAGGAAGTGAATTCAAAAGCAGTACATAATTAGCAAGCTAACATATGAAACATAAGGTAGTGGTTATTTTCTATAATTCCAGATGAAATTAGGTCAATTGCACGTCCATCTCTTCATAGGCAAATAACAAACAAACGGCTGTCACATCTTCGCATTGAATTTTCTTCATTTATACGTTACGAAAAGCAACAAAGATATATTTTCATAGTCCAAACATCAATATTATTAAAATCACAACCGAACAAATCATCAACAGTAGCACAATGAAGTAACGAATGCTCATCTCAACTACAAACAACAGAGCAGCCACCTAGTAAATTCAAAACTTCAAATGCAAATTGCATAAGCAACTACACAAAATACAGTGAGTAAATCAGAGAAAAAAGACAGCCATTCAGATCAGACATGAATATGAAATCCGCAATTCAAACAGTTATCCTGAGCATTAAAAATTAAATGGATAAAAAACGAAATAAGAGGAGTAGAGGTACGGATCGAAACGAGAAGGCGAACCTTGCGGACGTATCCGTACTCGCTTTCCTTTTCGGAATCCTCGAAAGTAGTCAGCGGACCTCCGAACAACGACGGCATTGTGACGAAAGATAACCGTAATCGAATTGCTTAAAGTAAAACCTCACAATTCCGTGATCCGCCGGAAGGAGAAGGCCTGCCGATCAATATCCTGATAACTGCGAATTTAGATTTAGATTCAGATGGTCGACTGTGTGCGAAGTGTCAGAGAGAGGTTGTAAATGATTATATGAAGACGAAGCTGAGCAGTGAGAGATATAGCACCTTTTAACCGATGTCCTGTCTTGAAGGCACGGATTTGGACATACAAAACAATATCATGGGAAAATCACAATGTTTTTTTTCCCCTGTTATATATTTATAGCGCTTTTATTCATGAATTATTTATTATTTATATATTTATTTTAGTCCCTTCCGTTATTTTAAGGGTTGTTTGGTTCAAGTTAATGAAGTTATATAATACTCCGTATAAGATAATTAAAGTTATATTTGTTAGAAAGTCTATTGTCACTAGGTGTTGTGTAGTGGTAGGACTCAATTATTGTATTCATATACTATTGTACAGACTACTATTATTGAATATACAGATATCATAATCCTCATCTGGTATCAGCAGGTTACGATCATTCTTTTCATGGTACCTCTCGGTAGTGATAATGGCTCTGTCGGCAATTCGTCCGAACGGACCATCTCCGAGGCCATCATACCGCAGGAAGCAAGACGAAACCGAATGATCGTCGCCTGATCTGACACCAGGGACCGCTATTCCGGCCGCGATCGCAACCCCTTCCATGGCGACCACTAAGGCCACCGCCACCTCGCTGACCGCCAGGTTATGAGGACAAGTCCAGGACTGATCATGTGTGTTTGCTATAGAGGTCGCTATATGGGCTGAAGCAGGCCCCTCGGGCGTGGTTCGATCGCCTTCATTCCTTCTTGGTCTCGGTTGGTTTTACACCCTCAAAGACTGATGTCTCTATGTTCATTTACACTCGTGATTCTGTTCACTTGTATTTATTGGTGTATGTTGATGACATCTTGGTTATGGGATCTGATTCTTCTCATGTTGCGAGTCTTCTTACGGATTTAGCCACTAAATTCAAGATTCGTGACATGGGGACTCCATCTTTCTTTCTTGGAATTGAGACGATTCCTTGGCATGGCGGACTGCTTCTTTCATAGTAGAGGTATATCTGTGACATCTTGAATCGTGCAGGTATGGTGGATTGCAAACCTTTGGCGACTCCGGTGTCTCTGTCTCGGCCGTCCACTGATTCTGTCGTTCCTTTTGAGGATCCGACGCAGTATCGGAGTCTTGCAGGGGCTTTGCAGTATCTTACATTTACGCGCCCGGACTTGTCTTATGCAGTGAACAGGTTGCGTTAGCACATGCACTCTTCGGCGACTAAGCAATGGGCTATGCTCAAACGTGTGTTACGGTACGTTAATGGGCAATCTTCATTATGGTTTGCATATTCGTAAGTCATCTTCAGTTGTTGTGCATGCGTTCCCTGACTCGGATTGGGCTGGTGATTCGGTTGATAGAAAGTCTACGAGTGGTTTTGCGGTTTTTCTTGGCTGTAATCTAATTTCATGGACTTGTCGGAAGCAGCGCACTGTTGCGCGTTCGTCCACTGAGACTGAGTATAAGGCACTTGCTGACGTGTCTGCAAAGGTTACCTAGTTGGTCTCTTTATTGAACGAGCTTGGTCTGCGTCTGGGGTTGCCTCCTACTCTTTGGTGTGACAACTTGGGTGCCACTTACTTATGTGTCAACCCGATTTTCCACACTAGGACGAAGCATGCGGAGATAGACTACCATTTTGTTCGTGACAAGGTAGCCAATAAGGAACTGCAAGTTAACTTTATTTCCACCAAAGATCAGATTGCGGATGTTTTCACCAAGGCATTACCTGGTCCGCGATATACTCTCATTCGTGACAAACTCAATGTTGTTTCTTCCATACCTTGTGCTTGAGGGGGAGTGTTAGGAGTCTATTGTCACTAGGTGTTGTGTTGTGGTAGGACTCATATTCGTGTATTCATATACGCTTGTACGGACTACTATTATTGAATATACAGATATCATAATCCTCATCATATTTGCTTAGGAATATAAGATTCTCATATTTGATTCAAGTTATGTAATTTTCCCAGAGAATCTAACATAACCTCCACATTAAGTTTTTAACTATTGGAAGAGAATGTGAAACACCATCCAATTTCTTAGGTAATCTCACATTCCCTTGTCTTATTACTAATTTTGAAAAAGACATTTTCATCTCCAAGCAGCGACCTCTGGCATTTTTTTAAAATTAAATTATTAAAATAAAATTTTAAAAATTAATTTTTAATATGATAACCATCACGTCAACCACCAACAAGTAAACAAGTCATTTTTTGTTCAATTGTATTATTTTGTGTTGTTGAGGGACTCAATTGTAGCCTCTTTTATTTTTTTTTAGTTTGATTGCCTAATTGCAATTTCGTGTGTAGTTCGATGGTCTATTTGACCCTTATTCCAAACATTTATACAAAGTGAGAGTATAGATTTTCGTTTGACTAAATAACATAGGAGGAAAAAAAATGCTATAAACCTATAATTCAGGAAGAAAAGTGCCATTTAAAAAAAAATCACAAATTATATATTACGAACACATAATGTTATATATGTAATTAATTACTTTATTTTGTATTCAGAAGTTCTTTTAAAATACTAATGTCGCACAATATTAACATATTAGAATTTGATGACTCTAACAATTCTAATGTGTTTTGTCTTAGAAACACAATTTATATTCTAAAAGTTCACAATTTTAATATTAAAAAATACATAATTTATACGTTATTTATGATCTGAATATACATAGTCATAATCATAACGTGAGTGTTACATCTAATGTGATAGCCCATGGGGTAAGAAATGTAGAATCGGGTTGAAGGGGAATATCGAATGCGATTCAGGAGAGCCAAAAACGCATAACATTAAAACTAGGAAGCAGTAAAAATGACAAACGGCAAGAAAGCAAGAAAAGAACCTTACACCGACTTTTTTTCCTTGAGCCCAGCTGCCGGCTTCTGTCTCTGCTCTTGCTCCGACCAACGCTCAAACTCAATTTTCAGACTGCGGGAAACCAACCGCTCCGGTGAGCTCTTACTCCCCTTCTTAATTATTACAGCTTTAGAATTATACGCACATATTTTCTTCTAAAATCTCGGAATTCCCCAACCTTACGTTGAATTCTCATTCAATTCCCAATTTTGAAAATTCTTTCATTGAAGTTTGATTTCTTAATCTGTTTTCGTGCATACGGGATGTCTATTTTATCTTCTGGTACTCTGTTAGGCTTTCGTGTCTTGTAATTCCGGCGGTTCATTTCGCCGGAATGAGTTATCGGTGGAAGATAATTTTCTCTAATTTCCTTGATAATTAACAAGGTTCTGACTTTTTAATCTGTTGTTTAATGCTCTGCTCATTCTGGTTTTTTATTTTCTTCATTGAACTTCCTAAACTCTCCCGGAGCTCCTCACTTTTCGATCATGTGTTGAAGGGGATTTGAGAACTTACAGAAAAATGTTAAAAAAAAAAACCAGAGCAATCTTGTGATTTCTCTGCATGTATTCATCCAGATGTATTAGCTACTCTAATCATAATGTTAAAGTAAATGGGGCAACCCAGCCAAGTTATTCAGACCGTTTGACTTAGTAAACAATAAGGTTTCAAGTTCGGTTTCCAACGAAAGTGACCTATTGGTCAGCTATGGGCAATCTGGTTGGTTTATACCCTTGTGGTCCCGGCTAGGGTGACAAGGCGGGGTTACCCAGTGCACACATGCTGGCAGTAATATGCCATAGGTTATGGGTTGTGATTTAAGAGAGGGTTTTCTACGATTCCGAAGTAGGGACGCTTTGGCCCTGTTTGGTAAAATTGTTTGTCTATAGGCCAATTTTGGCTTATTTGACTACTATTAACTTTTCATTTGGTTAAAAAAATCAATATAAGTGTTTGGTTAATTAGCTTTTTGTAACTCCAAAATGCTAAAATTCAAAAAGCTGCTCAAGGCAACTTTTTCAATTAGCTTTTTGAGAAAGGAAATTATACCAAACAGCTATCAGCTAACAGCTAATTTACCAAATACCTTTGTACAATCAGCTAATGTTATCAACTAGTTATACCCTCTAATTAACCCAATCAGCTAACAGCCATTTACCAAACAGGGCCTTTATCTTATGCCATTTCAAACAAATCGTTTATCTGCTCACTCGTTGGGCAGTCCCGGTGTATTTATGTTGCTGATTGGCTAATATTGGTATGGTGTACTATCTTTTTCTTGATCTTGTGTTTAGCAGTGCTGTTCTGTAGCCCAATGGTAGATCTGGGGAAAGGTGCCTCTTTCCCTACTGCTGATAATCCTTTTGCAAGGCTTCCTGATCATATATTGGTAGAGATTTTCATTCGGGTACCCATAACAGAGTGGAGCCAGTTATCTTGCGTTAAGAAACAATGGGCCAATCTGTTCCAAGAAGAATGCTTGTGGCATGCTGCTCTAATCAGGACTTTTCCTTTCGCTGGCCTAGCCAAACGGTGGCCTGGGCCTATCCCTCGAGGGATGAGCAAAAGGTACTAAGGAATGAATACCTTTTAGCATATGAATACAAGATAACATCGATCTTAGAATATTTCTTGCTTCTAAATTTAGGTCAAAGCAAATTTTTTAGTTCTTCGAATGACTGACTATCTGGTGCTATTTCCTCGTTTCAGGAGGTATGCTGCATTGTACATAAGTAAACACATGTTTTCTTTGGATGATGAAGTGGATGAGATCGTAGGCCACAGTTATTTGTTTCTGAAAGAACAGCTAGAAATTTCAAAAATGCCTCCTCCATCCGGGATACTTCACGGGACTATAATAGGTGCCCTTTATACCACTCTCAATAGAATTTATTGTTGTATGCTGAGAAACATTTCATTGTTTCTTTTCATTCGTTTTATGCACACCGTATTTATTTAGGCCCTGTTTGGTAAAAATAATCAGCTTATAGACCGATTTTGGCTTTTTGATTACTACTAATTGTTTGATTTGGTTAAAAAATCAATAGAAGTGTTTGGTTAATTAACTTTTTGTATCTTCAAAATGCTAAAATTCAAAAAGCTGCTCAAAGCAACTTTTTCAATTAGCTTTTTGAGAAAATAAGTTATATCAAACAAGTTATATCAAACAGCTATCAGCTAACAGCTAATTTACCAAACACATTTCTACAATCAGCTAATGTTATCAACTAGTTATACCCTCTAATTAACCCAATTAGCTAACAACCATTTTACCAAACAGGGCCTAATCTTCCATGGGAAGGGAACAAATTGAGGAAAGCTTTTTGAGAGTGTTCTGCCCATCAAACAAAGTGGAATATATTCTAACAAGTAGTCACCTTGATGGAACATCGAAAGTTCAATAGTAGAAAAACTCTGAAATATGGTTCTAGATGTGCTGTATTGATATTTCTTCTTAATTTACTTAGAGTTAGTTTACTTTCTGGCAGATCAGTTTATTGCATGCGGTAAATCAAGGGATAAGGCACATGAACTGGCATCGTTAATCTGGTTGGCTGTGATCGACAACATGGAAGAAAATGAACAAACACTTCTCATACTTAAGCGTCTGGCATCAGAGGGAGACGTAAGTAAATATCAGAGCATTATCCTAATCATCATTCACCGTACATTTTGTAGCCATTCTTGAATACTTGAATCCCAGAAATTCCTGTTAATATCTGCAAATTTATCTGCAAGTTCTTTGACACTAGAGGCAAATGGAGGAAACAGAATAGTCAATAGCCAAGTTTCGTAAAGTTGCTCGTTTCTCTTGTTTTGTTGCCATTTCATGCTTTCACTGCTAATCCAAATGCGTTGTATAATGCATACATTGGCAGGTTATTTTGCCTTTCCCGTACTCTAGGTCTTCCAAAGTTCAGTGGAGAGTGTTTGACAGACTCTTTACAGATTTTCGCGACTGCCTGAATCATGTCAAGTACTGTGAGATACTGGCATATGCTAAACAAAGATTTCAGCCGATACCATCAAGTTGGTTGGGTTACTAGCCAAGCGAGCACAATCAGGTTCACTATTTCATACATAGTTGTACACCAAAACTGAATCCCCGTCAAGATGTTGAATATACTTTTTTGCAACGCGGGGTGTTTACTCAAATAATTGACTCTATATTTGTATAGTGCTGGTTGTTTGCATGACATGTAAAACATGCGCCTCACCAATCCTCCCGTTATATTTTTCAAGTTGTTATTTCATACTGTCTGTATATTGTACTTTTTTTTGAGTGACGAGGAAAACTTGCAGCCATTATTTGAAGGTGTGGATTGGATAAATCCTACTTTGTGATCCTGTATCCTGTACTTTTTTACTTCAAAAGTAAGTGCAGTTTGAATGGTGCATCTTTTAATTTGCTTGCAAAAATCTCCCCAGCCAGCCCAGATTTCAGATTTTCATCTGTGCTGCCCATTTCTGTGGCCAAGAACAGGTGGCCATTACCCATTACTCCATTAGGCCCATGAAAATATTACTCCGTATTTGGTTTTCTGTGTTACTATACTGGTTGCATCAGTGGCTACCGGTTTGGGCAAATTATACCATGGACCAGGAGATCTTGGTCCAAAAATAATTTTCAGATTCTTTATCTATAATTATCACATTTTGTACTTGCAGTTGATTATCAAGTCAGATTTTGTATTTATAGTTGGCACATTTTATATCGGTAGCTATTAATTATGTGTCGATTTTTATTATTCTTTATCTTCTATAAATCAAATCATGATACATGGTAGGAGTTTTAATTACTCCATGAAAATACATGTATCATTTTCCATTAGAAAATGTTATAAAACATGCCAACTCAAGAGTCAAGAGCTGGGTTGGCTATAAGCTCTACTAGGCTACTAGCTAAGCTAAGCTATTGTATCCTACAATAGAATAGAATCTCCCCTGCCAGATGTGGTTGGATTCTTTGTACCATTGCTTGATTTACTTCTGCTCTCATTTTGCACGCTTAAGATCTAAACCCATACTTAGTATACTACAACCAAATTATTTTATTTAACATTTTTCCAAACCAGTGCGCTATTTGTCAATTAAAATTACCATAAAAACTTCAATATTTTAAATTAAAATTTTCTTAAAAGATGCATTATGATCCTCACATTATAATACCACGTAGTGGAAGATTTTAGAAAGAAGTTGACAGTTATGTTCTGACATAATACAAATTTTTTTAAAGTTTTAATTTGAGTTTCACATGGTGGCAGCAGTCATGTGAAGGATGGGAAGTACTTGTAACCATATTAATGAGTAAATTACAAGTACACTCCAAAGTACTCCAACCCTACGCACTTAATAACTATATTTGGATAAAATATTATATTATTATTTCCTAGTCAGCAGTATTAGCATGTGGTCTTACTATTAATTGCTCTGTGTACGTAAAACGTAAGGAACGGATCACGTACTCTACCTTGATTCTTGTGCTTTCATAAAATCATATTATATATAGACAAGTGTGAAGTTTGGGAACAATGACTCGAGATCGAATTTTACCAGCGATAGTGTGAGAACAACCTCTCAAAGTGAGGGGACTCCGCGTAAGCAAAGGTTTAGTGACTCTAGTCCTTGTATTCAGTTGAGTAATCATGATTTACATCATCTCAGATGTTCTGTCCGTTGGATATTCAACTTTTTATGAACAACAATAATTATACCATATTATATGATTGTATGAAGTTAATCTAGATTCGATTCATATTGTACGTGTTTGTAAAGTTTTAACACTTAGAGAAAAATATAAGTATATATTATTAGGACTCTATATATTTGAGTAAAACTTTTATCCTAGTCTCCCTATGACAGTCAATAATATAGATGTAATTTTTTTTTTCATATTTTAGAAGTAATTAAAAACACTAATACCATATTACCATTTACTAATTTTAAATTTTCGAAAACTTTATTGCTTCAAGAATTTAAAAGAATATAATGGGTCGTACATTGATGCATAACATATATTAGCATTATTGTTACTCCCAATACTGCTAAATGATGCTAAACTTAATATTTTTTTTTTTTGAAAGCGATGCTAAACTTAATATGATTAAACTAATCAAGTTACTTTCCAGAGGTTAACGTAAAAATTAATGGTGTGTGTGAACATGTTTGCTCTCCTTTGACTTTGACCTATAATCACTAGATTGTTAACGTTGTCCCAAAATTTTAATAAACTCTCCCATCGAAGTGTTTGCTAATACTTTAACATCTTAACTGTATCCATCCCTGTCACTAAATATATTTTGCTCCAATATAAAATTACTCAAATTATACTACATGCATTGTCAATTTACTCGATCTTAATTGATTAATAACTGGTTAATTGTTATAAGAAGGTACAGTGCATGTGAAAACGTACAAGATATGTCACAAAAATGAGAATGGGAGATTAATCATGTTTTCAAAGAACAAAATAATGCGACAAACAAGTTAACAAGATAGGTCCGACCTGATCACGAGAAGAGGCCTAATGTAGTTTAATATTCCTCTAACAACTTTATAATTTGCAGTGAATTATTAGAGAGGACTTAGTGGCTTGGGCATAGCTTAGCCAAGTTTTGTTCGAAAAATGAGATAGATCGTACGGCTAGTCTTGACTGATCCCGTCTTTAGTATTTGTACAAAAATAAAAATAAAAATCAATATTTGTTTGCATAAGGTCTAAGGCGTCAAGTTGATGTTTTAAATTGAATAAATTGGGGGAGTTGGGGTGGGATGGAGGGGTGGATAAATCAAGTGAAAGGGGAAATAAAGAATAGGCATTTCACATGGGAATTCTTTGGGGTTAGCAACTTGGCATAATCCATGTCCATTCTACTAATTGAAATGTTTAAGAAAATATTTTTTTTTTTAAAAGGCATTGGGATTAGGGAATTAATAAATTAATATCAAAAGCAATAATGGATTTACATATGTATGTCTTGTATAGTTGTATGTATAGTTTTTGAATGCACTCTATTACAATGTATGTATGTATATTTTTGGTTTTCATATTAGGGTTTGACTAATTCAAAGTTAAATCTAAGTAGAATGAAAATAGAAACGAGAAAGGACATTAGACATGCAAAAACATGAAAATGCATGTATGACTAAATTTATAATTTTTTTTAATTCACTTCATGTGCTTTAATAAATTGAAAAGGTAGATATGAACGGATACTACATTGTAATAGAGTCAATAATACTTTAATTTTTTTATATAATTTTTTAAAAATATACATCAATATTAATTGTTTATTAATTGAATAATTAACAGTAATATACAAGGGCATTTGGTTCACGGAATCTTGTATTATCCCAAGAAGGTAATATTGGATTTTGGGAATGTAATACATTTGGTTTGGATTGTGAAATATAATATTATATTGTTTGGTTAAGAGTTATATTTTATGTTATATGGATCAATTTACTATAATGTCCTCAATAATAAATATATATGTGTGTGTGCGCGCGCTTAAATATTAAAAAATTATATATATATATATATATATATATATATATTTGATTATATAAACATATATTATTATTATTATTATTATTATTATTATTATTAGAATAATTCAAAGTAATCTAAGATTACTTAAGAAAATGAGGATAATCATATTATATTGAAATATTACACTACATCAACTTTGATGTAATATAACATTATAAGATAATCTCATATATAACTTGAACCAAACAACATAATATAATATTACCCGACTCAAATTATCTAGGTACATATGATTCAAGCAAAGAATGAGAGAACCCACATTTCTTTTAAATCAATTTTATTTTAATTAAATTCGATCTTGAATTCCTTTCAAGAAAAAAAAAATCGACCTTGAATTACTTTTTTTTTTTTTAACGAGTTCGAAAACTTAAAAAAAAAAAAAATTATAAAACAACTTCGAAACATTTCTAGTGAGTTTTTAAATATAAAAAACGAATCAGAAACGCGGACATGTTCATCGCGAAGAGCTTTCTTGCATTATAAAGTTAAATTATTATTGTTAATCCCATAGAAAAGTATTGGTCTAATGTTCATGCATTATTCCATTTATAAACTCCAAAGTCAGCTATTTCAAGTCATTTAATAAGCACATTGAATTATTTAGGAGATTATTAATTATCATTAATTATAATATTTATGATGATTAAGATAGGTTAGGAAATGAAGGCAGTTAAGCACTATAGACCTATAGTGACCAAGGCGTACTATACATATAGATACATACAATACATGCTAAGATCTACATAATATTAACATTATGTTACTATATTCTTTGCTCTTTATAAAATTTTAATTTTTTATTCACATTTCCATTTTCCATGCCTTGTTATGGAAATTATTTTTAATTTCCACTTGCATAGAGACAAAAATTTTTAATAATGCTTACTGTACGTTGATAAACCAAAAAAAATAGAAGTAAAAATTATTAGGCGTTGAACTAGGCTGACTACAAAACTAGCTATTGAGTTGTACATAAAATTATGTATTTATTACTCCGTATTATTTTGGAGATATGTTTTTTAATAAATAATACGACTACATGCAAGTGGGAATTCTTATGAAAAAATTTCTTGGTGTATGTAATATATTTAAACGTTAGTTGATCAAAATATAAATGAAAAAAAAAAATCATTTAAGCCTTGAAAAGGTATATCATTAATCTCATCTATTTACATTAACAGCAACCCAAAAAAAAAAAAGAAATATAAATGTGAGTATATGTAACTAATATATTTGGGTATATCTACTAATTTCTGCAACTATATTGTAACAAAGTTAATAGTACTCAAAAAAATATATTTGTTATATCTTATCGAGTTATCGGTATATATGAGGTTTTATAAAATAAGTCTAAGATGTTAATCATCATCATATTCATTTGTAACTACGGGGTTGTGGATGAGTGAAAAAGACTCATTCGTCATTAATCAAATATCAATGGTTTGATCTTTAGTTTTGAGTATGGAACAACTTTAAATCTCCAAACACCAATTCGACGAGAGGATTAGTCATTGTGTCCGATAGTGGAACCATGAACTACACAAATATATATATATATATATATATATATATATATATATATATATATCATATCATATTCATTTGTCACTAGATACAACTAAAAAAGGGTTTAGTTGGTACTATAGAAAAGTTCATAAAATAATTACTATTTTGAGTATATAACCATACTACTACATTAGTAATTGAGTATGATATTAAGAGCATCTCTATTCGAAGAATTTTGGGAGATTTTTACAGGTGATAATATACATGCGAATGAGAGAGAATAAATTGAGTTTTTGCAGGAGGCATTGATTTTTGTCAGATTTAGTTGGCCCCACAAGAAGAAAAGAAGACGGTCTCCTCGTGCATTTGAGGTGCACTAGAAGCGCCCAGTCGAGTGTGTGCACACCACGCGCCAAGCTAAGCACGTTAAACAACCGTTTTATTTTTAAAATAATTTTTTAATTGATTTTAATTTTATTTTTTTCACATTTTTCCTCTCTCATCTCTCCTACTTGACAACTTAAAAACTCAAAAAACATCAACAAATGAATTGAAGATGTTCTAAAAGAATTAATATTATCACAAATCACAATCCTATCAGGTCAAAATGCTAAGTGTCTAGGACAAGAGATTTTGCCTTGAACAAAGAAATAAGTATGTAATGTTGTCCCTGGTCATTATTAATATTATAACATTATGATAAGTATGATAATATTAAATATTTAATATGGTGCAACACTAATAACCTAATAGCTAGACTACCATTTAGGAGTCTAATTAAGATTTAGGAGACCTAATTAGAATTTAGGAGACCTAAAGACAAACAACAACAATGATAACTGGTGGTTATACAAGGTCACTAGTCCTCTCACTACTCACATTATATAACTCATACACCATCTAAAGGAAACTGAATAGAAGTGAGAGACAAAACTCTACAGCACTCCGATTGCTATGATCCTGTATTGGTATGTTTAATTCTACCACTATATACAGTTGGTCAATTCAAAAAAAGTACTGTATACAGTAAATTCCCCACACCCACGCGGCCACCCCACTCCCCATCCCAAATAAAAAAATTAAAATTAAAATTAAACACCCCAAGCTTGTGGTTCTATATATATGTAAAGCCAGTTTCATACACATAAAAGAAGCAAGCACGCACATATATATATAATTTTGGATCACTGGTCCTTCATTATAGATATTGTTGCCAGGCAACTGCAAATTGCAAATACAATTGAAGAATATAACAATGGATCAGAACTCAAAGAAGTTGCTGTTGTCTGCCACCCCCGCCGCCGGGAGCTCTAACAAGATCAGAGATATCGTCAGGCTCCGACAGCTCCTCAAGAAGTGGAAGAAGCTCGCCGCCACCAACAGCGCCGCCGCCAACGGCACCACCACCGCCGATACCACCACCAAAACCGGCACCGGCACCGGCAAGAGCATCAACAAGTTCCTGAAGAGAACCCTGTCCTTCACCGACGTCTCTGCGGCGGCCGGCGACGCGGCGGCGGTCCCGAAGGGGTGCCTGGCGGTGCAGTGCGTGGAGAAGTCCGGCGAGGTGAAGCGATTCGTAATCCCGACGGAGTATCTCGCACACGACCTGTTCGGCGTTTTGCTCAGGGAGGCGGAGGAAGAGTTCGGGTTCCAGCAAGAAGGGATCCTCAAGATCCCCTGCGAATTCGCCGTTTTCGAGAAAATCCTCAAGGCGGTGCAGCAACAAGACGGCAAGAGGCCTCCGGTGCCGGCGCCGCCGCGCAGCCAACAACCCATCTTCCAGCTTCACGATTTGGGTGAGTTAGCGAACACCAACACCACCAGCTGCTATTCCCCAGACGCCGGCCATGCCCATCATCCGGCCGCCGGAATTCCTCCTCAAACTCAAATGTGCAGATAATTAATCAATTCAATAAACCACAAATTCAAAAGCTGCACCATTTTTACTTTCAAATTGAAAAGTTTTTTTATTTTTATTTTTATTTTTGTTTTCCTTTCTTTGAATGCACACAGATCAGAGCCTCTACAACATAGGCAACATAACATATAGTAAGTAGTACATGGTGTTACATAGTAGCTAGCTACCTGGTACTACTATACTACTTGTATAACTTTAAACCTTCCTCAAACTATAAACAATATTTTGCTGGTCATTATGTGAATGGAAGATTATTGATGCTACACTTTTCTATTCTTCTTCTTCTTCTTCTTCAATATTTTAGTCATCGACTATCAATTTTGCATTACTAGATTATTATTACGTCCTTACAAAATTTACTCAAATTGATTCTCAGATCCGTTAGTTATACATTTAAGTCTCCATGTTACACAAGGATACCAATGTAATTTCACATCTTTTTCCTACCTAAAATGATCCCTCCTCGACAAAAGAGACGATTTAATGTATGTTTCTAACTTGGATTGTGTAGTTGACCGATATGTACTATTAGTGAAGTGATCGAAGAGTTTGTTGATGTAGTCTCAATCAATATATCACATACACAACAAGTTTATGAATTTAAAAAACATTAGATGAACTTAAATGATGTTAACATTATATATACACATTATTTGTGTTTTATTTAACCATAGCAAAATTTGTCTCGTCCATCGAGTATTGGTCTATGACTAACATAATCTAAATCTAAATAGGGTGAAACTTAATTTGTACAATAACAATACTGACCATGAGTCAAGCTTAAGATTCATCTCTTGGTTTACTTTTAATTTTTTTAAACATATTTACTTTAAATGTACTTAATGCATGTTCTATTCAATTATTATTATTATTATTATTATTATTATTATTATTATTATTATTATTATTATTACTTTGACTT
This sequence comes from Ipomoea nil, assembly GCF_001879475.1. Lineage (NCBI taxonomy): Eukaryota > Viridiplantae > Streptophyta > Magnoliopsida > Solanales > Convolvulaceae > Ipomoea > Ipomoea nil. The sequence continues at coordinate 1,760,027 of NW_017618198.1, read as the reverse complement.
TGATTTAACAATTTCAAAATAAAATAAACTACGAAGTAATTTTTTGTTAGTTAGATCGTAATAAAATGAATCTTATTCAGAATGTACTATTGAATAACGGTTATCAACTTTTTTATAAATTAGATCCTATTCAAAAAAAGAAATGGTCTACCATGTGGAAGCTTAATTTACCAAGGAAGGTCAAGGTGTTTGTATGGCAAGCCTGTTCTGGGAGCCTTCCAACTGCCGATCGTCTTCGTTCCAGAAGGGTAGAGTGTCAAACTCAATGTTCTCTGTGCCAATCAGCGGAGGAAACCACCACCCATTTATTTATTGACTGCAGGTTCGCGAAGGAATGCTGGGATCTAATTGGCCTACCAGTTCTCACTAATGCCACCTCTTCCTTCGAGCTTTGGGTTGATATCCTCGTTACCATGCTTGATAAAGATCAATGTCGTCTCCTTTTCTTGATCTGCTGGAAAATATGGCTTGCAAGGAACGACAAGATATGGAACAACAAAAACACATCTAGCAGATGCCTTGTTGAGGGAACCAAATATTTCCTAGCAGATTGGAACTCAGCTTGGGAGCAAGATTCCAGTAACCCATGCATAAGTTTACCAGTGATTCACAAGTGGGAGAAACCACGGCTAGGTAATTTGAAGCTGAACACCGACGCTGCTGTTAACATTACCCACAACCGAGTGGGGTTTGGCTGGGTGTTGAGAGATCATAGCGGGCAGTTCTTGGCGGCATCAAGCATTCCAGGCGTGGGAGTTTCTTCACCAAAGGAGGCTGAGGCTTTGGCCATTAGGGAAGCATTGAGCTGGATCAAGAGAATGGACCTCCACAAAGTGCAGGTTGAATGTGATGCTTTGCAGATTGTCCACAATCTCAATCGTGATCAAGATGTGTCATCATGCGATTTAGTGTTGCTTGATATTAAAGATATGCTTCGTTCTCTTACCGACGTTGCTATCTCGTATGTTAATCGTACTGCGAACAGTGTTGCCCATAACCTTGCTAACACTACAAGAAAAATGCACATAAACAACGGTTAATAACCGTTGTCGTAGGGGTATAATTTCTGTTGTTGAAGCCGGTGTTGTTGTAAGTCCCGCGCATAGACAACGGTTTTTTAACCGTTGTCTTTTCTAGAAACAACAACGGTTTTTTAACCGCTGTCTATTAAGTGTTGTTGAAGCCGGTGTTGTTGTAAGTCACGCACATAGACAACGGTTAATAACCGTTGTCTTTTCTAGAAACGACAACGGTTTTTTAACCGTTGTCTATTAAGTGTTGTTGAAACCGGTGTTGTTAAAAGTCACGCACATAGACAACGGTTATTAACCGTTGTCTTTTCTACCAACGACAACGGTTTTTTAACCGTTGTCTATTAAGTGTTGTTGAAACCGGTGTTGTTAAAAGTCACGCACATAGACAACGGTTATTAACCGTTGTCTTTTCTACCAACGACAACGGTTTTTTAACCGTTGTCTATTAAGTGTTGTTGAAATCGGTGTTGTTAAAAGTCACGCACATAGACAACGGTTATTAACCGTTGTCTTTTCTACCAACGACAACGGTTTTTGACCCGTTGTCTATTCAATGTTGTTGAAACCGATGTTGTTAAAAGTGATGCACATAGACAACGGTTTTTAACTGTTGTCTATTGTGTGTTGTTGAAATCGCTGTTGTTAAAAGTCACGCCCATAAACTGTTGTGTTTTGTAGAAAATACAACAGTTTCAACTGTTGTCTATTGTACAAAAGACAACAGTTTCAAACTGTTGTCTATTGTAAAATAGACAACGGTTTTTAACCGTTTTTAACCTGCTTAAATTTTAATCATATAAAAAATCAATTTATCCATTCACCATGGCCAAGTGTAGTTACATAATTTTGCACAAGCTAAGGTTCAAAATAACAAGTCTAAATACTTCCATGACCAATTCTAATCGAATCATATATCATCCAAGTCATAATACTACAAAAAACAATTCCACGAACCAAGTCTAAATGATCACAACGTTCTAATGATCAAATCATACCTACTCTAATAACTTCATAGAATATCGGCCCATTCAGAACGCACCAGATCAATAATTGCTTTGTCACCCTCAATCTGCAATAAAAGAGTAGGCATTTATAAAGAGCACAATCCTAAAGTGCTTCTATAAAGAGGAAAATTTAAGAGACTTGAGATTACACTAATTATATCACTTGCTCCCGTTATATCATCCAATCCATACAATATCCTTTCAGTGTCACTTTCCTAAAAGTAACAATGGCACAACAATAAGAGATTAGTAACGTAACACTGTGCCAAAAAACAAAATAAAAAGCAAATGATATTCATAGTTTAGAATCAAAAGCATCAAGAACAATAAATAGAAGAAAATCTTAAAATGAAAAATCTGAATAGTAGTCACCACTTTTTATCATTTAAGAATTAAGAGGGAATTTCCCCAACTCAAAGGTGAAGAGGTTAGCCTTATAGATAAGACACAATAAGGGTTGAATCAATAAATGTGGATAATAATCATAATATGAATAATGTGTGAATGCAGCTAGTGGAGTTTAGAAAATAAACTGTAGCACTATATCAAGCTTTAAAATCAATGTGTTTCTTAGCTAAAGAAATGGTATTGACAAGCACCTGCCAAAATCTTTTTCTTTTGTTTATATCCCGGTATTTGCAGCTTACAATTTCGCCATTCCTCCGATAAGGAAATGCAATAACAATCTGTATCAACAGAACTTTCAAAAAAGTTAGCCTGGGAAACATTGAATTCATCATATCCGTATGGAAAACCAGCTATGGTAAGATGAGGTAATTAGACTATTAGAGCTTACAATATTTCTCTAATATGGGACAAGCCTTTACTAGTTCATTAAGGAGTTTGATCACTTTAAAGATTAAGAGGATGAGGGTGGTTTCACAAAAGAAGAGAAGAACATTTAAAGAAACACAAATTTGCCATACAAAATCAGACTTGCCAGAAGAGCAGTTGTCAAGCAGCCTTGTATATAAAGCCCTTGGTGAAATTTCCAAATGATTAAAATGGTCCAAGAGCCAATGGTGAAAGGTTCAAGAGCCTAATGAATTGCAAAGTATAGCCTCAAATAGGAACACAAAACTGAAAATTAGGTAATTCAAAGGGAAAAGTTTGAGAACTGATGATAAAGTTAAGGATCAATTATAGTTGATCAAAAACATAAATACACAACAATCAACTTTACATAGTGAAGAAATAAGGGTTGGTTGGGAAAAGTATATCTACGAGGTAAACATGTTTTTTAATATGTAAAGTTGAGTGTTGTTTATATGTACTTTAGCAACCATTTTTGCAAGAAATATAATGCTAATGGCTAAAAAAAAAATTTATTTATTGAACTTATAGGTGCATAATATATTTAAATCTAAAAAGATAATCTAAACATACTTGGAAACGTATATATTCTGTCTCTTTACGTTCCAAGTCCTTGAGAAGAACCTTTTGCTCCTACTTTGGCAAATCTAAGCTTGCCAACTTCTGCTCTAGAAATGAGCGCCTGCAGTTTGTAGAATAGAAAGCATCTGAATACTTCAACAAAGCATCTGACAATTTGTTTGATATTATGGTCCACCTTCTGGGAAAGCTAACTAAATCTAGAAAATACTTCTCTAGAAATAGTTCATTTATCTCAATCCAAGCTAACATATGGGAATGCTGTAACTTCATATCAAAATTATTCATCCACCAGCAATTAAGTGGACATGAGGAAAAATCAAACAGTTCATTTTACAAGGCATATAATGTACAACTGCATCACCACTAAATCATTCAATCAGCTTGTGTCCTATTTATATTGAATGCAGATTTGGACACCCATTATGAATGTCCATCTTTGCAGTGACAATTTCCATGACAACAACCTCATAGGAGGTATGAGCTCATCCTGTATGGCTGTATATATGAGTGCCTGCTATAGACTACCATTCCAAGACAATGACAAACTTCCCTACAAACACTCATATGACTTGTGTTCCACTCACAGACTCATAAATTTTCAAATGATGCAAGCACAACAAGGATTCAAATACTAATATAATGTAGACTCCCTCACCACAGAATAACATTTAGAGCATTTTATTAGAACTAAAGGTTTACAACTTTTCCAACATTGAACTTGAAACTCAAGTAAAGAAAGAAGGAGAAAGCTATTTTTTTTAGCTTTAAATCTTTAATCCGAGGCATAATTTCACTAAAGCACAAGAAACGAACGTATCAACAAGACTCCACTATATGCATGATTAAACTAAGTTGAATATCAAGAAAATGCAATTACCTGAACTCACCAGAACTTGATTTGGTGCAGGAGCAGCTCCCATTCGTGTATCCATTTCAACTTTTCCTTAAACATGCAAAGTGTTTCACTAAGTAAGGAAAGCATAATACTAGACATGCAATGATTGGTTTGGTAGTGAGAATCCTCAGAACTTAGCTTGTTTATTTACCTCAGAACTTGAAGTTCTCTTTCAAGTAACAAACCATCTCTTTCAAGTTACTCATGTGCATAAGTAAGATTAAAGAACTCCTTTGTTTGGTGATTATAAAGATAGCCTGCATGCAAGTTCCAAATAACCATCAGAATCATGGAAAAAACAATATGAACCATATGCAACATATACCATATACTCTTCATAATAAGTACTTTTTTTTTAAAAAAAAAAAATCAAATTCAAAATGAGCATGAGATGTGGCTCATTTTAATAGGAACACTAATTCCCAAGCAAAATCATAAAACCAAATAAGTAATGGCTAGTAATGCATGTCAGAAATTGTGAAAGCCTGAGGCAAAACTGCAGAAAAGGGACCATAAAGAAGTGTTAAGGAATTGCACTACAGAAATAAAAATAAAATGTGCATTCAGAATAATGCATGTCAACCTGTTGCATATGTAATGATGTGACTATTCTAGGGTACAACGAAAGGAGAACACAAGGTTTGAAGAGGAAAGCACAAAAAGCTGCGTCATATTTTGTCCTGTATGCAATAACTGTAAAATGAGATATAGAGAACTACTTAATACATTGACCCGGAGAACTCAACAAACTATTAATCAGAATAGTATCATATCCAACAAGCTTGTTGACCCATGTTGCAAAGCCCAGTTATAAGAATGCCACATAACTTGATTAATTTTGCACACATTCTCCCTCACCAACTTTCTAAATAGTTCTACAGCCTCCACAATCCTATTATCCAGACAGACACCATTAATTAAGGGAGCATAAGTGATGGTATTCGGGGGAATCCCTTTTCCTATCATCTCGGCAAATTATGCTGTGGAACCATGCCCACCTTGCAAGGTGGATACGGTTCCACAACATAACAATTTCCATACAATCAATGCAGCCTAATTAACATCACATAATAGAAGATCTTTTAACACACATATAATAAATTTGCTTAAGAAATATGAATTAATCTTGTTCATCATTGCAAAAACAGAAGCAAAACCTTAAAAATTAAAGCAGATTAAAACAATATGAGACTAGCCCAGATTTTATCCAAATGCAAAATTCAAAAGCAAATCAAAGCAACAACAATTCACACAAACGAATCTTTTAAAGAAATTGAGACCTTTTCTTTAACCACAAAGAGTGAAACCTAAATAGCATGCATATAACAGAGCTGTATAGAAGGAAGATTAGACTGGAATGAAAAAAAAATAGAAAGACAAGCAAGATTAGACTTACAATGAGGCCTGTGCACTTAACAGAGAGCTGTAGAAGGAAGAGCAGCGGCGGCGAGTGTGACTGAGGCTGAGGCTGTGGCTGTCGGCCGTCGTCGTCGGCGAAGGAAGAGCGGCGGCCGGAGGTCTCGGAAATGAGAGGGCGAGAGGAAGGGCGGCGGCGAGTGTGGCTAAGGCTGAGGCGATGGCTGTTGGTTGTCGTCGTCGGCAGAGGGATGGCAGTGAAGAACTCTCCTGATCGGCGAAATGAAATTTTGGAATATTGGGGGTAGAACTCTCTTGATCGAGGAATAAAATTGGGCGAAATGAAAATTTTCTAAGTTTGGGCGGGTAGGGCTAAATTTTGGGTTGATTTTTCGCGCTCTCTAATAAAATAATAATAAATTTTTCGCGGCATCCGGAACGCTAGACCCAATTAAACCGGACAATATAGATATAGAACAGGGTAAGAAAATATTAGTTTTATTACCCGGGTCACTAGACCCAATTAAAATAGTACCGGGTATATAGGTACAGAACGCGAGATTCACAGATTTCTATACTGTAGATTCATAAAATCTTTACTCTAGATTCATAATTTCTAAAGCGTAGATTCATAATTTCTAAATCGTAGATTCATAATTTAAATACAGTAGATTCATAATTTAAATACAGTAGATTCATAATTTCTATGTAGTAGATTCATAATTTCTATACTACAGATTCATAATTTCTGTATTGTTGATTCATAATTTCTAAACTGTATAGTTATCAAATTATGAACATATAATTTTGTGAAAACGACGTCGTACGTTTTGGACTCGTGTTCACAATGCATTGTTCAGCTATTATGAACATAGAACAGTTGCACAGCATAATTTGCCCTTTAATACCCCGAGGTTTATTACCGACAACTCGCGGCCCAATTATATTACAAAGCTAAGATCATGGCAAAAGAAATGGGATATAGCTAACCAATCGTTATGCTATGGACCCGTGTCCACACTGTAGTGTGGACACGGTAACGGTGCCGTTGGTGGACTTTGATCAATGTACGACATAATTTGTGATAGCTAACTGTACGGCATCGATCAACTACTCTTTCATATTCATTCTCCACGTGTCTCAATTTTGGGTGCCCAAATTTTTTTAAAAAAATATTATAGATATAATCTATTGTTTTTTATACTTGATATTTTTATTTTTTTTTTTTGAATTCATAGATTGGTCTTAATTATAATATGAAAATAAAACTTTAATGAATTGACTTTGAAATTTTGGTGAATAATTTTATATTTAAATATGAACGAAAATATAACTATTAAATTAACTTTTGAATTGTATTCTTTATTTGTTAAATTTTTATGCAATATATTTGGACAACAAATTTTAATTACATTTTTATTCTTGTTAACACTCAGGATATAATAGCTAAAAGATAAGGTGTAACACTTTAGTACACAAGAGTTGGTGTGGTTTGGTGGATTTGGCTTTGTTTGTTATGTTAAAGGTCTTGGGTTCTATCTTTTGTGGTGGCATCCTTAACCTATTTTATACAATCATTGTCTTGGGTCTCAAAGACAACACATAAGAAAATTGGTTATATCAAGTATATATATTAGTTTACTTGAGTACATAAGTGTTGATTTGGTTTGGTCGGTTTAACTTAGTTTATTATGTTAGAGGTCTTGGGTTCTATTCTTCCTAAGGGATCCTTTAATTATTTTCTAAAATTGTTGTCTTGGTTTTCACAAACAACACAGAAGCAACCCAGTTATATACTAAATGTTGCACATTTAAACACAAGAGTTTATGTTGCTTAGTTGGTTAAACCTTATTTGTTAAGTTTGAGGTTAAAGGTTCAACTCTTGTTATTAACATTCTTATCTTTGCTTTATACAACTCATTAAATAATGATGTGCAAAGACAACGATTTTTATAACCGTTGTATTTGTAGTGTTGTGTATTCAAATACGCTTAAAGACAACATACCAAAGACAATGGTTAAATAAAACCGTTGTCTTAAACAAATAAAGAACGCGCAACGACAACGGTTGACAATGGTTAAATAAAACCGTTGTCTTAAACAAATAAAGAACGCGCAACGACAACGGTTATATAAAACCGTTGTCGTTGTAGTGTTGTGTATTCAAGTGCTATTAAAGACAACACATAAATGACAACGGTTAAATAAAACCGTTGTCTTTTATAAAATAATATTGCGCAAAGACAACGATTTTTTATAACTGTTGTCTTTGTAGTGTTGTGTGTTCAAATACGCTTAAAGACAACATACCAAAGACAACGGTTAAATAAAACTATTGTCTTAAACAAATAAAGAACGCGCAACGACAACGGTTATATAAAACTGTTGTCGTTGTAGTGTTGTGTATTCAAGTGCTATTAAAGACAACACATAAATGACAACAGTTAAATAAAACCGTTGTCTTTTAAAAAATAATAATGCGCAAAGACAACGGTTTAAAAAAACCGTTGTCTTTGTAGCGTTGTGTATTCTAGTGCGCTTAAAGACAACACACCAACGACAACGGTTAAATAAAACCGTTGTCTTTTTTAAAAAAAAAAGAGCGCACAAAGACAACGGTTTTAAACAACCGATGTCTTTCTAGTGTTGTGTATTCTAATGCTCTTAAAGACAACACACCAACGACAACGGTTAAAAAAACCGTTGTCTTTTTAAAAAAAAAAACGCACATAGATAACAGTTTTAAAAATCCGTTGTCGTTGTGGTGTTGTCTTTTCACAAAATGCACAAAGACAACACACTTATAACAACGGTTAAGTAAAAACCGTTGTCTTTGACAAAAGTGTTGCATCAAAGACAACGGTTTTGGACCAAACTGTTGTCTTTTATACAAAAGACAACACTTTTCTTAAAAACTGTTGTCTTTCTAGTGTTGTCTATGTGCATTTTTCTTGTAGTGTAAGGAAGCCTGTTCTTTGTCTGTACGTCAGGAGTTGGTTACTATCCCTCCGGCTTTTATTGTTAACGAACTTCTTGCGGATTTAATTTAATGAAAGTTCTATTTGTTTCCAAAAAAAAAACTTTTTTATAAATTAAAGATTAAATAAATTACAGATATACTATGGGCTTTACCTTTACCTGGTGGGAAGATTAACTGGACGGTGCAAAGTGTCCGTACGGAAAATTGATCGGCGGACAAGTTTCCGGCAAAATCGCAAGGCGCACGTTAACAGTCAGATGATGATTAAGTAGTAATATTTGGTCAATTGGTCACATGACTGCCTTTCATTATTCACTCCACTTTCTTACTGTGTATTAACTGTGTGGATTGCCGTGCACTGTCTACGTAATTATTTCGCATGTGCTTCACAACTAAATTAATTCACAAATTGTCCTCACTCTGTTAAGTAACATTCTTAACACCAACGTTTGGTTGATAGAATAATTCAGAAATTGAATAACAATCCTCATAATATACTTATTCTATTGTTTATTTTTACATTTTATTCCTATCAATAACATTTCTGTGAATGATTTATTTTCTTTACAAGGGGAATAATTATTTTCAATTGTGACGACTAATCAAATCCATCCATCTGGGTAAATCAACGGTTGAGAGTTCTGAAAAAATAAAATAAAATTGGGCATCTTTTTATAAATATTAAAAGCTTAAAAAGTTTTGATAATTATAAAAGTAAACCTACATTTTTTTTACTAAAATTCTCAACCGTTGATAAATCATGATGGACGACTAAGATCCGTCTTCACTTTTTATAGGAGGATCTTGTTCTTAGTTGATCATGTGCGAATGTCTGCCCAGGTGTGAAATGCGAACCAATCAGTGCGCGCCACGTGTCAGAATTTATTGATCGGGTGCACCTACTTTCACCTATAAGTGCATTTACTTTCGCCTGCAAGTGCATGTAGTTTTTACCTGCATTCATTGATCGCCTGCACCTACTTTCACCTACAAGTGCACCTACTTTCGCTTGCAAGTGCATGTAATTTTGCCTTGTTAACATTCATTGATCTGAGTTCGTTCTGTTTGGCATCGTTTTTGTTATTCCGAGGAGTTCAACGGGTAGTAGTACCCATGAAACCACTCGCAAACATTCATGCACCTAGGTGCAACTGCTTATAATTATATGTGCAACTACTTATAACTATATGTGCACTTAGTATTGATGCTCAGTGTAAATTTTACTTGCACCTATAATATATTTTACATGCACTTGTAATACATTTTACTTGCACTTCGATGTTCAATTATTTATGAAAATGCCACCGCGATTTTTTTTTTTTTAAAAAAAAAAATCAGTGTTTCTCATCCATTAGATCTGGACACGTGGACGGATATCAGACATTTCTATTTCGCACCTGGGCGCTCTATCAGGGCCGGCCCTGGGGCAAGGGCAGGCTGGGCCCTTGCCCAGGGCCCATGCTTGGGGGAGGGCCCCATCCTATCTCTTATATATATACTATATAGTATATATGTATTGAGTATAAGTAATTTATATACATATGTTTTATAGTAAGGTGAATTAGCTTAGTTGGTAAGATACTTAAATTTTAATCTCATTTAATCAAAATGCCCATGATCCAATCCTTCCCTTTATGTTTTAGAATTCCTCAACTTTACTTCTTTGCTTATATTCTAATGTATATTTTAAAAATTTATTTTTATTGATTTTTTGTGTTTAATACGGAGTAGTATTTTTAATGTAGTTTTTAAATATATAAGTTTTGATATATTTATACTAAACATATTATGAAATTTTTTTTATATTAAATATATAAATTTTTATATTAAATTTTTAATGCAATTTCTAAATTTATAAATTTTTATATACTTATACTAAACATATTATGAAAAATTGAATTAAAAAAACTTCAATCAACTCATGTTAACCAAACAAGACACGTAAAAATAGGACGGAGGGGGTTATATGATATATTTTGAGATTGAATTATAAAAAAAAAAAAATTAAAAGATAATTTACTTCGTACCTTTTTATGAATATCTAATCAATGTAATATAGAAGCTTTTATCATGTGTCATTATATGTATTCAAAGTATTCTTAAAAAAGTTTAAAATTTATCTATTTAAAAGAAAAAGTATTTGTATTCAAAAAAAAAAAGTATTTATAAAAATCATATAAATAATATAGAAGATGTGTGATTTATAATATGATTTATGTTCAAACTATTTTATCTAGATAATTATGTTTCATATCTTTTTGCATTTTTTTTATCGTGTTTTGAAATATTTTAATTTCTTGCTCCTAGTCAAATTTTTTTTTTTGAGCTTTTCATATGTTTGTAATTATTGTTTTATAAATTTTTAATAATAATTAATTTATTATTTATTATGATAAATATTATTGTTTATAAGTTTACTCGATTTTAAATTATTTATTCATTTTTATAAACTACAATATTATTTATTTATGAAGACACTTATACGATTATTTATTATTTTGCATTAAGAAAAGCACCTAGAAATTTTTTTCATGATTATTGTTGTGTATAAATTGTTAAAAACTTGTATCTTATTTAAAGTTATTGATATTAATAATATTTTCCTTATTTAATTTAAAATTTAGATATGAAATATATATTAACCGGGGCCCCTTTTTTTATCCTGCTCCGGGCCTATAAAATGATAGGACCGGCCCTGCGCTCTATTTGCACGGGAGTGTATATATATATATATATATATATATATATATATATATATAAATAATAATTACATAGTATTATTGTTGTTGTTGTTATTATTATTATTATTATTATTATTATTGTTTACACACACGTATATAACATTTAATATAAAAGACATTTATGTCTTTTGAATACTTATTATATTTTTATTCCTTAAACCAATCAAACATGATAATACAATTCCTGAAAGCTATTTGTTTAGTGAATCAAATAATGGAATATAATCCCTACTATATTCTTTATTTATATCATCCCGTATGAAATAACATTTCTATTCCTTCAAAATTCATTATCTGAACCAAACATGTCGTAAGTGTTATTAATTCATTTCACCTTCCCTTGCAATATGTTACACACACAAGTCTTTTATTAGCACAAAAAAAAAGGGTGTAACATGCATTCAAACATATAAATTTTTAGATATCCAAATTTTAGCATGGATATTAATATTCTGTATTTTTTTCTCATGATTCTATCATTCGGTGTCCTAGGCGTAGAGAAATCACATCAGTCCATCCATTATGAACTTGGTGATTAAACTTTACTGCAGTGACAATATTATAGGGGAGGTCTTGTAAAAAAATAAATTGACGCTAAGATGATAAAAATCTTAAGACTAAGCTAGTATAAAATAAAAAATTTGTTATTTTTAGAATCAATAATATAATCGATTAGTACATTAAAAAAAGTCTAATAAAAAGACAAGTGAGACAATTTAACTAATTAATTGCTTGACTTGACTAAAATTATTTGATTATTGCATGATGAGTGCTTGTTAGTTGCTATGATTGTATAATCATTTGCTTTTGCTATTATTGTTGTTATTATTAGGATGATTATTATTTATAATTTCATAGTCATATTACATTTATTGTACATCGAATTGACTAATTCTATCCATAAGTTGAGTTGCTAGCAAGAGTATTTGTTTACACTTAGCTTCCACGCGGCATTACAATGACATTGCTACCATTTCAGCAATTAAATATTTGTAATAAAGTAAACTCTTGAGACAAATAGTATGTAAAGTTTTGAGTCAACAAATCTCTATTAGTTTTATAATGATGGAAAAATTGAATGTCGTGTATAGCATATTTATATGAGAACTTGTTCTTAAAAGAAAAATTAATAATTAATTTCAGTCTTCTATCTAGAATAATCTAACAGATCTAATGCAAATTGAGAGAAAAAATACAGTGACATTTTGACAATTTTTTTCAACTTCAAAAGCCTTTTTTTTTTTTTTTTTTTTTTTTTTTTACTATAGAATGCAACTGTTAACACTATAGGATGCATTTTCAGATAAACCCTAAAACCTAAACAAAAAGAAAAATCTTAAACCTAAACCCTAAGTACTAAACTATAAGCTAAGCAGTAAAGAGGGAATCAATAAACCAAACGAAAAGGCAAAATACTAAATCAAAAAAAAAAAAAAAAAAAAAAAAAAACTCTAAAAGATGTTCCCAAGTGTATTACATTTTTAATGACAAAAAATACACAGTACAATATTTAAAATTACATTCTTAAAGTTGAAGAAATTATCAAAATGTTATCATGATATTTTTCCTTCCTTGCTCTAGTATCGTTAGATCTAACCATCAATCATGAAATGATCAGCATCACTAAAATAAGGGGGGAAAATGCAATGACTTTTTATTTTTTTCCTTTTTGGTCCATCATTGCTTCCACATTTGATTTTGCATTGACTTTGTTCCAATTTTTCACTTTTAACTTAAGGGGCCAAAATTTTCTCATTGACTTTTCGTACTTCAATAGACTCCATTTAAGGGTAATTCTCTTATAATATTGTTGTACATATTGAAGGAATTCAAATGCTTTTCACTTGAGTTAATGTCTCTTGGTTATGTCTCTAATCTTTCACATATTGTGTCATTTATAATAGTTGGTATAATTCTATCTAAATGCAATTTTTTCTGTTAGTAGGCCAGGTGATCGACCTTTCAAAGTTAAAAAGAAAAAAAAATCATAATTTATTTATATCAATCAAAATTATAGGTATTGTTGATAGACAAATCCAATCCATATTGCCATCCCAATCAAAAAAAAAAAAAAAATTGAATGAAAAAGGTTGTTATTGTTACATCCATGTCTTGATCTCAGAATATTGTTTGTTCATTGATGATTAGATATTATTAAATTATAAATAAATATGATGAGGAGTGGTAGTGACCAGCTAGATGATCTGCCTAGCTGCTCATTATTACAACATTATTGGTTTATACTTTATAATTTCATTTTAATTAATTATTATATATACCAACTTGTTGATATGGGCGGCACTATTGGTACCACGGTACTACCGTTTTCTATTGCTTTCAAATCTAGTTGGTTAGTATTGTACCTATTATTTGATTCTATTTTATTAATTAATTATTGAGAAAGGTGTATTTTTGGTTTGATCCCAATTCTCCAAGTTATAAAGTAATAATAAATTTAGTTTTTGTATTATATGTAAGCGTTATTGTTTTTAATTTTGAGTTGCCAACATGACTAGTATTAACGTTGAATTTAAAATTGATCTAGAAAATAATTAGAAAGTTAAAAGGAGTACATCCCTTCGTTAAGAATTTAGATTGATATCGTCTTCTTAAGCCTTAAAAGAAACAAAAGATACGTAATAGTGGCAATCGATTATTTACTAAATGGGTTGAGACCGAACCTCTTGCCTCAATCACTACGACTTTGGAATCTTAGAATAATTCATATTTGATAACGACTCAAACACAAAGTTTAAAGTCTCTCTTAATCTTTTTATATGTTGTATGATATTCTCACTATTATGGGACTAATCTACTTCGGTTGTGTCGTAAAGTTGCATGACTGCTTACTCGAAGAAAAATTTGGCCCAAAGCTCTTTAGATCTAGATATTTAATTTTGAATTTTTAAAAAAATTCTATCATAATAATTTAAATTTAAATTTAAATTTATTGACTTTACACTATAAACAAGTCTTAATTTTGAAAAGCATTCCCTAATATGCTCGAGACTAGAAAAGCATGTCATAGTCTCATTAATGATTAGTTATTGATTATGAACTATATAAACTAAGAAGTATTTTCAAAAATATATATATAAACTAAGAAGTATTCATCCATCAACCTTACCAAACATAAACAAAGTTAATTATTAAATATATAGAAAAATTATATAGCGACAATTAGCACTGTCCAATTTGTATCAAATATTATAAAAAATTCATGCAAATTATATTGAGTATTGTAAAAACACTAACTTGTCTCTAAAATATCTAATACAACCCACAACCCGAATACTGTATAGATAGTATTTGTCTCTATAAACTCTGTAAACTTAAAAAAAAAAATAAATGATTGTAAACAATACATATCCACAATCAACACCCGTTAGGCTTAATATATAGGCCCTATTTGGTAAATGACGGTTAGCTAATAGCTGATTGAGTTAATTAGAGAGTATAGTTAGTTGGTAACATTAACTGATTGTAAAAAAATATTTGGTAAATTAACGGTTAGCTAATAACTATTTGGTATAATTTTTTTTCAAAAAACTAATTGAAAAAGTTACATTGAGTAGCTTTTTGAATTTTAACATTTTAAAATACAAAAAGCTAATTAACCAAACACTTATATTGATTTTTAAACCAAGTCAAACAACTAATAGTGGTCAAATAAGCCAAAATTGACCTATAGGCTAACTATTTTACCAAATAGGCCATAATCTCAATAATCAAGTTTATAAAAACAAATATTATATTAGGGTGTTTGGTAAATAGCTTTTAGGTGATTAGGTTAGTGAGTTTGACTAGTTGATAGCATTAGTTGTAAAAAGATACGGAGTATTTGATAAATTAACTGGTAATTAATAGTTGATTAAACACAAGCTGATTTTTCAAAAAGCTAATCGAAAAAACTATTTTGAACAGTTTTTTGAATTTTAATGTTTTGGAACAATAAATTGTTACAAAAAGTTAATTAATCAAACACTTATATTAGTTGTTTAACCAAGTCAAACATCTAATAGTGATTAAATAAGTTAAAATTGACTCAGTCAGTGTGTTACCAAACAGGATCATTACATCCAACGGGCACATTAAATTATGGGGATTGCACAAGCAATAGCATGGTGCATGTGAAAATTTTACTTCACAATTAGCCAACTCTGTACAAATGTGACTCTATGGCCGACAGATTTTCTTACAGGAATCACTTCTAAAGTTCTAACTATATTGCAAATTTCTCACCTCCAATGTATTAACTTCAAAAATTCAGCGGAGCTATGATTTACATGTGGCCAAAGACATGAATAAATGAGTGGTACCAGAAATCATTCCTTCGGGGGAATGCGTCAATCAAACAAAGATGCAGGCGTTCATACTGCAATAGTCTGTCACCTCGAATATTTATCAATAAATGCCTTTGCGTTCTTGGGTGCAAAGAACCGTGCCTGTTGCAGCAATTAAGTTGTAGATATGATATATATATTGATATGCAAAAATCAAGATCTGAGGAACATTCTATATATAATGTTTATAATATGTGATAAGCGCTCTACTTTTAGAGTGTATTGCAAGGAATGTGATGACAACTTAAAAGCAGAAAACATTTCATCTAGGGGTGATGCAAATACTCCAATTCAAGATCATATACAGGTTAGGTCAGCGTGGCTTTATCTCATATTTAACTATCATGTAACGTGAGGCTAACTCGTAATGGAGTCCGTCCGTGTGTGACTGACTCCATAACATTCATATTGATATACTTACTTGGATGAACATTCTCTCTGCATCTCCAACACTTCCGTTCTCCTTCAAAATGATTCCCTGCAGAAACAAAGGTTAATAAGCAAAGGCCGGCCGGCATAAATCTTGAATTTCTATAATGCACAATGCAAATAGTTGTTCAACTGTGAGGCTGGTCAATAAGATGCGTGTATCAAGAAAAGATAGAAAGAACCTTTGCTAGGTAGCCCCTAAAATCCTCAGGGTGGCTAGAGATGATTTGATCATAAACAGCTACAGCATCACTGACATGCCCCCAATCTGAGTAGGCTTTTCCAAGAAGCAAGTCGACCTATTAAACCAAAACAAAATTGCTGGGTTTAATCATCCTTAATTTGTGTACGTTACTTAATTTTCTAAATAACAATTCAACTTTGGAGTACAATGAAAAGATTCTTTGCCAGATTAACATGGTCAGAACATGTCGTTTTAAGAATCAAATTAAACATAAACAGGCAGGTGATTATTATAGACAGACTAACGGTCTTTTCCCAGTAAGAAGGAACTCTTTCTCTTTCTCTCTTCTGTGGTAGAAAAATGATGCTTATTATACTGTGCAAACTATACAAGATGTGAAGACAATATAGATCCATAATCAAGAGTATCACGGATAGATGTTTAATCAGTGCCGTAAAAGTAGACCTTACTTGAATTGGATCCACTTGTGATCTAGATTTGGTGTCACTGCTCTCAGATCCATCATTACCACCAGATGGTTTTTCTTCATTTAGGTGTTCACGAGATGCCAGAAGCATTTGAACAGCCTACAAAAGAAGTATTTGTATCATATAAACAGTTATTCCTTGAGGCATGCTAAACATATATACAACTCAAATTAACTAATGCATCTACAAATAAACAGTTTATTTACTACTTGACAAACCAATAGTACGCAAACCTCCAATCCCAAAAAGTATTGTGTCCAAAGAATTCTTATTTATTTATGTTAAGAGTCCCACATTGAAAATAAGATAGAAACATATTGGTTTATAACGCCATGGATTAGACTAGCTAATTGATTAGATTCAGTCTTTTAGTGTGGTTTGGCCCATGTGCATTACAACCTAGTTGAGTGATGACCCTGGCCCGATCTTAGATTCTAACAATTTATTTCTTAAATAAATAGTGGTAATACAAATAAATAAGGGAAAAATTTGTAATTTATGCCTCTCATAAATATGCCAATTATCAATGTCACCCCTGAATTATTAGTGGTGTAAATGTTGCCTCCCAATTTTCAAAACGTGACATATATTGCCCCTCCCCTAATAGGAAGGAGAAACATTATTGTCGACGGAAGGAGAACAAATGAAGAAAGAAAAAATGGAGGAAAAAAAATGTAGTCTTCAAACAAGGAAAACGGTGGGTAATTTAGGGGAGGGGCAATATATACCACGTTTAAAAAATTGAGGGGCAACATTTACACCACTAATAATTCAGGAGTGACATTGATAATTGGCATATTTGTGAGGGCATAAATTACAATTTTCTCAATTAATAATACAGTAGCTGTTAGTATAGTGAGTAGACCAACCTCATCAGGTTTCTTGGCAGCAAGCAGTGCATTTGTTAACCCACGGAGAACTTCAAAATCAGTAGTTTTTGATACCTATAATGAAATGATGAAAGGATTAATATGCTTAAAGAAACTAGTCAAACTACGCTGAATTTAAAAACATTAGCACGTGCTGCACATATATTATCAGCAAAACCTAGTGCCGAATTACACCAGCACTGTATATGTACTAACAACAAATGTGGTGGTATTTTGCAGCAGTAATCATGCTGAAATATGTGAAGGGAACCCATAGATTAAAATACTGACCATTGCAGAACTTTTATAAGCACTAGCACTGCCCTCATAATCTCCAAGTTCATACTTAACTTCTCCAAGCAAACGAAAAACATCAGGGTCATTTGGCTTCTTCTGCAATCTCAGCAAGTGATTTCTTAAGTAGCATCAACATTTTGTGATATGTAAACGGCAAATTTCCTTTGTGAACCAAAATAAAAAAGCTTAGACATAGCAAACCTTAGCCAAATTCTCGAGCAGAGAGGACGCTCGAGTGTAATCTCCTAGTTCTGCTAAGGTCACAGCTGCCCCCTGCAAACATCCACAATAGATTGTGAATCCATTGGCACAAACAATTAAAGGAAATAAATGTGAAATATTTTGTAGTGTACATCACAAGATCAAGGCAATTGTGCAAAAGAAGATTTTTAAGAAGTCCCATATTAGAGATGGAAAATGCAGAATACCATGGTCTGTAATTTATCATCTAAAAAGCAGAAAAATTACTACATCCTCATAAATGCCTATTCAAAACTTGAGCCAGGGCACATAGGAAAGTATTGAGAGCAAGTAAATAAATTTCAAATGACACTAAACGAGAGCTACAAGGATGAAAATTCTTCTTCTTCTTTTTTTTTTGGAGAGGGGGGGGGGGGGGGGGGACTCTTTTTTATTTAATCAAGAAGTAATTCTTATTTTTATCTATTCTCAATGTGATTAACAGACATCTCCAAACTGAATGAATGTAACCTTAAAACTATTCAACAAGGAAATAAAAGAATGTTGTATCTTGATGTGGCAAAATCAAGGTGGAACTTTGCAATATAGAATTACAAGATAAAGATCACAACTAACTTCGAGAGCAGTTGGATCTTCTGGGTTGGTAGCAAGGGCGTCCTCAAATTGCTTCAGGCTCTTCTGCAAAAACAATTAAGGATGATGTCTTAATTATCTGCAGGGATAATAATATTTAAAACAGAATATAATTTATAAGAGGAGAGCAGGAGAACTAGGAAAAGAATAAAAAGAATTTTCCATTGGAAACAATAAAATACAAATTATGCAAAATAGAGAAGCAAACAATACAACCCCTATAGCTTGGTAAAGAATGCACTCTAAATTGCAATTGTAGTACTCTCTAGGGACATGCAAACTTCCTTTCTCTAAGAAGGAAGGAATTGGCAACTCTCTAGGCTTAGAAAACTGATACCGAAAGCATAAAGATATAGATAAGGGTGATATAAAAGTGATATCATTTCCCAATATAGCTTCATCCCATTGGCAGGAACAACCAACTCAACTAAACAAAGTACGCTTGTACATACAAAGATTTCAAATGAGATTCAATTAATGTCATACACTTTACCTGAAGATTTGCTTTCTCCTCTTCTGAAATTTTCTTATCAGCTGCGGTGACTTCCTTTGTGGGCTTAACACTAGACATCCAAAAGGCATATTAGGATCATATTTGGCTCAAAAACAATTACAGGATATAATGAGTTAAAGAAGACATAATAAAATTGGAAATGGGATATTGGAAGGAGTTCAGTATTCCATCCAGCAGTAACACATTTATGAAGCACAACTATCAGGATGTAGCATCCACCTATTAGTCTCATTTCATTTCTTTTTTAAATTTCTGATATACAGAAAAATTAAATGGAACATTACAACTCAAGGACATAATGAAATATTGGAAAGTTTCTAGAAATTTTAGAATAGCTAATGTCCCAATCGAAATTTAAGAAATTCTGTCCAGCTAGAACATATAAACCACACCTTACAGAGGGAAGAAAGTCACCAAGGGCAAACACCAATCCAAAGACCACAACAGCAACTCCTACTCCGATCTGTACAATTCCATGATGTTGCTATTCTTGATCAATATTCATGTGAAGAGCTTCACACTGGTATGGAATGGCATCAGTCAGGAATGCTACCTTAGTACCTAGTCCAACATTACTACTTTTGGGCTCAACTGGAGCATCATAGTCAATTGCTCCAAATTTTGTCTCTTCCTCAACTTTTTTCTGCTCAAGTGCTGACCTAATCAATTTATGCAAGTACTGGTAAAATTAAACAATTATTTCAAAATTCAATTGTAGCTGGTGACATAATTACTTAAAAGACGAGTTGAATTGTAGAGACACCTTTTAATCGCTTGCAGCTTTTCCTCAAACTCGATATCCGTTACACTGTTTGTTGACTTCAACACATTGTTTTGGGGATTTAGACTAGGTGCTTCTGCAATGGGGAAAAAGAATGACTTGAAACATGGCATGATTCAAACAAGGAACCCAATGAGGTATCACATTAAGGGGAATATTTCTCTCTCTGGCATAAATTATGTACATTCTAATTTCCTAAAAAATAAACATGCAGCCCAGCTTCTCTAAAAGTGAACTTTCTTCCTTTACTATACTTTATCAATATCAAAACTCCTCAAAAGTCAAATTTATCTGCCTTAAAACTTCTAGAAAATCAATCATACTAAAAGAAATTACATAATATGCTAGGTATGAACAACCACTTACGATTAAGGTCAGAACCAGATCTTTGAGAAGGAGGTTTCCTGTCACAAACAACCACGATATTATTCAGATAGTTACAATAAGTTAAATGGATTGTCACCATTTATATTTCAAAATACATACATTACTCATAAGTAAATAAGAGAAATGAAAAGTAGTGTTCTCAAAAGAAAAGAAGAAGAATACAAATAGCAGATTTGAGTTATTCTTCTTCAAAAGTACACCGTATCACACAAATGCCCAAAGTTCTGATCTTGAAGGGTGTTATCCTCAAAACAAGAGAACAAACTTGGCTAAGAGTAACATCCGTTGTGCCAAAACAACATTTTATCGCGCAAAATATAAAATCCCAATTGCCCTTTAAATGATTTTTACTTTTTTTCTTGAAATCTTCGGTGTGTAAATTGGGAGAATTTCCATAATCCAAAACATAAAAAGGAAGTGCAGAGATAGTAGGAGCACCTAGAGTCCTTTCTGGAGGTTGAAGATTTCTTCTTGACCTGCGGTGGAGCAGTATCAGCTACTGAACACTACAGTACTATTTATTCTTCAATTCATATCAATTCATAAGAACAAAAACGGAAATACAGCAATATAGCTTAGGAGAATACAGAATTGCTCTGGGAATCATATAGGAGGTGATATGATGATACCTTTGAGTCGTTGGAGCCAAAGCCACGCGACGAAGACGATGATGAATCGGAGCAGCAGCGTATTCGATGAATTGTTGAGATTTTACAGGTGATGAAGCAATTTTTAGTGATAACGGCGGCGGAAGGAGAAGCGCACGGCAAATGTAGGCGGCGGCGGCCACTTAGGAGGCGGTGTGTAGAGGAAGAAGACTGAACCGTTATTGCGGTTGCAACGGCCATCTCTCTGATCTCAATTCTCAAGCGGATGTGAATTTACTCACTGCACTGTCCCCTTCCTTTGCATCAGATAAGGTTTTGCATATTTCATGAGTTTCATCTGCTTGAGATTGCTAATTACCCCGTATATAGTATATTACTTCAAATTTTACATTTAAATTTGATAAAATATATATTCTCATCCCTTCCTAGTCCGCTAAAGAGTCAATACTCTACCACGGGATCTATTTTGTACCTTTTTCAAGGGAAGCCTAATATATACTCTGTACAACTTTAAAAAGAAATCAAATAAAAATAATAATTGAATAAATATCACACTTTAAGATATATTTGTAGTTTGTACTGTTGGAAAAATAGTATTAAAATGACATTTTGAGTGATTATTTTGTGGTACAAATATATGTGAGATCCATCTCCGATTTGGGTCGGGTCAATGTGGATTCGGGTTCTTCGTAGTGAGACGAAGAATTTGATATAATGTACGCTCAAAATGAGTAATAGGTGAATGAGAAATTGATTCTCAAAGTGAACCTATTTGAGAGAAGTCAAAATTTAAGCTTAATGCTAATTGTGCTGGCAGCACATCTCGTGCAACTTAATTTTGATAAGCTTGAGAAAGCTTGAATTGGGAATTAAGCACAAATTTGGGCTTATGAGCACTGATTCGTTTTTGGAGATTTGGGCTCCTTTCGTGCAGTATGAGTTGGTGCTTTATGCATTGATTCGTGCTGCACCGTTTCGGTGTATATGGATTACTCGGGTGTGATTTTCAGTCCCAATTCGTTAATCTTTTGGGTTTGTACAGACTTCTCGGTCACTCAGATTTTTGAAACGGGTCGTTACGATCGGTACGAATTAATCGGATATTAAGTTCGTGACCGTTGATATTATTTCGATAATAAGTACGGCCGTTTCAAACGTTATTATACAATTATTAGATTGGATTAATGTTGGGTTTTATGTGTCATGAATATGCTATTAAATCTTATTCCTCCTATATAAGAGTGTAGTGGGAGTAGAGGTCTTAGTACTGCACAGTGAGAAAGTGAGATACAACGTGAAGGGAAGAACAAGAGAGACACAACACACAACGGTAAGCACCTTTTCTTCTCAAAACTCTGCTCCTACTCCATTCTTGAAGCTGTGTTTTGTCCGTGCTCTTGTTCGCCGGGTTCATTCGTTTGGGTGCTCAAACGTCGAACCGTTGTACGTTTTATCCTGGGAAACCTAAGCCACAACGCTCCTAGCACTTTTGGGAGGTGGCAAATAAGGTTTTAAGGAAAGAAAGGCACCTCGCCTAACTCGTACTAATCTTTCTTCCTCTCCTTCTTTCTTGTTTTGGATTATGCTTTTAAGCAAAAATCCGTTCTCCCTCTTTTGATATATTCGTTGGACTGGACTTATAATCTGAGGATTATTAGTTCCAATTTTGATTGATATATATTGGTATATCTTTTTCGTAGATATACATGTATATATAACCCTTGGGTCCATCTTATATATATTTGTGTGTATATATATATTTCGGATAAATATCCAATAATATTTTATATACTTGTGTGTGTATATATAAATATTATTTTTGGGATATAAATCGATTTTGGTTCATTATCACCAACATGTACTATCTAATCAACCACTTTATTGAGCATCAAGCTAAGAAAGACGAGTTGATAAAGTAGAGAAGTAGAGAAGTAGAGAAGTAGGGAAGAACCAGCTATCTATTATTGCGTTCTTGATTGCTCTAAAATATAATCTTGATTTATATAATGTATTATATATAACTGAATATATAATTAGTCAATCATATATAACATGTACATTACACGAAATATTTTGTAGTTGGAGTAGGTACAAATATTATTATTCAATGATTTTTGTAGCATTTCTGTTTAAAAAATATATACATTGAAAAACTAGAAAATGAAAACTACTCCAACTATTTTGGTTGCATTAAAAGTTAAGAGCTTGCAACTAAGGGCATACATATATACATACATACAATAGGGTTAGCACTTACAATACACGTACGTATAGTATCGTAATAAGTATACATAAATGCATATAAAATGCTCAATAATCATGCATCTAACGTTATCAACTGGGCAATATAATATAATGCAAGTCCGTTAGGTTTCATTGATTGTCCCTCTCCTTCAAAGCTTCGATTCTTTCAGCCGCCTCCTTCAACTCCAACCTCGCCTCCGGATCTTCATGGCAGCAAGCCACGCCGATCTTGAGGAGCTTTCGCATTTGTCCTCTGCTGTTTTTGGCGTCGCCGGCCATCTTTGAGTCAAAGATGGTTTCGGCCCGATCGTCGTCGGCCTCGGCGTCTTTGGCGGCGATGGAGCTGATCCAAGTCCGGAGTTGGGAGTCCTGGTGCTTGGACGGAGACGTGGCGGTTAGGGTCTCCAGAATGAGTACTCCAAGGTTCCAGACGTCGGTTTTTCTGGTGGGTCGGTGGAGGTTGGTGTACTCCGGCGACTTGTAGGCGGTGAGGAGGCTTGGAAGCTCGTCGGGGTTGACCACCGGGACCAGTGCGTAGTCCATGACGATTGGGTTGGAGGACTTGTCGAGAAGCACGTTGGAGGACTTGAGGTGGCCATGTGGAAGAACCATGCTTGATAGCTCCTTGTGAAGATACATTAGTGCCTTCGCCACTCCCTTGATGATCTTCAATCTTTTAGCCCACTCAAGCCTGGACTCTTTGCCTGCATTATAATCAAGGAAACCAATCATCACTATTTAACACTCTGGTACTAGATAAATCATGTCTAGGTTACTCAAGATTGGTCGATTTAAATCAAAACGTGTTACTTGACCAATAAGCTCTTCATGTTAAGAGTTGAACTTGTAACTTGGTAACAGATAATCAAATTTTTAATCTTGCGGTTACCAAGTCAATCATTTGACCAATTTGATTGGGTTTGCCCCACTGTTGGAGGGTGTGTGATAAACCCTACCTTATGATCTTATGATCCTAGCTACCACTTGGAGATGTGAACTAGATAAACCCCGCCTAGACTACATATGGCTGATCGGCTCAAACCAAAAAGGTCCATCTTGTAGTGGTTGAACTTGTAACCAGGTAACCAAGAGTCGAATTTTTAATCTTGTGGTTACCAAGTCAATCATATGACTAATTTGATTGGGTTTGCCGCACCGCTGGAGGGAGTGTGATAAACCCTACCTTGTGATCCGAGTTACTACTCGAAGATGTGAACTAGATAAACCATGCCTATATTACATATGGCTGACCAGCTCAAACCCAAAAAGATCAATAGACAACTCTATTAGAGTGGTTGAACTTGTAACCTTATGATTACTAAGTCAGTGACCCATTTCGTCAAATGATATAAACCAACCTAAGTTACATATGGTTGGCGATCAACTCCCATTAGGAGTTAAATTTGTAACTTTGTAATTATGGAGGAGTATATATAATTACCATGAAGATGAGCAGCCAAGCTACCAGAGGACATGAAATCAGAGATCATCAATTTCTCTTCTTTTCGGTAGTAATAGGCAATAAGAGGTAGCAAATTGGGGTGTTCAAGGCGAGCAATGCGTCTCATGTGTTCATGGAAGTCTTCTCTTTCCACCAGATTCATATGCTTGAATCTCTTCACCACAACGGACTGCCCGTCCATAAGCACCGCCTTGTAGGAGGACCCCAAGCTTCCGGTGCCCAACACCTCCGCCGACGCTCTCAGCAAGTCCTGCAGATCGAAATGCGTCCGATCCGCTCTCATGAACGCCAACTTTCCGACCGCCGGGGACGCCCCCGACGCATCGCCGGCTCTGGAGCTGCTGTTCGTGTTCGGGGTGCTGCCTCCCGCCGCCCTATCAGACGACGGTGATGCCCGCGTCGTGGCGGTGCCGCCGGAGGCGGGGCTGGCACCGGCGTTGTTGTAGGGCGAGAATAAGGGGTCGCGTGTCCCTTTGTCTGACGCCGCCTGTGAGTTCTCTTGACCGCCGCCGCTGCCGCGAGAAATGATGAGGAGTGAAATGAGTATTGCCACGGCCAACAAGCATATTGCTAGAATCATTAGGATTTTAGACGATGACGATGAAGATGGAGTTTCAGCATTGGTAGCGCCGCCGCCTCCGCCACCATGGGGAGACGGTTTTGGAGGAGGGCTTTGAGCGTCACAACTTGACTTTAGAGGCTTTCCGCATAGTCCCTTGTTGCCTGCATTTACACATAGGAATGTATCATTCAATTTGGTATCCCAACTACTTCAGAGCATGGTTGGTCCTAATCGAACAGTAGAGTAACGCCTAGACTACTAATTATAAAAAAATTAGTGCATATGTATCCGTATATACATATATATGTATAATGAAAAAAATTAGCAAGGCTGAGTCGAACTCAGCTAACCCCATCAAAATGGACAAATTAACTTATAGCCGAATTCGACCGAGTTAGGCGCTAAGGGGCCGCCTAGCTGGAAATCTCCACGACCTAGGGAGGCCTAAACCAATTTTTGTAATAGTGCTTCAAAGTAAATATGCATCCATAGTTAATCGAATTAAACCAGGAAGGCCATTAGATTGAGCAACTAGGAGTCCAACAAATAATATTATGTTAAGGAATAACCCTAACTAGTTTGTTTAGCTATTGAATTGACTTAGTAATTATAATATTACTCAGTAGGAACGGTCTATTAACTTTATTGATTTGAGTCGGTTATTTATGAATAATTTAAACTGTTTTACCTAGTGTTTTACCTATTAGGGTCATTAGATAAAATTTACCTATACATACCCTTAGTAATGGCTATGGGGTTCTTTTGGTAACTCAAAAATAATATTATGTTACATAAAATTGGAATGTTCATACCGGAAAATACAGAGGGATCCAGGGAAGATAGAGCTGGAGGGATTGGTCCGTCGAGTTGATTATTAGAGGCGTTGAACACAGTGAGTCCGGCGCGGAACTCCGGCAAGTGACCGGTGAAGGCATTGTTTTCGAGCCTCAACTCCAGGAGTCTGGCGGTGGTTGCCAGGGAGGTGGGGATTTTTCCGGTGAATTTATTGTTAGCCAGATGGACTTTCTTCAAAGAACCCATGCTGGAGAAAGCATCGTCGGCGATCTGGCCGGAGAGTCGGTTATTGGACAGGAAAAGAGACTTGAGGGCGCCCAGTTTTTTCCAATCCGGCATCAACCCTTCGAAGTTGTTGTGCTCGAAGCTTAAAATTCGGAGGAAACGCAACGGCAACAGGGCGTCCACGTCGATGTCGCCGGCGAGGTTCAGGTTGTCTAGCTGGAGCCCCATTACGTCGCCGTTGAAGCACCGCACGCCGAACCAATTCCCGACGTTCCCGACGCAGGGGCTGGTCGAGAGGTTCCAGGAGACAAGCGCGCGCTCGACGGCTACGCCGGTGGGACCCGACACGAGGGAATTCTTGAATTCCATCAGAGCGGCGGCGGAGCCGGCGCCGGCGAGAGTTTGAGCTTCCCCGTCTCGCGGCGGCGCAGCCCATGCGGGTGACGAAAACAACCACACAGCAATAAACGCAACAACAATGGACGGAACAGCCACATTCCCCCGCCGTCGTCCGCCTATTTTCGCCGCCGCCGCCGCGGCAACGTACACGACCCTGATCATCGCAATCTACAGGAAATTAATTAAACCCAACTAACTATCACGACGGGGAATCGAAACTAAAGCTTACGAAAGAAAAGCGGTGGGAAAAATTCAATCTTGACGGCATTTCTGAAGCATTATTATTATTATTCTCATCTTGAATTGCCCCCTTTTCTCGCGAACAACATGGGATGAGTTTTGTTCCGGCGAGGGAGGGGATTGGTTTTGTTGTTGTTCCGATCCGATGTTGTGTCTATCTGTTTGTAAAAGGTTTGATTAGGCGCTATTCTCTTCTGTCTTTTTTCTCCTTTGTTGTGTAGGTGTGTCCCCTAAGGAGGATTGGGGGAGAGAGAGACAGAGAGAGATTAGTGCTTAATTAAGGATAAAACAGATGGAATGAGAAAGAAAGGCCGGAGACTAATGGTGAAAAGCTTTCCAACATTTCTGCAGTTTTTTGCGTACAGGAGATTATCAAGGTAAACCCTTTTCTTTCTTTTTCTTTTTTTCTCCTATTTTCTTTAGATTAAGATCTTTTATACATATATTTAATGATTAAAATGCCTCAAATAAAAACAAATATTAATAGTATATTGACATGTAATTTAAATGGAAGATGTTTTATTTGGCAATTTATATCGTGAACCAAGGTCCACATAGCATTATAGACCATGAATCGAAATACGAAATACATAATTCATACTCGTAAGATGTTATATATATTTACTTATTTAATTTTCAAATATGATTTAGGTATATAATTTGTGTTCATAGGCGCAGAATTTCACAACACAAAAATTCATAACAGATAAGGAATATCCCTCGAGTTGGCAACCGTACATATCGGTATGTGTCCCCAGGTGAACTAAACCCGAGTCGGACCGACCGTATTTACGTCCGGATCAGACCGACCTGAGTTGTCCCTTTTAATTATTATTATTATTATTATTATTATTATTATTATTATTATTATTATTATTTGTCTACCGCACAACGCCTTGTGAGATTGGGTTCGACTTTCTTGCTCGGACCGGGACTCACTGACCGAACATCCTTACGTAAGAGATATAAAACCTATGTAACTCCTCTAACTGATCCTGTTAAACACAGGCTTGTCAGGATTCATCATCCACGTAGGCTAATAAAAAGCGCCACCGACCTAACCAATGCATGCAGCACATGTGGCGCGGCGAGCATGCCGGACGACCGACATGTACATCCCACGTGATGTACATCCTCCATCTCTCTATTTGTTTGAATGTTACTGACTCTATTACATAGAGTCAACAACGCCTCCACTGAGGCTCAATCTCATGACTTCCCACATGAGCAGTGGCGGAGCCAGAAAGTCGGGGTTGGGGGGCCAAATTTATAGAGAAAATTCATCATCTTAATCGATATTAGTACCAACCACATAATATTATTATATATATACCATATATGAATGTGCCATTTATTATTGATAATTATTTTTAATTATATTATGTGCAATAATATATATGAAATATATAATTATATGAGTACGATCATTAAGATTGTCAAACATTACTTTTGAATTTTGTACATAACACACAAATTATACAATAGTAAAAAATAAGAAAAATTACACTTTTAATCACTAAGTTATAGGATAATTGAAGAATTCATAATTATTAGTCATGCATACTTTTCGTCCCTAAAATATACTCCGTAATTGATGTTGCAAATTTCGTCCCTTTACTAACAAAACATTAGGAACAAAGTATAGCTTAGAAAGGCAGAGTGACCGCAACTTGTTATTAAAGGACGAAATTTACAATGTCAATTATAGCTTAGGACGAAAAGTGACACGACCAACAATTATAGACGAATTCTACAATTATTTCATAATTTAGGTACGAAAAGTGTAACTTTCGAGTTCATTTAATATATATACATAATAGATTATTTTTTAAAAAAAATAGGAGGGGGCCAAAAGTGTAATTTATCCATATTATAATAATATTATACCTATATATTTACTAAAAATGAGGGGTGGGGTGAGGGGGGCCAGGGTCCCCCGGATAGGGGTGGCTCCGCCCCTGCACATGAGAGAGGTCACTACATGCCATCTGAGCACAAGGTGCTTGGCTCCTCCATCTCTCTAAAAATAGCACATTAAATACTTAAGGGATGGACTTTTGAAACTTTCACCTAACTTATACCTCCTCGGGAACCTCTGACTCACTATCCTTAAGTCTCGAGCCCACACACCACTAAATACATAGACTTATTCGTATATTCCAGTGTATTTACCGCATCAATAACATAAGACACAATTACTAATTTGCTTTAGATAAAAAAAATATAATATAATTAAGATTTTAATATTGGACATATATTTTTGTGCATCGCGCATATAAGACACTAATTTAATATATGCATAGTATAATTTAAAAAAAAAAAAAATTGAAGAGAAGGGGAGCGAGGGCAAAAGAAAATTTTTATTCATTGTATAATAATATATACATAAATATTTGCATTCAAATTAAAAAAAAAATACATAAATATTTATTACAATTTTTAGGGTGGGGTGAGGCTGGTGATTGGGAGTAAGGGGGAGGGTGGGTGGGGTAAGGTCACATTACAGTTTTACCATCATCTGCATGAGAAAACAATAATGCTATTACAGTTCTTTTTCATTTTCATCCGCCACTCAGAATCTTCACAAAAATGTCTCCCAAGCTTGAATTATTCACATTTTAATTTACACTTCCCCCTTGAGTTATGCATGTGCATTGTAAATATATGTCTGTATTTGATTTTGATATAAGGTATTTTATTGATAGTATTTGATTAAAAGTGCGTTGATAATATTGTTTTAATATATAGTATGTTGGTAATATTGTGTTTTAATAGTTTGTTGATAATATTGTGTTGATGGTTAGTATTATGTTGAATTTCATACAAGATTAAAAAAAAATAAAAAAAATTGGGGGATTTTAAAATAAAAATGAATTTCTTTTTTTTTTTAAAGAAATTTATTACAATGCGCTACCCTTCTTTCTTAAGAAGGGTAGCGAATGATTTTAAAAAAAACTAATAAGTTAATATTATTCGCTACCCTTCTGATTAAACAAAGGTAGCAGATGCTCAACTTTTCGCTACCCTTGTAAAAGGGTAGCGGAAAGCTCAAGGCTTTCAGCGTCCCTAAAATCCGCTACTCTTGTACAAGGGTAGCGGATGTGCAGATCTGTACTAGTGAATTAAGGTCAATATAAAGAATAGACAATAATATATTTTATTATATTTATTGGGGTTGTAATAAAAAGTCTGTTTTGCCCTTAAATTTCACGACTGAGATGAAATATCTTAACTGAAGGACTACGGCAGGTCAATTTCAAAATTCAGAAGATCACGGAGGGTCGATTTGAAAGTTAAGAACTAAATGTGACGAAATCACCAAATTCGATAAACCTTGGCTAGCATTTACTCTTTAAATAAATTAATTATTGTTTGATAAATATGATAATAATAGAGAGGCGGAACACAAAGTCAAGTCCAATGCTAAGCAACAAGAACATGTTGAGTACGAGGTATGGTGAGTTTCGGGAGCTTGCTTAGAGACCTCCTTTAGGCTAATGTCGATAGCGCCATGAGGCAAATAGTAACTTAGCGGGGCACCCTGCGGTGCCCCTCCAATACACTAAAAAAAAGTGTGTATTTTATGTTTTATCAATTTTATATTATTTTTTTAAGGAAAAACATCTTTTGATTTTTTTTTATTTATAATATTCTAGTTATTATGAGTATTTAAAAAGTATTTTATATAATCAAATCATCTTATATTGTATTGACAAATCCTATATGCTCACCAATAAAGTAAATGCTATATATATATATGTGTAGGTAAATAATAATGTCAATACATCCCTTTCAAAAAAAATAATGTCATTACATAATTGTTAAATTGCTAGTAAAATTTATGAGAATAGATAAATGTATTATGCAAATCAACATTGAAATTTGTGAAAATAGAGAAAAAAAAATATTATACTGGTTGCAGCTACAAAATGCTGATAAATATTTGGAGTCTCAGATAACTCATAATTATCTAAAAAAGCTTAAAGTCGATTTAGAAAGTAGAAAAATGACTTTTAAAATGTTTTATAAAATATGAGTCATTTTCATTTCCGTGATCAACTGCACAACAAAAATTTGTCCTATGTATTTGATTTATTTGTACTCTGCATTTCGAATACTTCAATGCATCCTTCGGATTGTTCAATTGGAATCCTGGAAGCAAATAGCCAAAATTAGGTCTTAAAAAGTAATTTTAGGATATAGCAATCTTGAGGCGTGTAATTTGGGGTAGGGAAAACATGAGAGCACGATGCATGTAGAAGGTGTTCTGTTGAAGGCCCGCAATCCCCGCGGCGAGCCATTTCTCTTCGTCTTTTACCCGCCGATGATCAATTTGGAATTCATTTTCCACTGTAATTGCAGAGTACAAAGACGTGGAGCTATGAACAAAAAAGAGTGGAAGAAGGCCTACTGCACAGACCGGACTGCATTCAGTTTTCAAAGCCTCCGTGGCGAAACTCACATATAGTAACCTCTTTTGTACTTTGTACCGTTCATAATAAAATTAACCTTCAGAAATTGGACAGTTTGTATGTTGATTGAAGATTGTGAAGACCCCGCATATTGAGAATATTGAAATATAGGTGCAAATGATGGAAATTGAATATTACCCGGAAATTGGGCATTTTGTGAAAATTTATAATTTTGGAGAAATTGAGAATTTTGTGAAGATGGTTGGGAAGAAGAAAAATTGGGTTGGAATTTTGATGACTTTGATTGCCTCTTTCCATTGTGCTATACAAAAGACACACCTTAAGCATACAAATTACGCACCTTAAGAAGGAAAATCACGCACCTTAAGTTTCAACAACTACTCAAAGTACAAAACCCACGCACTTTAAGCACAAAAATCATGCACCTTAAGCACAAAACCACGCACCTTAAGTTTCAACAAGTATTCACATTAAGCACAAAACCCACGCACCTTAAGCACAAAAATTACGCACCTTCAGAAGGAAAGTCACACACCTTAAATTTGACCTAGATGCAAAAATTACCAAATTGTCACCGTATTTTTTTTGGTAATCATGAACGTTGATTTAAACAAAATCAATGACTCATATTTAATCGCACAACCGCACGAGAAACACTCAACCGCACAGGAACTGAATTCTATGTGTAATAATACTTATATAATAAATCTTATATTACTTGATATTTTTTTAAAATGGTTTGAAAGTATTTCACAATTATCTATTTTTTCCCGCAATATTCTATTTTGTAATAAAAATTATACAATTGTTTTATTATTACAAATCTCTTCTTCTCCGAAATTTCTTTTTTTGATAACATTTTTTATTACAAATCTAATTGTACTATTTGCATGCTTCGATTTTTTATTAAAAAATTTATAATGATATACCAAGATGGCGAGAGGTGTTGCCACAATTCTTATCAATCACAGATGGCAGACGCCAATGCACGACACAGAAACAGATATATATATATATATATATATATATATATATATATATATACATAGTAGGTCCGCCGCACTGTGGCGGCGGCCGGATTTGTCGAAGGTGGACGCGCCGATCTAAGCTCCGGCCGGAACACGATAGCTGTCTCAACCCACTCGTATATATGACTGGTTCACCATACTAAAATCCCAGTTAATCTCGGAGTTGCCATAGAATTCTTCATCGGCTATAGTGGTTGATTGCAAGACGATGATTGTGGCTATAGAAGTATAGAGGGATTGTTAAAATTAGGTCCCTGTTGAGAGAATGAAATAAATGTGCTAATAAGCTTGCCAACTTGAGGCAAAATGTGGAATGAGGTAAGGAGATAAGCTAAGGTGGTTAAGGAGATAAAGGTGGTTTTAGAGGCAATTTATATCGTGCACCACGGCGCACATAGCAATGTACGTCCAGGCACAAAATGTATGCGTTTCAATTGCTGAGTCATTCCGTCTGTCCAAATGGTCCAAACCTGTGTATTCAGTTAAAAGTTTTTGTGCATTGTGTTATGAGTTTCTGTATATCATGTATCATGTTAGATTATGTGTATTCAGTTATGAGTTTCTGTGTATTTTGTTATGAGTTTATGTATATTTGAAACATATGATTTTTATTTTAATTTTTTTTTTAAGACAATGCACCAAAACGACGTCATTTTGGATAAGACGGAGCGCACAATGCATTGTGCGCCCTGGTGTACAATATAACGACTGGGTTTTAGATGAGTCTACTTAAGAGACCTCCTTCAGACGAACGTCAGCAACGCCATGATACAAAGAGTAATTTAGCAGGGTTAAAAAAACGTGTATTTTATGTCTTATCAATCATAGATAATTTTATAAAGAAAAAACATCTTTAAGTTTTTTTTTTTTTTTTTAGAATATTCAAGTTATTATGAGTATTTTAAAAATATTTTATATAATAAAATCCGCTATATTATATCGAAGAAATCTTATGCGTTACTAATAAGGTGAATGATATATATATATATATATATATATATATATATATATATGTCTGAATAATAATGTGAATTCATCCATTCAAAAGTCCATGTTAGTACATATAATTGTTACATCACGATTAAAATTTGTGTTAATATATAAAAATGTTAGTAAATCACCATTAAAATTTGTGAGAATAGAACAAAAAAATGTTAAGTAAAAAAGCAAGTCTTATTTTAATTCATCAATATAACTCTAATTTTTCAAAATATATATATACATTGAGAATAAGAAACGGAGCTTTCAATCCAAGGGGCTTCAGTTACATCA
This sequence comes from Ipomoea nil, assembly GCF_001879475.1. Lineage (NCBI taxonomy): Eukaryota > Viridiplantae > Streptophyta > Magnoliopsida > Solanales > Convolvulaceae > Ipomoea > Ipomoea nil. The sequence continues at coordinate 1,726,227 of NW_017618198.1, read as the reverse complement.
TAAAGCTGTCCCTACTCCGATTAAGCTAGTTTAACAACATGCAGATGTTTGGGGCCTCGGGATACGCAATTATACTTGCTACTATTCCATAGGATGTGAGTTCACCCGGTTTTGGGTGCCATTCGCAGTTCTGATTTCGCATAACTATCTACAATGCTCTACAACCCAATCCAAATAGCTCATATTTAGAAACTCTAAGTAAGTCAGCGGCAAATTATACTGTGGACCCTTACCAAAAATTATGTTGTGTACTCGGGTTTAAAATAGCGTTGCTTTGCTTCAAAACAACGCCATTTGAATTTTAAAAAAGAAATAAAAAATTGCTTCGTTTTTTGTCGTTAATTTGACATTTGTCTTTAGAATTCGTTTCTCTATATTCACAATTTTAGAACTGAATATTTATAATTTTAGATCTCAATGTACAAAATTACCGAACTCAATATTCACAATTGCAGAACTCTATATTTACAATTAAAGAACTCTATATTTACAATTACAGAACTCTATATTCAACAATATAACACAATTTTTGAATCTATATTCACAATTTTTGAACTCTATATTCAAAAATAAAAAATAAAAAAATCATTGATTGAGGAAACGGTGCCACTAATAGCACTGTTATTCCAGACGCGCGTTTTGGACCTGGGTCCACCTTCCAAGGTGGACCCGGATCCATGGCATAACAATTGGGGTCGAGTTATTATACCATGGACTAGGGTCCACCTTGCAAGGTGGATTCTCGTCCTAAATTACATATAAATTGTATATTTTTAGCATTGAAATTATGAACTTCTAGAATATAAATTGTGTTTCTAAGTAAAAAACACATAACAACTGTAGAAGGGAATTTGTGAATACAATACAAGGTCATCGAATCTAAGGAACTTGTGAATACAAAACAAGGTAATCGATTATGTGTTTGTAGTATACAAATTGTAAATTTTTAAAAGATAATATTTAAATTGTAAACATTTAAACCCGGTCTATAGAATAATTTGCGATCTTTCTTTCTAATTGACTGTGAACAAGATTTGAGATCCAACCCATTTCAGAATGGAAAGGATAACATGCATAGAAAATTGATCTAAATGATAACAAATAACCTTACCTCTCTACCAAGCCCTTGAAGAGTTTCACTAGGGAATTGAATGAAGTAGCAATTGAAGACAAACAACATGGTCATTAACGGGCTCTCCTAGACCCGTTAGTTGACATGTGAGCTCTATCTTTTCTCATTCAATATTTGAATCTCACTTGGAATAACATAATAATATTATAAAAGTTCTGGTTTTGGTTTTCAAAAAAACATAATAATATTATATTTGCTTTGAGAACTTGTACCTATTTAGAGTTATTAATACCTAACTCCAAGACTAAAATTAATTATTGAATCCTCGTATAAAAGAATGACTATACAACGTATGCAACTCCATAGATAAACAGATAGCTAGAAAAATAAAAATAAAAGTTCTTTTGTGTTGGGGTCCTGTACTCCTGTATTAGTTTATCTCTAGTGTATTCTCTCGCTTAGTTCTGGATACATTGTCGTTCAGCTCACGGCCCTTGGTCTCGAAGGGGAAGAAGATGACACAAACGCCAGACATGAAGGCGACGATCTCAAACAGCAAGATGGCCATAGTCTGGTGGCATCCATGGATCAACCCTACTGCAACCAGCGGGCACACGATGCCCCCGATTCTTGCCACCGAGCTCGCGATTCCAAACCCGGTGGTTCTTACAGACGTTGGGTATACCTGCAATTGGTAACGAGAGAATTAGTACTGTCAAAGCAGACCAGCTCGCCCCATTAGGCCTGCCCCACCGTTGGCCTAACTTTTGGCGAGCTTTTGCAGGCCAGCCCCGGGCTAGAGTTCAGGTGACCCTAGCCCGCATTGGCCCACAAACCCGCACAGGTAAAAAAAAATTAGGCCCTAACCCACCCAGGGCAGTTCAGGGTTAGCCCGCGGGTTTTGACCCACTTTGACACCCCTAGAGGGAACGCACATTGTCAACTTGTCATGGTTTTTGAAATTCACAAATCAAGAACATGATGTTGAAACTGAAGTTGTAACACAAACAATCTGTAACGCAGTTCGGGCAAACAACCCTAATCTGCGAGGCACTTCTCAACTTGAGAATTTGCCTAAATCCACTAAAAGCTCAATATTTAAAGTACAATGTTTGGAACCTGAGATTACAGTTTTTGTAAAACATGGGAGGGGAAATGTATGAGGATCGGGACAATGTGTTCTTGACTTACCTCTGGAGCGTATATGTAAACGATGGTGAAGGTGGCGGTGATGCATGTGCGAGCTCCAAACAGGAGTCCGGTTGTTAGGGTTTTGGATTGAGGGTACACGAGCGGGAGAAGGAAAACGCAGCAGATGAAGAACAGGGATGACATTGAGAGTTTGCGACCAAGCCTGTCAATCGTTGCAGCAGAGAGGAGAAGTCCCGGGATTTCTTCAAGTAAACCAAACACAAAAAACGGTAATCAAGATGATGAGTCTCGTGTTTAGTAAAACTGGTTGGAACAAGAAGTCATACCTGCAAAACTAGTGATTAAAACGTCTTGGTAGTTAACACCCCCGTGAGTGTCAGATTGCACCCCCGTAGCAGTGCATTTATTTTTACTGCTGTTCAACTGGGTTGTCAGCAGAACGAGGCCATAATAAGAAAACGCATTCCCGAAGAAAACCGTCCACAAAAGGAGAGTCGATTTAGCTAATTCTGGTGAAAGAAGCATAACCAGTGAAGAAAACCATCCTGTGGCAGGTTCCACCGGTTTAGATTTTACACTTTCTTCTGCCTTTGGTGACAGCAAATGTCTATCTTCTGATGCAGAGCCAGAGCCATTACCTTCCGCCCCCGCAGCTTCTCTGTCAGAAACAAGCATCCCAGGGGGCAGTTTCGCTCCATTAATTCTCGATATTTTCTCCAGGATAAGTAATGCTTCTTCTCGTCTCCCCTTTGCGCATAAAAACCTCGGTGATTCAATGGTGAAACCGTAGAACAAAAGAAGCAATGAAGAGGGTATGGAAGAAAACCCAAGTAGCCATCTCCAGCCCAGTTTTGGCATCACAACCTGCAATAAGCAGAAGAAGTATTGGATATATGGATTCTGCAACAAACATGTTTATTCCCACTCTTCTTTCCAGTTTAACACGAGGATATTAAAGCTACGTAATTTATCTTTTAAGAAAATAACAGGGAAAAATGCATCATATGCATGATTTCGAGATGCCTGATAAGATAACGAGAAAGTGGGGAAGAAACTCATTAATACATGTTCTTGAAGGAACAGTGAAAAAGAATAATCCCAGTACAAATGGCAAATTCACCCAGAAGACAATGAAAGTAGCCAATACGAAACACTTCCATGTTAAGCAGATCAAAAGAGAAAAAAAGATGCAAATTTCGACTTGAGAAACCTGGATTAGCATACCCAAGCAAGCGAAGCCTCAAAAATTGTCCCGATCGTCCAGAAAGCCGAAAAAACTACCATCCAAGTGCCTCTATTTGGAGCAGGAATGAACTCCAAGAACCATGACGAAAGTACAGGGCCTCCTCCTAAGCCAACACCAACTAGACAACGCATGATAATCAGCACTGTTATATTTGAGGCCATAGAACTTGAGAAACCTGCTAATGCTGTAATCATTGCTGTCACGAAAAATCCATTCCTGTTGAATAAAATAGTTGGGACAAACAAAAGGAGAAGGGGGGAATTGTTAGACTTGTATGCATAGAAAATTAACTGAAGAAAAATAGGAGCGGGCGGAGGCAAACAAAGGAGCATTTTATATCATAACATTAGCCATGCAGTAGGTCTTAGCTAAACTCTTGGAGCGGGGAAAAGCCCATTTGTTGCCTTTGATTAGAGCAAGACATGGGTAACTTCTTAACCCAAAAGAAAAGCAAGAGAGTTGATTAGCAACTTCCCTACTTGACAAAATAGTCGGGAAATATGCTCAACCTAAGGCGAGAATGTTTACCGTTAATTTCCAGGCTTTGAGTTTATTCTTCTTTGCCAGGTACAGACCACTAGATTGAATGACAATAAAAAAATGCTAAAAGAACCAGCCCAAAATTCATAGACTCACAGTTATACAAACTCTTCACAATTATGATGAAAATCATGACAGTGCATTATAGATTCTCAAGCCACTTTTAAGAAAAGCACATAACTACATTTGATCCATTCAGAGATGAAACAAAATTATTCAGTTTCACAAAGTCATTCATTCAGAAATCAGAACTTCCACTTCTCTCATATTGCGGTGGATTCCATTAATAGACACCAAAGAGCACCCTTGCATCATTTATAGTAGCAGAAAAGGCCAAAGTGTAAATAAAGTCAGGTTCACACTTGTGAAAAACATAGCCATTAAATTAGACCAATAAGAATTGAAGAGTAAAGAACAGTGCAAGTCTCTAGATATCAGGAAAAAAAAAAAAAACAATCGAAAACTAGATATACACTTCTCACATATGACTTTATGATCAACAGAAGGCACAATGAGTTACCTCCTTCCATAATTGTCTGAAACAATGCCCCATGTGTAGGCTCCAAATAACATTCCAACAAAAACCATACTAGTAAGTAAGCTCTCTTGATGAGGAGAAAGATTCCATGCAGACTGCACGGCTGGTCCCACAAAAGAGAGAAGCATCATTTCCATGGCTTCAGAAATCCAACCCATCCCAGCATATATGAGCACAAGAACTTGGAATTTTCCAAAGCCCATAGTAACAAGAGCTTCCTCCACAGTATAGGCATTGCTTTCATCGTCCATCTGTAATAGAGACGGGTAGAAAATTGGTGTTGTTATCTGCAGAGCTTAGAAACTGATCCATAATTGATAGATTATATGCTACTCATACGATACTACTTGAGTTGAATATGCATAAATAATTTCATAGAAATCAATACACACATCTAGCTACTTAAATGATTCTTGATCAAGGAAAACTTTTTACATCATCATATTTCATTATAAGTATGTAAATAATGTGTTATTAACTTAAAAATCTTCCCAATACCCTTGTTGCAACCCTGCATATCAGATTAAGTCATCCTTCAATAATTCAATTACATCACAAGAAGCCCATAAACACTAGAAATATCTCAAAATAAAATTTCGACTCTAATTGTACCCCAGAATCACAAGCATTGCACACATCCAAAGAGTTTTTTTCCCCCATTATAACAAAAGCCCCAAAACTGCGTATAGATGATCAAATAAAGCCTTGCTAGATCTGCATCATCCATGAACTAAAGAACGCACACATTCTTTGCAATTTTGCTTTTTTCGAACAATAAATTCGAAAGATCAAATTTTGCAGGGACCCTTTGCAAACGAAAAGAAAATAAGGGAAAGCTGAATCCACAGCTGCAAGGATTCACACAAAAACGTTTGCAAGATGAAAGGAAAAGAGCATGAATCCAATATATTTGGAAGAGCATAATTTGAGCAACATACCTCGTTGAAATCAAAGGAATTCAGGGAAAATGGAAGTAATCTCTTGGTCTTCCTTTCTTCCAACAAATTGTTTCAAAGTCAACAAACCCGAAGCAAAATTTATGACATTTTCCAATCGTCGGAAGAACAGTTATTTTCTTTTTCTTTTATTTTTTCTTGTTAGGAAATAATTGGTCGCGAAATATCCGGGCCCCCGACGCCAAGGGTTAATCCACTAATATACGTTTGTTCACGAATCAACTTACAAAATAATAATACTAAATTACTAATTACTAATAATAATAATTTTTCAAAAATATAATAATAATAATAGATTTTCATAAATACCAGTATTTTAAAAAGTACTGTTTTATATGCACTACATTTTAAAAGATTAACATGTATTTGTCTAATTTTAAAAAATAAATACTAATACAATAGTCTACTAATGTTTGTGTGAATATATAGAAATAGGTTGAACTGAAAATTATGTCTCCAGTAATAACGTATTGACTAATCTCAATTACAACGACATTTCGGTAATTACAATTGTATATTTGTGTATCGATGTTGATCGACACATAAAAATAATGTGAAAAAGATTTATCAAATTAAAAAAAAAATGTGACTTTCAAATCATACTTTTGTTGTTTTTTCTTCTCAATCTATATCCGAATATACTTGATCAAGGTTAAAACAAATGATATAACGTAACTAAAAGATATTTCTACGTTTTCAAAAGGAAAAAAAAGAAGAAGATATTTCTACTAACTAATTAATATTTATCTACACACTTACCATAGCATTAAATATAACAAAAATATAATATTATTTCTAATATATATTTTTTTAGAATTAATTTCATTTTTTGTCCCACGACTTTTGAAATTCTATCATTTTTTGTGCACAACTTTAAAATTTTTCAATGAGTTAATTTCACTTTTGGTCCTATTACTATTGGGGTCTTGTTAATTGTAGTCAATGAGTTTCAAATAAAATTGTCAATTTAGTACCTTAATTATTCAATTTTTCTCAATTTCGGTTCATCCGGCCAAATTTTTGACGAAAAATAACTGAAAAGACAAATTATGTACTGTTTCCGGTCGTGCATCATCCACGATATCACATCTTCCTCTACCTGGCGTGCCGCTGAAGCTTCGCATCACTGGAATAGCCCACTCCTGCCCACCACTAGCATTTCCCTTACGGCGGAAAGCACCATCAAGTTGGTTGACGATGAAGGTGGTCGGGTAAGGCTACCATCAAGTTGCCTCCTTTGTCAGTGAAGGAGGCGATTGTCAATCGCTTTATTTAATGACAAAAGTGATGAGCAGTTGTTCGTCGGTCGTCAATTTTTGTCCCTAGAGCTAGTCAATACATCATCAGAATCCTAAAGACATGATATTACAAGTCATTAGTCGAATTTTGGATTTTGATGCACTAAAATGATATGTTGATATGTTTAATTGTAACTTTTAAAAGTTCAGGGTCTAATTAACTCTTTGTACGCTGCCTTCGTATAAAATTCGGAAGACATTTATGTAAATTGGGGAGCTTCCAAATTACTATTTAACAACTTAAATAGTCTTAATCGCTTACTTCAAACAACGTTGTTAACTTCTTTTATTATTGACTTCAATAATGTTCTGACTAATTCACATATGTTTAAATATATAATTTGCAAGTTCAATAAGTCAATGTATAACTCATCATACCAACTATATTTTATACTCCGTACTTAATAATATATAACATAACGCAAAGAAACTAAGACTTTCATTGGTAAGGTTTCCAATTTTATCCCAATGTCACTTCTATAAATTGGGGTAAATTTCAAAACTATGTGAGTGACACTTTTGTAAATTGTAGTAATTTCTAAACTGTCACTTACACCTTTCAAAAAAAAAAAAAAAAAACGGTCACTTAACAACTTAAACAGTCTTAGCCGCCAATTTTATACGACGTCATTCCCTCCCTTGACAATTGACTTCATTGTCATTTTTAGTTCATCTACCGCTACTCAAATACAATTTGCAAGTTAAATAAATCAATATATAACTCATCACAACAACTAGATTTCCAGCTTATGTAACACATAACACTATGCAAATAAACTAAAATTATCATTGGTAGGGTTGCCATGTTTTATCTAAATGACACTTCTATAAATTGGAGTAGTTTTCAAACTATTATTTAATAACTTAAACGTGGTCACAATACAATCACCAACTATAGATGACACCATTCCCTCCCTTTATTATTGACTTCAATACTGTTTATAGCTAATTCGTAACTAGTCATAATTCACTTTATAAGCTGAATAAGTCAATATATAACTAATCTCAACAATTACATTTTTTATTTACATGTTATAAAACACTACAAAAATGGTCTAAAATTATTATTAGTAAGATTGTCATGTTTTGTTTTTCAATATAACTTTCTTTAAAAATAATAATATAATAAGTACTATCTTAAGTAAACACAATCAAATCAAAATCATATCGAATTCACTTAGTTATTTTCAGGTAAAAATATAGAAGTATGGGAAAATGACACTTTTTCCCCCTATGTTATATGCTTATAGCACTTTTTTTCCCTCAATTATTTAAGTGGCTCTTTTTCCCCCTAAAATGTTAAATAGACATATTTACCCTTAAAATAAATATTTCATTTATTTTTATTCTCCAATAAATTATTACTATAATTTGGTTCAAACCAGATACTATAGTAACCAAACCAAAATATTCCAATTACAATTTATAATCAAAACACGATATTTAGAGTTTATTAAAATCGCGAACTGGAATGGCCGGTTCATGTTCCGAACTGAAAAAATAAAATACATTTATTGTTGAATTTAAACTATTTTAAAATAAAAAATAAAATTTTAAAATATAGACACTTCAAAATCGCGAACGGGATCCGGAACCGCCGGTTCATGATCCAGTTTTTTTTATTCTTAAATTTAATAAATTGAAATCCAAATATTGGGTTCTAGATCTGAATCATAACTGAAAGCTTTTAATTCGATTGCTATAGTGTCTGGTTTAGTTCGAACCGAACCGTGGTAATCGCTACATATACGCAATAATTTGTTGGAGAAGTAAAATAAATAAAATGTTTACTTTAAGGGTAGAAATGTCAATTTAATATATTAGGGGGAAAAACCACCACTTTTAAAATAATTGAGGGGACTAATGTGCTTACATAAATAATTGAGGGGGAAAAAGTGCTATAAGTATATAACATAGGGGAAAAAAGTGTCATTTTCCCTAGAAGTATTACTTAAATATTAAATTGTGATATATTCTATATTCGATATACTTTTTTATAAGATATTTGGTTGAAAATGTCGATTGTAGATTTGTAGCCCAACAAAATAAAATTTGTGCATAACAAAAATAATATTTAGATATCAAAATTGTAATTAATTAATAATTGTAGGATGTGAAAATAAATTATATTCCCCAGCCCTCTCTGTAAATCAACACGCTCAAAGGCACAGGCTACAGTGGACTCTAACGCTCAAAGGCTCATAGACAAAGCTACTCTGCAGCCAAAACTGTATCTCTCTCTCTCTCTCTGTAACAGAGTTGATAGCCTGCTTCTCGAACCCTCATTCCGTAGAGACGAAGAAGAAGTGGGGGAAAGATTTTAGCTTTTTAAGCTCACTGGCCTTGTATCTGCGACTCGACTGGGTGATGAACCTTCCCCATTCTATCTGTTTCGTAAAGTTATCTTGCATCCTTTGTTGTATCTATAAATTTAGGAATATATCTTCATGCCTTAGTTATCGGTGATTAGCTTGTTAATTTTCAAGATTATAACCATTCTTCAGTTTTTCGCATTTCCCCCTTTGAATTCTATATTGTGATAGGGATAAACGTGCATGAGACGTGCGTTCTCAGATTTTTAAAAAAATTCTCTATGCAGCATTTTGGACGAATTTATTGGCATCTAGATTCAAAGAATGCTGAACTGTTGATATATGTGATCTGTAGGTTTTGTGGGAATGGCTACTAATGCCCGTGAATTTGGCACCATTGTGGATCATAAGAAGGGTAGATATCAATGCACCTATTGTGGCAAGGTTGTTAGTGGCCTCAAACGTCTTAAATGCCACTTAGGAGGTGTCCGTGGAGATGTTGCTCCGTGTTTGCAGGTTCCTGAAGATGTGAAGGCAATGCTGAGAAATGAGTTACAGGAGAGGAGATTTGGAAATGCAATGAGGGATGTTGGGGAGCTTGACGAGCCGAACCTTCCATTGAAGAGGAAGCGGGAGTACAGTCCTGCCAAGCTTGACAAACAAGATAGCAGCGATCAAAATTCTGGCAACGTGATAGATTCGGTCTTTCCCAGAGGACAAGTGGACTCACCGGCTGAAGGTAGTGGTGTCAGTGATTCATCATTAAGAAAAGCCCAGAAAAGTATTGGCAGGTTCTTTTATGAAACAGGAGTTGACTTCGATGCAATTAAATCACCTAGCTTCGTAAGGATGATAAAATCCATCATTGGCCCTTTTAATACAATGAAAATTCCAACTTGTAATGATTTGAAAGGGTGGATCCTTCAGGATGCAGTGAAAGAGATGCAAGAGTATACATCTGATATCAAGAGTGTATGGGCAGCCACAGGGTGCAGCATCTTGTTAGACGGATGGGTAGATTCAAGGGGTCGAAAACTTGTTAATATCTTAGTATATTGCCCAAAGGGCACAGTTTATCGTCAATCCTATGATATTTCAGCAATTGATGGTAATGCTGTCGCAATGGAAGATTTTTTGGATAGTGTTATTGAGGAGGTTGGTGTTGATAATGTGGTTCAAATTGTCTCATACTCAACATCAACTTTCATGGAGGATGTAGGGAAGAGAGTAAACCAAAAGCATAAGAGAATTTTTTGGACTGTAAGTGCTTCTCATTGTATAGAACTCATGTTAAACAAACTTGCAATGATGGATGCCATCAAGGAAATATTGGAGAAGGCAAAAACTATTACACAATTTGTTTACAGCAATGAGGATGTCCTGAAACTTGCAAGAAAATTTTGCTCTACTGACTTAGTTAAGCCTTCCAAGATAAAGTCAATAGTTCCGTTCCTTACCCTTGAGAACATGGTCATGGAGGAGGAAGACTTGCAAAAGATGTTTCTCTCATCGGGTTGGAAATCCTTAGTTTGTTCTTCTACCAGGGAGGGGCAAAGCATTGCTGACTTGGTGGCGGATAAAACTTTTTGGAATGGAGCTTTTACGGTCTTAAAGGTCACAATTCCCCTGGTGAAGGTTTTGAAATTGATCAATGGTAGTAATAAGCCAGAAATTGGTTCTATATATGACACAATAGACCAGGCTAAGGAGACAATCAAGTTAGAATTCCAGTCGAGGAAATCCCAATACATACAATTCTGGGAAGCAATAGATGAAATTTGGAACAAGTATCTTCACAGCCCTCTCCATGCTGCAGGATACTTTTTGAACCCTAGGCTTTTCTATTCAGATGACTTCTTCGCTGATGCTGAAGTTTCATGTGGCCTCTGTTGCTGCATTGTTCGTATGTCAGCGAATCTTAGTGTTCAAGATTTGATGATGCTGCAGATTGACAAGTACCGGATGGCTAAGGGTGATTTTGGCTTAGGCAGTGCCAAGTTGGAAAATATTCATCCAGGTGATAATACTATTCATTTATTTATTTAGTCATTACTTTCTGCTTTTAAGTAATATTGTTAGAGCTTGTTTAGTGCAACTATGGGGGACATTTGGTTCAAACATAGGTATTGAAATTATAATTGCACTAAAAAAATAAGGAATGGGAATGGGTTTTAGCAAAAGTAGCATATCTATGTGGTATTAAATAGGAATAGAAATTATTAATGAAGTTTTTGTTTGCATATATACAACCTTAGAATTGGAACCGAAGCAAAAAAAGAAATCTATTAAAATAAAGATACATGTGTCAAAAAAATTCATTTTCTCTCCCTGCCTGTCAGCAATTTAGAAATTCCCCTTCCTCTCTCTTGATTTCCCTTTCTCCCAGTCTCACTCAAATCTCATACCTCTTTTCTTCTCCCCTTTCTAGTCCCACAGAAACACCACTACAGCTATAGTAGATCCAGAAATTAGGAATAATCTGGCAATTTGTTGGTATAAGATATCGATTTCCACAGTACATGAATCTTTTTTCATGAGGAATCAAAACCTAAATAGTTTATCTTCTCCCATCTTTTTATACGCTGTCTCAATAATTGTTTCCTGAATTACCCACATTTTTCTTCACACTTTGTCTTCAAGAAAGATCAAGGTCTGAGTCTTGTCATGGCTAGGAGTTCCTTCAAGCTTGACTATCTTTTGAGGAAGGACAGAATCTATCTGCATCCAGGAAGTATTCTGATATAGAAGTATTGATTGTTGAGAAAGTAGAAAGCAGTGACATTTGTTAAGGCATGGACTATGAATCAAAGGAATATTTACATTAATTTACTTCAATGCTAAAATCACCATTTTATTTCAGAAGGGAGATAGAAAGTAAGAGAATATAATAGGGAGATGAGTTTCATAAAATCTTCAGCAGAAATTTGGGAAAATAGATGTCTTTTATAAAACATATAGTGATAATTTTGGAAGTTTGATATTCTCTTTAAAGTAACCATTTCTCTGATCATAAGAGCTCTTTGAAAAAAGCCGTCAACTTGAGGCTTCAAAGTGCATATCCAATGGGGGATCAAACTCCTCCGCGTGGGCAGAAAGAAGACGTGGAGAGGAGACAGAGATAAGGCGCAGAGTGTATAAATACTTTGCACCTTGTCCCAGAAAAAAAAAAAATGAATGGCAATTCTGCAGCGTGGGCAACACGTTGCACCCCAGCAAGGGCCACTCTCCTGGCAAGGATAATTTTTAATTTTAATTTTAATTTTAATTTTTTTTTTTTTTTTTTTTTTTTTGTGGAAAATGAAAACCCCTCCAGCATTGTAGATGCCCTACTGGATAGGCATAAAATCCTTTACTATTTTTTTTTTTTTTTTTTTTTTAATGTTTAGTCCAGCTTTAGACGACTTTTTTTATTTTTTAATTTTTTAAAAATAATTTTTGGATTAGTTATGCCCAAAAGTAAGTTGGGCAAAACATGTACTAAGTTACTAACAAACTTTAGTTTCAGCACTTTGGTGGTCAAAGTATGGAGAAGAATGCCCTGAATTACAAAAGATGGCTGTCCGGATCCTGAGTCAGACCTGTGATGGGGCCTCAAAATATAACCTAAAGAGGACATTGGCAGAGGCCTTACTTACAGAAGGAAGAAACCAGATTGAGCAAGAGAGGCTGAGGGATCTGGCATTCGTGCATTACAATCTGCAGTTACAAAATTTTAAGCCAGATGTACGCAACGACTTCTCAGACGAGGAGATTGACCCCATGGATGATTGGATAGTGGAAAGACGACATGGTAAATCTATCAGGAATGATGAGCCAATGCTGATAGATTTGGATTCTGAAGATTCAACTAGAGAAGGGGTCGTTTGAAAATTGACAGTAGAGGTCGATTCTCATGCAGAAGACGATGTGCAGAAGGTGTGCAGAAGAGGAGCTCAGCCAGTGTAGCTGTAGTGTAAATGATCAGTAGATTATTTAAGTGCAACTGGCAGTCTTCTGTGTATGTAATATGCCATCTTTGTTATGGTGTAAACACTTAGGTGTAAGAGGCATTTGTCCCAACACTAAGTGTAGCTGGTTATAGCGGCAACTTTGGCAACAAAATTGTGAATTTTGTTGTACCTTTGCTACAAAGGGGCGAAAGCTGTAAAAGCGCTATTGGGGAAGATGGTGCGCAAGGGACACATGAGACGAGCGATCGGTGTCTTGTCTCACTCTAAGCTACGAATGATCAGTGTCTTGTCTCACTCTAAGCTATGAAAGATTGGTGTTCGTAGAAGTGTTATCACCAAGACTGTTTAGTGCTGCGGTTGTAGTGCCCACCAAAGTTTTAAAGTGGCTCAAAAAGTAAAGTTGATTTTTGAAGGAGGTGCCTGTAGGTAGTAGAGTAGTCTCGACCAAGCTACTCTAAAATTGGTGTACTTCTATCTTTCATCTTCTCATTCATTGCTTATTTTGTTATCAATTGCTTACACTTAAAAAAAAAATGAAAAGTATTTAAATGGAGATGTCACCTACTAAAACCATGTCTCTGACTTTGATTGATGGTGTCTTATGTTTTAAGTGTTGATTAATTGTCAAAGGCTTTGTGGTCGAGCGGTATAGTTGTGACTTCTCAAATGAGAGGTTTTAGGTTCGAACTTCAATGTGGGGGCATTGACTTTTTGTGTTTCAGGAGGTTGAGAAAGTATGTATGCATTATAGGAGATGTTCATATGCTAGTCTAAATAAATATTACTTTTAGTTTGAATTTTTCTAAGTCTTCTTAATTCTCTTTTGGGTAGCATTGTCATTGTCTTCATGGTGAGGAGGAATTCGTCTCTGCTTCGTCGGAAAGAGGAGAACACGGGATGCCAGATTTCGTACGCCGCCACTGCCCAGCTAGCTTGCTCGGAAAAACAAGGTCGTCGACCACCACTGCTCAGCCATGCTATCCACCTGATAAGCTCACCGTCGTCACCACTGCTCTGTCGAAGGGGTCGTTGCCTCTGTACACGTCGGAGGGGAAAGCTACGCTGGAGAAGATCGCAAAGCTGTCATACGCCAGAGGACCGCTGCTTCGCCGGAATTCCTCTCTGTCGTCGCTGCCCAAGGTAACGGAAGAAAGTCCTCTCTGCCATCCATTTCCTCAATCGACCACCGCGGACGGAAAGTCGTCGTCTTGGCCTTGTCTTGCTCCGACGATGACGACGGCACCGCGCACGACGCTTTGTTGTGCTTCTCCTTCGCTGACGACGACGACTTGATTTGCTCCGTCGGCGATGACAGCTTCATGTAGTCCGTTACCTTGTTTTGCTCCGTCCACTTGGCGTGCTTCGACAACGACACCTCCCCCTCCATCGACACCGTTGCGCACGCTATTACAGTGGCCACTGACACTAGCTGCAACGACATTATTGCGATGAAGTTATACTTAGATTTGCATTCGATTTTAGGTTGTAGGGTTAATTATATGATTTCCTTAGTCAAACATGGTCTCGGATGGGAAGAAAGGGTAAAGGAGAAGAGACAAAGGAGGAAAGATGAAAATACCCCTGGACTACACGGTCAATTGACGCAAATTTTAACGGTGGACTAAAAATAGAATACTTATAATAACAGTGGTCGCAATGTTGCAAAACTAATTAAGGTGGACTAAAATTGGAAACGTCCCTATAACAGTATGACCAAAAATGAAATTCACTTGGAGTTTTTTTTTTTTTTTTTTTTTTTTTTTTTAAATAAAAAATAAAAATTTGTAGTTGATGCTAGTTCTCCCATTGAAGTTGCTGCGAGTTTTCTGATTGCTATTGATGACAATTCTAGATTTCTACGTAGATGTGGGTATGTTAAATAAATTCAATTGTACTCTATAAAGAAATAAGATATTCAACAATTACATATATTATTTGTACATGTCAAATAATAAACTTAGAATATATACAAATAATGAACCTTCAATCAATTTCATATTATTTTGTACATGTTCATATAATGAACCTTAAACATAATATTAATGGACATTCAGTCTGTTTCATATTATTTTGTGCATACATGTCCAAACTTTAAAAAATACAAATAATGACCCAACAATATACAAATAATGAACCTTTTGCATGTACCATTTTTATTGATTGACGGTAATAACGGTAATGTACGATTTCGTCCCTTCGACCGTCGACGGAAGACGGCCTGAGGGACTAAATCGACTAAAAATAATTATTTTCGGGGACCAAATCGATGAATAAGCAATTGAGTGACTACATTGATAGTTCGCTAATAATTAAGGGACCAACTCGTTCATTAACTCTTTATAGGTGATAATCCACTTTTAGTCTTTTTTTTTTTTTTATTAGAACATTCGCATTTGGTCTTAATATTATTGTGGCATGACCATTTTTGTCCTCTATCAACAAAACAGTTTTAACGCCATTAAATACAAAAATATTTCTCTTCAATTACAGATTTTTTTTAAATACATAAAAATATAGCAGGGTCAACTCATTTTGTATAAAAATGATCGAAATGCATTTGTATTTAACAATATTTCAACGATTTTATTGATAAATGATAAAAAAAAATGTTCATATCAGAATAATACTAGGACTAAATATAAATATTATGATAAAAAAAATTAAAAGTAGACTACCACTTATAAATCTAGGGCCAAATATATAATTAAGTCTAACAAAAATAACATTTAAATATCAAATTTGTAAGTAAATAAAAAATATTAGGACGCGAAAATAAATTATATTTCCCAGTCCTCTCTGTTGACTGTGTATATTAACTGGCTGAAAGAATAAGGCGCAGACAAAGATACTCTGCAGCATAGCCGTTTTCCTCTCTCTCTCATAGTCTCTCTCGCTCTCTCAGTCTCTCCCTCTCTCACAGTCTCTCTCGCTCTCTCAGTCTCTCCCTCTCTCACAGTCTCTCTTGCTCTCTCAGTCTCTCCCTCTCTCACAGTCTCTCTCGCTCTGTCTCTCTCTCTCTCTGTATCAGAGTTGATAGCCTCGTCTCGAACCCTCATTCCGTAGAGACGAAGAAGCAGAAGTCGGGGAAGATTTTAGTTTTTGTGCTCATTGGCCTTGTATCTGCCACTCGACTTGGTAATTTGCTTGTTAACTTTCTAGATTATAGCCATTTCTTCAGATTTTCACACTCACCCGGTCACCCCCTTTGAAATCTACTTGTTGATAATGAAAGCGTGCATGAGACGTGCGTTCTCAGTGTGTATGTGTGTTTTTTTTTTTTTTTTTGCTGTTCTGAATTTTGATCGAATTTGATTGCTGTTGAATCTGTATCAAGGAATAGGTTTTTGCTTGATGTGGTATTATAATCTATTGGTATTTATTAAGTAGCTAATGGAGGTGTGAATGGAGATGTTAATTACTCCTTGTTTGCAGGTTCCTGAAGAGGTGAAGGAAATGGTGAGAAGTGAGTTACTGGAGAAGAGATTTGGAAAGGCAATGAGGGATGTTGGGGAGCTTAACGAGCCCAACCTTCCATTGAAGAGGAACAGGCTTGACAAACAACTGAAACAAGACAGCATTCAAAATTCTGGCAATGTGATAGCTTCGGTCTTTCCCAGCGGACGAGTGGACTCACCAGCTGAAGGTAGGGATTGCTATTATATTGATGACAATTCTAGATTTCTAAGTAGATGTGGGTATGTTGAATAAATTCAATTATACTTTATAAAGAAATAAGATATTTAACAATTACATATATTATTTGCACATGTCAAATAATAAACCTGGAATATAAAAATAATGAACCTTCAATCAATTTCATATTATTTTGTACATGTTCAAATAATGAACCTTAAACATAATATTAATGAACATTCAATCTGTTTCATATTATTTTGTGCATACATGTCCAAATGATGAACTTTAAGTATACAAATAATGACCCAACAATGTACAAATAATGAACCTTCTGCACGGAGTTAATTCCAGCATTGGTCCTCCGACTATGTTGATTTTTCAAAATTGATCATTGACTTTTAATTTAGACAATTTAAACCCTCGACTATTAAAAAGTTTCCAATGTTGGTCCTTCCATTCCCTTGGTGTTATGTTGACGTTAAAAGGATGACTAATAGTGTCTTTTTACCTTCAAATCGTATAATACTCCAGATTGCAAGGCTCCATATACGCAATTTCCCTTCAATTCCCCCTTTTATACATAGACAAAACCCTAGAATGTTCAGGACACAACATACCATTCGAAGCCCCAGAAAACTCAACAAAAATCTAGTCGACGGTAACGGTGTTTTGTTCGTCCACTTTTGAGATGTATACAAGATATAGCAGCGAGAGCTCCTCATCTGCAAGAAGGCAGGAATACGTATTCGGTGAGTTGGTCACAATTCCAAATTGTCAATGTGGGCAACGTTTGAACCTACAAACATCTTGGACGAATGATAATCTTGGTAGAAGGTATTGAGAATGTTCATTCGAAAATGTGAGTGGTTTAATTATTTTTAAAATTTATTTTTTGTTCCATTAGAATCTGTGTATTCAATTCTGTGTAGCATTTAAGAATCTGTGTTCATTCGAAAATGGGAATGTTCCATTGGGAAATTAAAATTTATTTTTAAAGTTTAAGAATCTGTGTACTCAATTCTGTTAATTTTCGTTCCATTGTGTATTCAATTCTGTTACTTTAGGATTAAACTTGCAATTCTTTTATTTTGGTGTAGTGAGGGAAAATGTAAGTGGTTTAAGAGTATGTGTATTCAATTATGTTAATTTTGGTTCCATTCTGTGTATTCAATTTTGTTACTTTAGGATTGAACTTGCAATTCTTTGAGTTTGGTGTAGGGAGGGCAAAGGTGTGGTTTTGTTAGATGGCATGATCCTCCAATGTGCGCAAGGTCAAGAAGAATAATTTCTGGGCTATTTAGAAGGATCAATCGAAATGAAGAAGAGATTGCAAGGCTGAAAATGAGGCTACAAGCTAAGGATGATGTAAAATAATAATAATAATAATAATGGTGGACGAGGGTACGAGGATATTTGCAGTTATAGTAGTGTGCATTGTGTTATTTGTAGTTTTAGTTTTAGTAGTGAATATACCTAGAGAAAACAAGGACCTTATGGTGGCTACTAGTTCTGTTGATCTGTAATGAATGATTGTGTAATGACCATATATGTAGTCCTATTTGTAATGAATGATTATGTAATGGGTAACTGATTCTGTAATGACCAAGCTTTCTATCAAAGTGTAATGGCTACAAGTTATGAGTATTCTGACCAAGCAAAATAGTTAATAGCTCCAATCATAATTGGTAAACTAATTACCATAATTTGAGTACAAAACAGAGTTAAACTTCAAGCATAATCTGAGTAACCTTAATCCAAGATTCCAAGCATATTTGCTAAACTGAGTGCATAATCACAGTACCATAATCCAATCATAAATGGTAAACTAAGTACCATAATCTGAGTACAAAACAAAGTTAAACATTCAAGCATAATCCGAGTAACCTTAATGCAAGCATATTTGCTAAACTGAGTGCATAATCTCAGTACCATAATCCAAGCATATTTGCTAAACTGAGTACAAAAAAGAGTTAAACTTTAAGGCTAGTGACCTAATACATCATAAAGTTATCCAAAAATTAGTCACTAAACTTCAACTACATCATATCCTATCCAAAATGCAGCCACTAAACTTAAATTAATCCAAAGTGATTGGATCTTTGTCATTCCCAAAGAATTTACTCTTGAATGTGGTCTTGGATCTTGTACGATAGTTGATCTTCATTGGTTTTTTCTTCCTATGTGAATGTGGTCCAGCAGCAACATTTTCATTCAATGTTTCTCCAATTGTATTGACTGGTATTTGAACACTGCTACTTAGAGAAGCCCCTACAATACATAAGTTTCATATCAAGCTTAATGTCCTTGAATATCCCTATAATACATAAGTGTAAAATGAATATAACATACCTCCTTGAATTTCCTCTGCATGAACTATGATTTGGTGCCATTGCTCATCCAAAATATGATCTGGAATCTCCCATTCATATCTTCAACATCAGGTTGAGTAATTACTTCAGTTTCAAACACCTGGGCAGGTTGCATGTTGGGAGACTGGATGATGGTTGTGGCTCATCTCCAACCTGGGCAGGCTGCATTGTGGCAATATTGGAAGGTAGTTGTGGCTCAACTTCAACTTGGGCAGTCTATATGGATGTTGGGTGACGCTGAACTCCAACTGGGCAGAGTGCATTGATTTTCTTCTTTTTACCTGCAAAATTGTTATGTTACTTACCAAAGAAATGTGTTACTGACTCTCATCAAATTAAGAAAAATACATAACCTGATTAGAAGGCCTCTTTGTAGGGTATTTTGGACACTTTCTGCTGTTATGGCCTAATTCTTTGCATTTTGTGCAATGTAAAGCAACATGGCTCCTTGAAAAATGCATACCATCTTTACTTATCTCACCTGCAGACTTCATCCGCAATTTTCTAGGCCTTCCAGACCTTGCATTATACACTGGTAGCAATGGAGGTGGTCTACTTGTGGCAGGCCACTCTTCATAACCTGACATTAGCTTTACACATCCCTCATATGTCTTCAAGTATGTGGAAATTAAGTAGCAAGAATCCACATAATCCCAAATAGGTCATTTCCTATATTTTATTCAGATTGCACATACTGCATGTTGGCAAGGGATCCCATTTAGGTCCCATTTCCTACAAGAACATGATATTCTACCTAAATCCACAGTGTATTGCCCAGAATGTGTTCCTGTGATCTCAAATAACATGGGAGCACACTGATAACCTATCAATCCACCAGCTTGCTTCTCGATTTCATCTATTTTTTTCACAATTGCTGGACAAATTCTTCCACTCCATTCAGCAGCCTTAGTTCTTGACTCAAATAACCTTACCATGATTTTTTTTCTAATGATCTCCAAACAATTAATCACGGGACTTTCCCAAGCTGTCAATATCATTGCATTAAATGATTCAGAAATGTTATTCACCAACTGTAGTTGCCCTTGCTGTTTTCCACAATGCATCTTTTATTGAATTTGCTGTGAAACCAGCCACCCTTATGTTACAGTGCAAATGTCTTACACAATATCTATCACTAACTCCTGGAAGTACAGTGTCAAAGGCTTGTAGGAGACCCTTTTGCTTGTCTGACATTACTGTGAAATCATATTCTACCATGGGATTAATCTGCAAATCCTTCTTTAACAAATATAGAAACCAAGTCCAGGAGTCCCTGTTCTCACATTCTACAATGGCATATGCAATTGGGAATATACTATCATTTCCATCTATTCCAACTGCTGTCAACAATTGCCCTCCAGTTTTACACTTCAAGTGACACCCATCTAGACCAATTATCCTCCTACAGTGCTACATCCTCAGAAATCTTTTTTTTCCAGCCTCTTCCAAGTCACTCAACTTCACTTCACAGGTAGAATTGGGATTTGTTCTTTGTATTTCCATACAATAGCTCCAAATCCTATTGAAGTAGTCTTCTACCTCATGTTTTATTTCAGCTTTAGCTTTTACTAAAGCCCTCCATGTTTGCTTCTTACTTAGTACGCAATGGTCATCAGTGCAAACCTTTTCTAAAAAAACATTTGTTTTCCATTCCAAATGTCCTTAAATTTCTTGTTTCCATCTTTTAACAACAATGGTAGAATTCACCATTGAATTCTTTTGAGTCCTTACACAACCATCATGTTTATCCTTTAACACAGTAATCCTCCAACACTTATCATCTTTATCACATCTTAGGGCAACCTGCCATGGACAGCTCTCATGTTTGCACTTAACCACACATCTCACTTTGTCATTTTTTCATATTTCATTTCCCTCCCCTATTTGATTGCATAATTAGTTACAGCTTCTCTAAACCCATCCTTATCTTTAAAGGTCAATCCAAGTGCAAATGTAGGACAATTACCTTGAAGGTCTTTCAAGTACTTTTGTCATTTAATCCGTGTTGCCTCACCATCACTGCCTACAAAGTTACCTTCATCAAAGTAGTTGATTTCATCACCAACTTGTTGAACCTGTACAGTACCTTGTTAGGGTTGGTCCTGGACGATAACTAATCCTCTATACTCTGCATTAACATCTATATTTTTCACAAACTCTTCATCATCATGTAGATTTACATTAAATAACTCCTCAGAATTGAAATCCTCATCCCGACCATCAGATTCTTCCCCACTTCCATCCCACTCATCTACACTGCCATCACAATCCTCTTCATTCTCATTTCCACTGTCATCACAGTAATATACATCTTCACCAACCCCTCATTTTACCATCCAAATCTCTATTACCTTAGGACTACAACATTGGTTAACTAAGTTCCAAACATCTAAGTCTTTCACCAATTCTTGCAACCCCACTTCAGTCTGTACGAAGAATATGAAACTGTCATCAATGGCATACCCTATTTCAACTACTTTCTCCTTTAAACATATTAACCCTCACTCATCTTTTTCCATATCATTAAACGAACTAACACTACCACCTATATATTCAGCAGGTAAAGATTAACTAATCCTTCTTCCATGTCTTAAATTAAGAGTAAAAATTCCTGAAATCAAGGATTGAGAATGTGCAGTACAGTTTAGAATACTTTAGTTATAAGCTAGTTTACAATACACTTTAATGCATAAAATATTGTCATTACTTTATAATAAAAGCATTATAAAAAAAAAAACAAAAACAATGGTCCCCAGCAAGTAAAGCAGACAAACACTGGTCCACAGAGCATTTTCAAACACAAAACTAATGAAATCAAGAATTGAGTATTAGCAGTACACTTAGACTACTTGATATTACAATATATATATATATATATATATATATATATATATATATATATATATATAGTTTAAAGTACAAACAACAACAAATGCTCCACTTTATGGTCCCCACTACTGACATTTTGTTCTAGTACTGAAAAAACAAAGCACACTACATATTTTTCACAAAAAATAACTCTACGTTTACCTGGTGAACCAGCATTGCTCCCAACCATAGCTTGCTTTCCTCTTGAATCCATCAACGAACTTCTATGGATGCATCAACACTTCGCTATTTGTACTCAGATTAGGGTTTCAGCATTGCTCGGGAAAACTGGGGATTTTGAAGTATGTCGCATAAACTAGCTCTCAAATATGTCGCGTAAACAATTGAAGGGAAATTGTGTATATGGAGCCTTGCAATCTGGAGTATTATACGATTTGAAGGTAAAAAGACACTATTAACCCTCATTTTAACGTCAACATAACACCAAGGGAACAGAAGGACCAACATTGGAAACTTTTTAATAGTAGAGGGTTTAAATTGTCCAAATTAAAAGTCAAGGACCAATTTTAGAAAATCAACATAGTCGGGGGACCAATGTTGGAATTAACTCTTTTGCACGTAACATTTCTATTGATTGACGGTAATAACGGTAATGTTAACTTTGTCATTCTTAATTAGTTGAAACACTATTGTAATAGACTATGATTCACGCTACTGTGTGGACCTTGGTCCACCGCATATCCATTGACGCAAGTTGATCGGGATTGGATGCTATGTGTAGATAAATGATGGGCACAAGAGAAAATTATATCAACATGTTTGCTTCAATTGTTTCAAAATAGATAAAATTTAAAAATATTCCTCCGATTTTAGAGTAGTGGTTATTCTAAGACATAACATTCATTTATTTTCACATTATCAGTCTTAATTTTTCAATAAATACACCTTGCAAATTGATTAAATAAGATTTGTTTTATTAGAGTGGCACTTTTGTAAATTATAGTAAGTTCTAAATTGCCGCTTAACAACTTAAGCAATCTTAACCACCAACTTCAGACGACATCGTTCCCTCTCTTAATTATGGACTTCATTACAGTTTTTGGCTAATCTACCGCTACCCAAAGTACAGTTTGCAAGCTAAATAATTTGAGATTACAACCCGTCAATATAGATAGATATCTAACTTCCCTAATACATAATACTATACAAACCGGCTAAATCTATCATCACTAGGGTTGTCATGTTTTATGCGGGTTACACTTCTATAAAGTGAGATACTTTTCAACTACTGTTTAGCAAGTTAAACAATAATAACCGTTAACTTCATACGACACCGTTCTCATGATTTATTATTGACTTCATTAATGTTTATGACTAATATGTAACTACTCAAAATACACTTGTAAGCTCAATAGGTCAATATACAACTCGCTGGAATAACTACATTAACGACTTACCTAATACGCAACACTATGCAAATGGACTAAAATTGTTGTTGGTAAAATTGTCATGTTTTTTTTTTTTTTTTTTTTTTTTTTTTTTTTTTTTTTAAACCAAACAAACGAACTTATATTAAATCATCGAAGAAAGACAAGATACAATCAGGAGGGAGAATCAGTTGCCCGTGCAAGTACATGAGCCACTTGATTGGCTGACCTTATGACATGGCGAACAACACCGTTCCCAATGTCTCTAGCAATTAAACGACATTGTTGAATAACAGACCCAACATAAGAATACTCAAAACAAACATAATTGAACTAAGAACAAAAATTTAAATAGTCAAACTCCATAGTAAAATTATGACAGAAATTACGACTCTTAAACCACGGTTAAAAAAAAATCCAAATTAAAACCAAATAAGAACCATATTAACTTCAACATTTTGGCCCTGTTTGGTAAAATAATTAGTCTATCAGTCAATTTTGACTTATTTAACCACTATTAGCTGTCTGACTTGGTTAAACAATCAATATGAGTGTTTGATTAATTAGTTTTTTATAACAACTTATTGCTTCAAAATGCTAAAATTCAAAAAGTCACTCAAAATAGCTTTTCTACAACTAATCAACTAAAAGTTAACAACTAATTGACCAAACACTTTTCTACAATCAGCTAATGTTATCAACTAGTTAAACTTACTAACCCAATCAACTACCAACTATCAGCTAACCGTCATTTACCAAACACCCCTTTGAAATTTTTGAAAAGAAATTATATGAATTTAAACTAAAAATATGATACATTTTACATTTTTCAATATATATTTGGTTAAAATGATAAATGGTGACAAAATAAACAAAAACTATGCATCAACTCAATAAAAAGAATTAATTTCATTTTTGGTTCTAAATTTATATGTGATAACCCACTTTTAGTCTCTTTTTTTTTATTAAAACATTCACATTTAGTCCTAATATTATTGTGGCATGATCATTTTTGTCATCTATCAACAGAACAGTTTTAACGCCATTAAATACAAAAATATTTCGGTCTTCAATTACAGATTTTTTTTTAAATAAACATAAAAATATAGCAGGGTCAACTCATTTTGTATAAAAATGATCGAAATACATTTGTATTTATCAATATTTCAACGATTTTGTTGACAAATAATAAAAAATGATCATGCCAAAATAATACTAGAACTAAATATGAATATTTTGATTAAAAAAAAAAATTAAAAGTAAACTGCCACCTATAAATCTAGGGCCAAATATATAATTAAGTCTAACAAAAATAACATTTAAAGGTCAAATTTGTAAGTAAATAAAACATATTAGGACGCGAAAATAAATTATATTTTCCAGTCCTCTATGTTGACTCTGTATATTAACTGGCTCAAAGAGTCAAGGCACAGACAAAGATACTCTGCAGCCTACCCGTTTTCCGCTCTCTCTCTCTCTCTCACAGTCTCTCTCGCTCTCTCGCTCTCTCCCTCTCTCTCAGTCTCTCTCTCTCGCTCGCTCTCTCAGACTCTCTCTCGCTCGCTCTCTCAGTCTCTCGCTCGCTCTCTTGAACCCTCATTCCGTAGGGACGAAGAAGCAAGAGTCAGGAAAGATTTTAGCTTTTCTTGCCCATTGGCCTTGTATCGGCGACTCGACTCGGTAATGTACCTTCCCCTCCTATCTGTTAATTGAAGATATCAGTTCTCGGTTGTGATTTGCTTGTTAATTTTCTAGATTATAACCTTCTTCAGATTTTCACTCTCACCCGGTCACCCCCTTTGAAATCTACTT
Organism: Ipomoea nil; assembly: GCF_001879475.1. NCBI lineage: Eukaryota > Viridiplantae > Streptophyta > Magnoliopsida > Solanales > Convolvulaceae > Ipomoea > Ipomoea nil. The sequence continues at coordinate 1,701,090 of NW_017618198.1, read as the reverse complement.
GTTGATGGTGAAAGCGTGCATGAGAAGTGCGTTCTCTGTGTTTTTTTTTTTTTTTTGCTGTTCTGAATTTTGATCGAATTTGATTGCTGTTGAATCTGTATCAAGGAATAGGCTTTTGCTTGATGTGGTATTATAATCTATTGGTATTTATTAAGTAGCTAATGGAGGTGTGAATGGAGATGTTAATTACTCCTTGTTTGCAGGTTCCTGAAGAGGTGAAGGAAATGGTGAGAAGTGAGTTACTGGAGAAGAGATTTGGAAAGGCAATGAGGGATGTTGGGGAGCTTAACGAGCCCAACCTTTCATTGAAGAGGAACAGGCTTGACAAACAACTGAAACAAGACAGCATTCAAAATTCTGGCAATGTGATAGCTTCGGTCTTTCCCAGCGGACGAGTGGACTTTTCAGCTGAAGGTAGTGGTGTCAGTCAGGGACGAGCCAAAGGGGCAGCCGGGCAGGGGCAGCTGCCCCACCACCCCACCCCATATATAATCTTTGTATGCAGTGGCGGACCAGAAATTTTTTGGGGACGAAAAATTAAACCTAATGAGATATATTTTTTAAAAATGAAACACTTAGAGACCGAGTCATAAATATTGTTGACTAGAGATAAAAAAAATCAAAATATATCAAGACAAAAATATTTAAAACAAAATATAAAACATAATTAATTACATAAAATACTTTGAATGAAAAACACATTATAAATCACTCATCCCACTACTAATATTAAAATAATAATAATAATAATAATAATAATAATAAAGAAAGAGAAGAAGTCTCAATGATACAAATAAAAAATTCAATTACAATTCTCATTATTAATATTAAAAAATGTCAAGAATAAAAGTTCACTCATCTCAAGAATATTAAAAAATGACAAAAAAGAAGTCAAATCAAATAAAATGAAAACAAAAAGAAGAACTCATCTCAAGAATATTAAAAAATGACAAAAAAGAAGCCAAATCAAATAAAATGAAAACAAAAAGGATGGAGATGAATGGGGAAACGCTCTCTAGCCAACGGTCGGAAGAGGACCGCGATCTGCTTGAGCGAAGCACAAAAAAGGCCAAAACAACCGCCAAGGAGGCGGGAGACACCACGATGGATCATTCAACGAGCTTCACTGCGGACGTCGAGGCTGTTATGGAGACACCGATTGAAGACATGGGGGCGCCGATGGCGCCACTGGCCATGCATGCAACAGGTGAGAAGGAAAAATCGAATTCTTTAACGTATCCCATTGTTTCGCAGGTCCCGGAGATCGCAAGGCGGACTTACGCCCAAACCGTGACTGGCCATGCGGAGTTTGCGCTGGGGGATGCCGATACGGAGGATGACGAGGACCAGGACGAAATGTCGGACGAAGAGGACGATGATCCTCTTTGTCCGACAATACGATTGTCCAAGGCAGAGCTACGGCATATCAGAGCGCCATGGAGGTTGGCGCTTATCGTCAAAGTGATGGGGAGATCGGTCGGATACACGTACCTACTGCGCCGGCTAACAACCATGTGGAAACCAAAAGGAAAGATGGAGCTAATCGCGATTGACAATGGCTATTTCATAATGCGATTTGGGGCGGTCGAAGACATGGAATATGCCATGTTCGAGGGACCATGGATGGTCCTGGACCATTACTTGATCGTCAAACCTTGGATGCCGGACTTCGATCCGTTTGCAGACGTCACAGAGAAGGTCTTAGTATGGGTAAGAATCCCTTGTATACCTGCTGAATACTATAGCCTAATATTTCTCAGGAAATTGGGGAACAGGGTGGGCAGAACGATCCGCGTTGATCAAGCCACGAGTATGATGTCACGCGGGATGTTCGCACGAGTCTGTGTTGAAGTTGATATTTCGAAACCGTTGATTTCGAAATTCAAATACAAGGGTCGTGTGCGATCGGTGGCCTACGAGGGAATCCATTTGGTGTGCTTCACGTGCGGCATTTATGGACATTCTCCTGATGCATGCCCCAAAACAGCTAGGCCTGAGAATGATTGCAGGGATTTACCGAATAAAGAGCCGGCAGCTAAAGGCTCAGAGGTGACGGGTGGAATTAAAATTGGAGAAGAGCCCTTTGGCGCTTGGATGATTGCGCCAGGACGCAAAAACAGATATGGCAGTAGGCGACAAGAGAAATCCAACCGTGGACTGGAAGCAGGGAGACAGATGGCGACGACTGGACGACCTCAGCAGGCTCCAGCTTCCAGATTCGCGGCCTTGGCAATAGAGGAGGAAGAATTGAACGACGAAGGGAGATCTGATGACGTGGAGCAGGAGATGGTGGAGAAGTTGGGTAGCAAAGCTGAGTCACGACAGAAGACTACAAAAGCGATTAATGCGGGGACGAGTTCGAGGAGACCGAACGTGGTGGTGGTCGAGAAGCAGATCCAAAATGAACCACATGCAACGCACAGAACGAGAGATAATGTAGAAGCTATGCCCATACGTTCTCAGCATGTTAATGGAGGAGGTTCTCGAAGGGCGGCGGAGTCGGATGAACATGTTGTTGTTAGAGGAGAGCAAGGCGGTTTAATTGTCCACTCTGCAAGAGTATGGGTCGGGGACGAGGTAGCCGACCTCCCATCGCCAGTCTGGCAACACACAAAGGAGCACCATGCGGATCCACCAACATGCTTTCACAATGAAGGCGACGCGGTGATGGAGATAGACGGGGACCAATCATCACAAGAGGGCGGCGAGGCCGCTACAGGCCTCTGAGGTTTGATCTTTCTTTTTTGTTATCTCTCGTGTTCTGGCTGTTTCTTCGCCTTGGCTGGTTGTTTTTTCGTCTCCTCTTTTTTCTTTTTTCCCCTTCCTATGTTTATGGATTTATTGACATGGAACTGCCAAGGGGCGAGTGGACGGGCGGTCCACCGTGCCCTTAAATTTTTATTGCAGACTTATAAGCCAGGTATCCTGTGTCTCTTCGAACCGAAAGTTTCCGGGGTGCAAGCAAATAAGATCTGTTCAAAGCTTGGGTTTTCGGACTGGGTTCGTGTGGAAGCTGTGGGCTTTAGCGGAGGCATTTGGGTCCTATGGAAGGAACCGGTACATATTGATATTTTATTCACTCACCCCCAGTTCATTTTGCTACAGGTAACGCAGAATGGGCACCCGCCATGGGTGTTTGCGCCGGTTTATGCGAGCCCGGCCCATCATTTGAGACGCCGGCTCTGGAGTGATCTGTCTCCGACAAAACGGGGTCCGCATGGACCTTGGATGGTGGCCGGAGATTTTAACTCCGTTGTCACGAGAGATGAAACAAGCAATTATGTATCCTTTTCTGCTCAGCGAAGCTCGGACTTCGTTAACTGGATTAATGACGAAGGCCTGGTTGACATGGGTTTCTCGGGACCAAAACTAACCTGGGTGAAACAGGGATCCACGGATGAAGTAAAGGGGGCCCGCCTGGACCAAGCGATGTGTAACCTCGAATGGCGTGGCCGATACCCTGACGCGGTGGTGGAACACTTACCTCGTGTTGCCTCGGATCATGCACCTCTGCTAATCCGACTCCATGGGAGACAACGTTCTAATAATGTCAATTCCTTTCATTTTCAGGCGGCTTGGATTACCCACCAAGACTTGCAAAAGGTTGTTGAAAAGTTTTGGAGCCCCGAAGACAACTTGGCAGACAATGTACGCAGGGTAGCGGATGGCCTCACCAGTTGGAATAAGGAGGTGTTTGGAAATGTACACACGCGCAAACGAAGTTTGATGGCTAGAATTGGCGGTATCCAGAAAATCCTAGCACGCCGACCACACAGCGGTCTGCGCAGACTCGAGCGTAACCTGCAATCCCAATTAGAAGAAACTCTCTATCAAGAAGAGCTGTTATGGTATCAACGGTCCAGAGAAGAATGGATCAAGTCGGGGGACAGAAATACGAAGTACTATCACGCCGCGGCCACAGTGCGTAAGTCGCGCACAAAGATTCTAGGGTTGAGGGATGACAATGGGACATGGCTGCCGGAGGGCAATGATTTGCGGGATCGTGTCAGGACGTTCTATTTAAATCTTTTCATTGAGCCCACAGACAGTTTAAATATATCAGACATTGGCGATAACTTCCCTCGTATTGGCGACATATCTTGGAGGATTTTTAATAGAGAAGTTGTTAAAGAGGAAGTCCAAACAGCTGTGTTCGATATGAAGCCGTTCAAGGCCCCGGGCCCGGACGGTCTACCAGCGGGGTTCTACCAGCATACGTGGGACGCTACAGGGGACAGCATTTTCAAGCTAGTCAGAAGCGCCCTCAACACTGGCAGGCTCCCGGAAGGGGTGAATGACACATTGGTTGCGCTGATCCCGAAAGTGCAGGCACCTGAGACGATTAAACAGTTTAGGCCTATAAGCCTATGCAATGTGAGCTACAAGATCTTAACCAAGACTATTACGAACAGGCTGAAGACGATTCTACCCCAAGTTGTAGGGCCGTACCAGAGCTCCTTTGTACCAGGGCGTCAAATCTCGGACAATGTGATTGTGTACCAGGAGGTAATTCATACCATGCGCGAGGCCCGGGGGAAAAAGGCCTATATGGCAATTAAGCTGGACCTAGAAAAGGCCTATGACCGCCTGTCTTGGGCTTTCATTAAGGACACTTTGGAACGGGTAGGTTTTAATGTTAATTGGGTTAATGTTATAATGACGTGCATTACTTCGTCCAGGTTGGCGCTTATTTGGAACGGAGACCGGTTGGAACATTTCAAGCCGACGAGGGGCATCCGACAGGGCGACGCAATGTCTCCGGCCATCTTTGTTTTGTGTATGGAACGGCTCAGCCACCTAATTGAATCTAAGGTGAACAGTAAGGTTTGGAAAGGTATTAAGCTGGCCCCAGAAGGGACTATTTTATCTCACCTCTGTTTTGCAGATGACATGGTCCTTTTTACTGAGGCGACTTGCGAGCAAGTGGAAGTGGTCCAGGACTGTCTAAAGTCTTTCTGTGAAGCCTCGGGCCAGAAAGTTAGCCTCACCAAATCACAAGTATTTTTTTCGAAAAATACCCCCCGGTACTGCGCAGGATATAGTCGCAAAGCTGGATATTGTAGCAACTAACGACCTGGGAAGATATCTCGGTGTGCCATCCTTACATGGTAGGGTCACTTGCAATACTTACGCGGGCTTACTTGACAGAATCTCTGCCAGATTGGAGGGTTGGAAAGCAAAGACTCTCTCTCTTGCCGGGCGAGTCACGCTGGCCAAATCAGTTTTGAACGCTATCCCGGTTTACACCATGCAAACGGCCGCCCTCCCAAAGGGTGTCTGCTCGGAGATAGAGAAAAGGACCAGGCGTTTCATATGGGGCCGGGATGAACAATCTGGAAATAATAAGATGAGTCTGGTGGCCTGGGAAACAATCACCACGGACAAAACGTGTGGGGGCTTGGGTTTGAGAAACTTACATACCATGAATATGGCGTGTATGATGAAGTTGGGCTGGAGACTAAAGACGGAACCAAATGCTCTATGGGCGAGAACGCTTATTACAAAATATCATCACAGGTCTGGCTCACATCTGGTCACCACAAGTAGACGAAGCACCTCCAACGCATGGAAAGGAATTAGTGCAGCGAGAGAAACTCTAGAAAGCGGGCTCACGCAGGCTGTCCGAAATGGGAAATCTACGCGCTTTTGGATGGACCCTTGGCTTACAGCAAAACCTCTTTATGAGAAGCTCCGTGGCACCCTCGGCCTCCCAGAACTCTATGCGAAAGTGGACGAGTACTGGGACAAAGTTAGAGGTTGGAAATGGGAGAAGATACTGCGACATCTTCCAGCTGAAGACATAGAGCGCCTAGCCAGCTTCTGCTTAACAGAAGAGAATATCCCAGATGGATGGGGCTGGGGCCCAGACCCTCGTGGATGCTTTTCGATCAAATCAGCGTATGGTTGGGCGGCCAATGCTGCTAATCAGGAGGCTGACAAAGTTTGGGGCCTAATTTGGTCGCTAAGGGTCCCGGCAAGAATCTCGATGTTTATCTGGCTGGTCAAGCATGGGAGAGTCTTAACAAATTATGAACGGACTAGGAGACATATCACATCTAACGAATTTTGTTACATTTGTGCAGGCCAGCGAGAGGACTTGGATCATCTCTTCAGACGGTGCAATAACGCGGATCGCATTTGGAAACATTCGCTACATCGGCGTACGGAGGAGTCTATGCGTAGTCTCGACTGGAATAGCTGGCTTACGATTAATCTGAAAGGGGATCGCAAGCAAGGTTTCGAGGATGGCTGGCCTGAGCGCTTTGGAACCAGACTTTGGTGGTTATGGAAGTGGCGGAACGAAGCAGTCTTTAATGGAAACCTCCTGCCCATGGAACAGAAGCTAGACTGGCTACGAAGGTGCGACAGCGAGACAGCCGCGGCCTTTGAAGGGAGAAGCTGGCTGCTGCAGAGACACAATCGGGGAGGTGAAATAAGGCTGTCATGGGAAAAACCAGAGGAGGGGTGGCTAAAGCTGAATACGGATGGTAGCTGCACGAGTGATGGTCAGGCAAGCTGCGGTGGTGTCCTTCGGGATGCCCATGGTAACTGGTGCAGAGGTTATACATACAGAATAGGAAGATGCACGAGTGCAGTGGCGGAGGCGTGGGGCGTGCTGCAGGGTCTACGCATGGCTAAGGAGTATGGTGCAAGAAGAATAATCATAGAGTGCGATTCAAAATTGCTGGTAGAGGCGCTGAAGGGCAAGGAATTCGGTCAGGAGCAAAACAACAATATTGTACGCAGGTGTATTAAAGAAGGGGAGAGTTTTACAGCGGTGGTTTTCATGCATATTTACAGGGAACAGAACCAACTCGCCGACAAATTGGCGAAGTGGGCGTTGATAAAACAAGGCGGTCTCCATATTCTTGAAGTTCCACCGGGGGAATTTGAAGTTTTGACGGCCCTAGATCGGATGGGAACTGCGTCGACCAAACGAGTGTCCCAGTGAGGACCTCTTTTTTTCTAGTTTTCTGGGTATCCCCCTCTTCTTTGATCCAAAAAAAAAAAATGAAAACAAAAAGAAGCAGCCAAATCAAATAAAATGAAAACAAAAAGAAGCCAAGCAAAAAATAAAAAGTGTAGGGTTCGAGCTCTAGCTATCTAGACTATTATACAATACAATGGATTGGAATTGCCATCTAAACAAAACTAGCCATTGGTTAAATTTTAGTATATATAATATATATACTATATATATGTGGTGGGTCAGTGGTGCCCACACACTAAGTCCGCCACTGTTTGTATGTATATATAGTACATGTAGGTCCGCCACTGTTTGTATGTATATATAGTACATGCTTTAGTATTAGTATAAAAAAAACTATAAAATATTAAGAGTTTTTTCCCAAAATGATCCCTCGACTATCGCTCATTCTCAATTTTACATTTTGACTTTTAATTGCACCCAATGTGGTCCCTTGACTTTTAAAAATTCCCCCAAATTGGTCCTCCGTTAGAAATTCTGTCTACTGAGTGTTAAAATGAATGGCATTTTCGTCTATTTACATATTATATGCCTAATATACTCTGAAAAATAGTCGATGGACCATTTTGGGAATAGTCGAGGGATCATTTTGGGAAAAACTTATTTATTTATTTCATTTTTGTTTATTTCCATTTTTTAAGCCTATCAAATTAGAATTTCAATACATCTTTTTCTTACAAATATAAATAGTTAAAATCCACAATCAAACATCAAAAGTTTAAACTTTCTCCACAATTTTTTCCTTCTGTCTATCAAATTTTAAAATAAGTTTCGTAACTTTCATAAATACTCATATACTTTTTATTTTTATCCTTTTATGTTCATATATATATATATATATATATATATATATATATATATATATATATATATATATTGCGTGCCATATCCCCCAATCCACTGAGGACGATATAACACATCCGAGCTCACATCTCATTTTTGCTACACATCAGTATTCAATTTTGTTACTTTAGGATTGAACTTGCTATTCTTTGAGTATGGTGTAGGGAAGGCAAAAGTGTGATTTTGTTAGATGGAATGATCCTCCAATGTGCGCAAGGTCAAGAAGAATAATTCCTGCGCTATTTAGAAGGATCAATCGAAATGAAGAAGAGATTGCAAGGCTGAAAATGAGGCTACAAGCTAAGGTTGATGTAAAAAAAAATGGTGGACAGGGCAAGGGTACGAGGATATTTGCAGTTATAGCAGTGTGCATTGTGTTATTTTTAGTTTTAGTTTTAGTAGTGAATGTACCTAGAGAAAACAAGGACCTTATGGTGGCTACTAGTTCTGCTGATATGTGATGAATGATTGTGTAATGACCATATATGTACCTATTTGTCATGAATGATTATGTAATGGGTAACTGATTCTGTAATGACCAAGCTTTCTATCAAAGTGTAATGGCTACAAGTTATAAGTATTCTGACCAAGCAAAATAGTTAATTGCTCCAATCATAATTGGTACCCGTCACAATAGATAGATATCTAACTTCCCTAATACATAATACTATATAAACCAACTAAATCTATCATCACTAGAGTTGTCATGTTTTATGCGGGTGACACTTCTATAAAGTGAGATACTTTCCAACTACTGTTTAACAACTTAAACAATAATAACCGTTAACTTCAGACGACACCGTTCCCATGATTTATTATTGACTTCATTAATGTTTATAACTAATATGTAACTACTCAAAATACACTTGTAAGCTCAATTGGTCAATATACAACTCGCTGGAATAACTACATTAACGACTTACCTAATACGCAACACTATGCAAATGAACTAAAATTGTTGTTGGTAAAATTGTCATGTTATGTTTTTTTTTTTTTTTTTTTTTTTTTGAAAACCAAACAAACGAACTTATATTAAATCATTGAAGAAAGACGAGATACAATCGTGAGGGAGAATCAGTTGCCCGTGCAAGTACATGAGCCACTTGATTCGCTGACCTTATGACATGGTGAACAACAACGTTCCCAATGTCTCTAGCAATTAAACAACATTGTTGAATAACAGACCCAACATAAGAATAGTCTAGACAAACAGAATTGAACGAAGAACAAAAATTTAAACAGTCAGACTCCATAATAAAATTATGACAGAAATTACAACTCTTAAACCACGTTAAAAAAATCCAAGTTAAAACCAAATAAGAACCATATTAACTTCAACATTTTGGCCCTGTTTGGTAAAATAATTAGTCTATCAGTCAATTTTGACTTATTTAACCACTATTAGCTGTCTGACTTGGTTAAACAATCAATATAAGTGTTTAATTAATTAGTTTTTTATAACAACTTATTGCTTCAAAATGCTAAAATTTAAAAAGTCACTCAAAATAACTTTTTCGATCAGCTTTTTGAGAAATTCATTTTGTATGTAATCAGCTAAAAGTTAACAACTAATTGACCAAACACTTTTCTACAATCAACTAATGTTATCAACTAGTTAAACTACTAACTCAATCAACTACCAACTATCAGCTAACTGTCATTTACCAAACACCCTTTGACATTTTTGAAAAGAAATTATATGAATTTAAACTAAAAATATGATACAGTTTACATTTTTCAATATATATTTGGTTAAAATGATAAATGGTGACAAAATAAATAAAAACTATGCATCAACTTAATAAAAAGAATTAATTTCATTTTTGGTCCTAAATTTATATGTGATAATCCACTTTTAGTCTCTTTTTTTTTTTTATTAGAACATTCACATTTGGTCCTAATATTATTATAGTATGACCATTTTTGTCCTCTACCAACAGAACAGTTTTAACGCCATTAAATACAAAAATATTTCGGTCTTCAATTACAGATTTTTTTTAAAATAAAGATAAAAATATAACATGGTCAACTCATTTTGTATAAAAATATCAAAATGCATTTGTATTTAACAATATTTTAACAATTTTGTTGACAAATAATAAAAAATAATCATGCCAAAATAATACTAGGACTAAATATGAATGTTTTGATAAAAATAAAAAAAAAATAAAAAAAAATAAAAAAAAAAACTAAAAGTAGACTATCACCTATAAATCTAGGACCAAGTGTATAATTAAGTCTAATAAAAACAACATTTAAAGATCAAATTTGCAAGTAAATAAAAAATATTAGGACGCGAAAATAAATTAAATTTCCCAGTCCTCTCTGTTGACTCTGTATATTAACTGGCTCAAAGAGTCAAGGCACAGACAAAGATACTTGTAGCCTAGCCGTTTTCCGCTCTCTCTCTCACAGTCTCTCTCTCGCTCTCTCTCTCTCTCTCTCGCTCTCTCGCTCTCGCTCTCGTTCTCGTTCTCTCAGTCTCTCTCTCTCTCGCCCTCGCTCTCGCTCTCGTTCTCTCAGTCTCTCTCTCTCGCTCTCGCTCTCGCTCTCGCTCTCGTTCTCTCAGTCTCTCTCTCTCTCGCTCTCGCTCTCGTTCTCTCAGTCTCTCTCTCGCTCTCGTTCTCTCAGTCTCTCTCTCGCTCTCGTTCTCTCAGTCTCTCTCTCGCTCTCTCAGTCTCTCTCTCTGTGTATCGAGTTGATAGCCTCTTCTCGAACCCTCATTCCCGTAGAGACGAAGAAGCATACGTCGGGAAAGATTCTCATTGGCCTTGTATCGGCGACTCGACTCGGTAATGTACCTTCCCCTCCTATCTGTTTCTTGAAGATATCAGTTCTTGGTTGTGTATCATCCTTTGTTTGCATCTATAAATTTAGGAATATATGTTCGTGCCTTAGTTATCGGTGATTTGCTTGTTAATTTTCTAGATTATAGCCATTTCTTCAGATTTTCACACTCACCCGATCACCCCCTTTGAAATCTACTTTTTGATAGTGAAAGCGTGCATGAGAAGTGCGTTCTCAGTGTGTTTTTTTTTTTTTTTTTTTTTTTTTTTTGCTGTTCTGAATTTTGATCGAATTTGATTGCTGTTGAATCTGTATCAAGGAATAGGCTTTTGCTTGGTGTGGTATTATAATCTATTGGTATTTATTAAGTAGCTAATGTATCTAATGGAGGTGTGAATGGAGATGTTAATTACTCCTTGTTTGCAGGTTCCTGAAGAGGTGAAGGAAATGGTGAGAAGTGAGTTACTGGAGAAGAGATTCGGAAAGGCAATGAGGGATGTTGGGGAGCTTAACAAGCCCAACCTTCCAGTGAAGAGGACCAGGCAGGACAGGCTTGACAAACAACTGAAACAAGACAGCATTCAAAATTCTGGCAATATGATAGCTTCGGTCTTTCCCAGCGGGCGAGTGGACTCGCCAGCTGAAGGTAGTGGTGTCAGTGATTCATCACTAAGAAAAGCCCAGAAAAGTATTGGCAGGTTCTTTTATGAAACAGGAGTTGACTTCAGTGCAATCAAAGCACCTAGCTTCCCGGTGATGATAAAATCTATCATTGGCCCTTTGAATACAATGAAACTTCCTACTTGTAATGATTTGAAAGGGTGGATCCTTCAGGATGCAGTGAAAGAGATGCAAGAGTATACGTCTGATATCAAGAGTGTATGGGCAACCACAGGATGCAGCATCTTGTTAGACGGATGGGTAGATTCAAAGGGTCGAAAGCTTGTTAATGTCTTAGTAAATTGCCCAAAGGGCACAGTTTATCATCAATCCTATGATATTTCAGCAATTGATGGCAATGTTGTTGCAATGGAAGATTTTTTGGCTAATGTTGTTGAGGAGGTTGGAGCTGATAATGTGGTTCAAATTGTCTCGTACTCAACATCAACTTTCATGGAGGATGTAGGGAAGAGACTAAACGAAAAGCATAAGGGTGTTTTTTGGACTGTGAGTGCATCTCACTGTATAGAACTTATGCTAAACAAACTTGCAATGATGGATGTCTTCAAGGAAATATTGGAGAAGGCAAAAACCATTACACAATTTGTTTACAGCAATGAGGATGTCCTGAAACTTGCAAGAAAGTTTTGCTCTACTGACTTAGTTAAGCCTTCGAAGATAAAGTCAATAGTTCCGTTTCTTACCCTTGAGAACATGGCGGTGGAGGACGAAAACTTGCAAAAGATGTTTCTCTCTTCGGGTTGGAAATCCTTAGTTTGTGCTTCTACCGAGGAGGGGCGAAGCATTGCTGCCTTGGTGGCAGATAAAACTTTTTGGAATGGAGCTTTGACGGTCTCAAAGGCCACTATTCCGCTGGTGACAGTTTTGAAATTGATCGGTGGAAGTAATAAGCCAGAAATTGGTTCTCTATATGACACAATAGACCAGGCTAAGGAGACAATCAGAATAGAATTCCAGTCGAGGAAATCCCAATACATACCATTCTGGGAAGCAATAGATGAAATTTGGAACAAGTATCTTCACAGCCCTCTCCATGCTGCAGGATACTTTTTGAACCCTAATCTTTTCTATTCAGATGACTTCTTCGCTGATGCAGAAGTTTCATGTGGCCTCTGTTGCTGCATTGTCCGTATGTCACCGAATCTTAGCATTCAAGATTTGATGATGCTGCAGATTGACAAGTACCGGATGGCAAAGGGTGATTTTGGCTTAGGCAGTTCCGAGCTGGAAAATATTCATCCAGGTCATATACTTTCTGCTTTTGAGTAATATTTTATGTGCTTGTTTAGTGCAACTTAGGGGACATTTGGTTTAAACATAGGTATCTCGGAAACAAAATTGACCTAATTGGAATGAGTTATAGTAAACATAGCATGCCTATTTGGTACTCCGTATTAAATTGGAATAGCAGTTATTAATGAAATTGTTATGTGGATATATACAATCTTTGAATTGGAATCAAAGGAAAAAAAATGAATTATGTATTAAAATAAAGAAACATGGTTCAAAAAATTTCCTTTTCCCTCCCTGCATGTCAGCAATTTAGAAAGTTCCCTTTCCTCTCTCTTCCTCTGTCTTGAATTCTTGATCTCCCTTTCTCCCAGTCTCACCCAAATCTCATACCTCTCTCCTTTTCCCCTTTCTACCCGCACAGAACCACCAGTAATGCTATAGTAGATCCTCAAATTGGAATAATCTGGAAATTTGTTGGTATAAGATATCAATTTCCACAGTACATGATTTTTTTTCATTAGGATTCAAAAACCTAAATAGTTTGTCTTCTCCCCTCTGTGTATACGCTATCTCAATTATCATTTCCTGAATTACCCACTTTTTTCTTCACACTTTGTCATCAAGAAAGATCAAGAGGTCTGAGTCTTGCGATGGCTAAGAGTTCCGAGTTCCTTCAATATTGACTATCTTTTGAGGAAGGGCAGAATCTACCTGCATCCAGGGGAAGTATTCTGATATAGAAGTAGTGATTTTTTGAGGAAGTGGGAAAGGAGTGACATTTGTGGAAGGCATGGACTATGAATCAAAGTAACATTTACATTAATTAAGAAAAAGCTTCAATGCTAAAATCACCATTTGATTTCAGAAGGGAGATAGAAAGTAAGAGGAGAACAAAATAGAGAGATGGGGTTCATAATATCTTCAGCAGAAGTTTTGGAAGCATGATAGAAACTAGGGCAAATAGATGTATTTATAAAACATTTTGGATGCTTGATATTCTAATTAAAAGATGATTTTTTTTTTTTTTATGTGGAAGAAGAAAATTCCTCCAGCATTGT